>NC_056076.1:5467745-5773245 GCF_016772045.2 Ovis aries
ATTAATTTCAGTTCTTAGTTACATCATTTATCTTTGTGACTCAAGTCAAACTTTCTGTTCAAATATGTAGTCAATATTTTATACAAATATACAATTAACATTTTAACACCAGTAAAAATGAAGTTCCAGTATTACAGCATAATAATAAGTTACTCTAGTTGGTAAATGTTAATGCTCTTAAACTGTAAATGTTTTTAAGACAATACTATTTTTTAACTTAAATTCTAATTTGAAATAGAATCCTGAAGATTCAACTTTAGGGCCTGAGAAACTGTTTAATATCTGTACTTCCTTAGCTTTAGTTGCATTCTTAGATTTTTGTAATATATATTAATGTATAATGAGATTATTTCCATTTTAAAGGTTGTACTTACTGTAGGTGCCAGAGTGATACAAACATTGACTATTGGCATGAAAGCTCATAGGATCCTAGAGATTACATAGATTTACTTGTTTGGAAAAATATTTTAAGCAAAATCATTATTTCATGCATCAGAAGAGTTAGAAAACATACACAAAGCAAACCAAATCTTTGAATCCTTATTTTGTTTTGTAATGTTTCTTGAAAATCACCTTATCAAGGAAATCGCTATCAATTCACACATATAGTAACTATTATATGTATATGGTTTGCCTGTAAATACATGAACGTATACAGCTGATATTTAGTATAGTGATATAAAATAAACTACATACATTGGCTACATTTTACTGGAATCTAGACATATGTGAGTGAAAATTTGATGAATCACTTTATACAAGCCAAACAAAAACATGGATTGTTCCAGCATGCCTCGTACCAAAAAGAGCTAAGAGTGTTCTCTCAATTTGTGACACCATAATTTTGCAGTCTTTTATAAGGAAATAAATATTGCAATAAGATAATGTTGCTGTAAATAAATAGTTTGTTTATATTTCTACAGGGTAGGACGCATATAACAATCTACTGCATAGATGCACTGGAATGAAAGGCTCTATTACATTATATTTTAGGTGGTGTAAATAAATTATGGAACTCCTAGAAGCAAGTTACACTGAATCACTCTAAAGGCTTTACTGTGCACTCTGTGAAATCACTTGTAAAAATGTGAAACTAGATTAACCATAGAACTATGATGAGTTTTTGTCCTTTTGCCTTGCTTATGTAGGAGTTTACTTGTCATTGGGACTTTATATCTAAAGCTAGCACTTGCTACTAAAATGGGATATTACACACACTAAAATTTAAGATCAGAGCCTATAAATTCTCATGAGATTCTTAAAATTAATTTTCTTGACATTTAAGGAGCAAGCACTGAAGTGAGTTAAAATACCCAATTTGGTTTTATGGTTTTCCAATTTTTGATTCTTTTTTTTTTTTTTGATAACACTCTGAAGACATTAACGGATGATGGTCACATGTCACCTGTCAAATCTGTTTATGTATTTGCCTAGATTTTTAAAGCATAATTTTCACAGATTGATTTCACGGAAAATATGTTTATTGCTTTTGCAATGGAGGGCTACAATTCACTCAATTTAGATATTTTAACAGGCTATATGTTACACAGCTGTCCCTGATGTGGTTGGTAAGATTCAGCCTTCACGTACCCTGGAAGAAAGAAAAAATAGTCTTCTCAAAATTCCTTTAAACCCAATGAATGTGATCTTTTGAAAAATGATATGTGTATGTCTGTGTAATAACATTATACCAGAACATGAATTCTAAGTAAATGAGCTTTCCTTCCATTCCCAAACCCAGTAGGGTAACTTGAAATTTGTAAGGGCAGAAGCCACGTGGTTTTACCTCCTACAGATAATAGGGGCCTGTTTTATCTTCCTAAGTGGATTTTGCTGTGGGTTTCCATCACCAGAATCACTTCAGTGTCTATAGCCATAAATCATCATCTTCATCAGCTCGCCCACATACACTCTTGTGTAGGGTAAATGAGCTCCTTGACAACTTAATTTGGAAAAGAAATCTTCATTCCCTTTTCTTAATGCCTACAGCAGGACTCCCAGGGTCAGAATGCTTTGCACTGGCTCAATTGGAACAGGATGGAAGCTACTTATTAATGAGCCACTCCAGTCTTGCAACCTGACTAGCACTGCCTTAACATGGAATATTGTTCCTTCACATTCTTCAGGAACGTCGATTTCTAAATTCATTTTAGGTGGTGGAAAAAATTCCTTGTTGTTGAATGTTCACATATTTGCAGGATTTGAGTATTTTATCTAAGTATTATCTCATTCATTTGAAAATAATTATATCAATCACTTGAGCATCCCAGGTGACTCAGACTGTAAAGAATCCACCTGTCAATTCAGGAGATCTGGATTCAATACCTGGGTGGGGAAGATACCCTGGAGAAGGGAATGTCTACCCACACCAGTATTCTTGCTGGAGAATCCCATGGACAGAGGAGTCTGGTGGGCTATGGTTCATGGGGTCGCAAATAGTCAAACACGACGGAGTGACTAAGCACTCGTGTATCAATCTGTTACTATTTCAAGTCCAGTGGGATGCAGAGCATTCTCATATCTCATTGGTTTTGTATTATAAAGAGCATTTATTGTGATTCTAGTGCATTGTTGTTATAGAACTGACTCAAGAATAATGTCTAAAGTAGAACTAAATCAACTGAAAAATTTGGGCAAATTCTCCTTATTACTAAAGGTCCTCATTTGCCATATTTTTACATGGATCTCAAGATTCCTATCAGTTTTAAAATTAGGATTAGAATTAATATTTATCTCTGAATCACTTTTTTTCCCACAGTTATATAACTGGGACTTCCTGATGGCTCAACTGGTAAGGAATCTATCTGCAATGCGGGGGACCTGGGTTCGATCCTGGGTCAGGAAGATCCCCTGGAGAAAGGAATGGCTACCCACTCCAGTATTCTGGCTGGAGAATTCCATGAACTGTATAGTCCATGGAGTCACAAAGAGCTGGGCACTATAGTCCTATATGGTCTAGTCATATAACTACTAGATCATAAAAGTATCCTTCCAGAGAGAAGTTTATCACTGAACAACAAATTAAGTCATGACAATGTGATGCTGTCTTTTTCATGTTGCCAAGCATGACAAGATGTCATAGCATAGTTTTATTCTGGAAATGTAAACTGTCAGTGGAAAAAGCAATTATATTTCTTTTTAAAATGATGGATTCTTTTGGGAACAGGGTGTAGATATTTCTTTTCATTCCAAAATATTTTCAGATTGCTGCCTAGGGGCCAGTGTGCTTAGAGATAATGACAGAAAAATAAAGGCACAGTCAGGGTGTGCCAAGAGCTGCTAGCCTTTGTTGGAAATAGTGTTCACAACTAGCCTGAAGGAGATCCAGTTAAACTGATGGTGAGGGGGCGGGCTGGGGTGGGTGTGAAAGCGACCTTGGAAATGGGAATACATATTTACTAAAGTTAATCATATAATTTACATTTTTCACACATGAAGCAGAGAATGTGAGTTTGGCATGGACATTGAATGCTGAGAATCAGTTGATCTCCCAGCCACTACCTTGCCTCCTCGGTGTACATAGTTGGATATTTGGCCAACTGATGGCAGTCTAGTGCTCATGAACTAACCTTGGAGGTATTAAATGGCACAGACCAGATGCAAGAAATTTCCATTGTCTTAACACATGAAGATTAAATTTGCATAACCCTTTGTACAATTATATTTCTGCTTTCCTCATGTAGAGAATTTATTGGGGAACTGGCATGCGAGGATGACTCAAATCCTCAGAAGACAGAGCTAAAGCAGGATATGAGCAAGGCATGATGTGAAGTCCTTCTTAAGGAGACTGGATAGGGGACCTAGTGCTTTGGCATGTTTACAAGATATTAACTTAACAAAGATCTAACAAGAAGAAACAAAAGATAAATGTAAGACCAAATGGCCCTGGTAAAAACATAAGATTCTGTACGTTTTATTTCTGCAAAGAGATACGTAAGTGTGTCCCTGTGTGCGTGAAGATTGAAATATTTATAGTCCAAACTTCCCTGCTATCAGAATGCCTTCCCAGTGCCTCTAGCTATGCCATCCATGAAAACTCACTTCCATATAAGAGGAAGGTGATGCACTCGGGTACCTCTGTCTGGGTTCGTAGTCATTTCTACTAACTTCTTACCTCAATCACTTGGTCTATATTTCATACTTTATTTCTTGTATTCAATCTTTCGAATCTATTTCACCAGAAGGTAGAAATTACATCTGGTCTCCCTGACAGACAGAGATTGAGAACTGTTGAGAATAATTAAGCCATCTGGTGCTATAAATCCAACAGAAAGTTATGATCAGTGGATCATGGCCTAATCTGCTTTTCATCCATTGCATCTAAATTACCTTGGCACACAAGAATGACGAGGAGCTGGATTTTTAAAGGAAATGGCCACATCTTCCCCAGTCATTAGCAGGCAAAGGCATGCAGGCATCAGACTGTGATAATTAGAGAAGACCTATTTTCCCCTAAGGCCTACTGCTTTCAATACTTCATTTTTTCTTTAAAAAAAGTCTCAAAATGTACTGCACCAAACAGTGAATGTCATGTAGTTTTTACTTAAGATTCTTACCTGTACCTAAGCATGTTTATGAGAAGAAATTATTTACTAAAATAAACTTTTCTTCTTAATGGAAACTTGAAAGGAACCTAAATGTATTTTGTTATATTATCCTGCAAAATTGCAGAAACATTGGTTTCAGGAAAAACTCCCAATAGATGGTGCTGCTGCTGTGATCTGAAACACTGAATAATTAGTATGCAAAAAGCTCCAGAGAGAGGCCTCTGGGAATTCCCTTACATCAAGTTATGAAAAGATAAAAATGTGGCTTTATTTGTGCTAAATGCCCATCGACATAATGGTGTAGTCTGAAAACTTCAAAAGATTCCTTGGTGTTTTGAGGTCAAGAAAATACTTTGAGGTCCATTGTTCATGTCTCAAAAGTCTTTGTAACATAACCACAACAAAATTGAGTATTCAAGAGGATGAGCTGATGGCCTTCCAAGTTTCTTTCCCCATCATGTTTCAAGGGTCTATTAGTTACATATATAATATGAAGATTATAATACAAATGAAAAATAAGAGTCCTTCTTTCAGATTTAAGGGAAAAACTGCAGAAACTGTATTGGCAGAATGATGTCACCACTGCTGTTAGTGGTAATCCTTAGTGCTAACTCTGCACGTGAGGCACTGTGCTGAGTACTCCGCGATTATCTTTCCATTTCATCATTATGATAACCCTACAAAGTAGACACTCTTATTACCTTTTTAGAGATGATGAGAATATCATTTAAAGCAATTAGATGACATGGTCAAGGTCTCATAGCAAATGAATCGCAGAGGCAGGATTTCAATCTTGAACTTTCTGACTTCATAACCTATTCTCTAAACTTTGAATTTATTATGCATTTCAGGACGAGAGCTAACGTGTGAAAATCAATTTGTTAAATAAGAACTCTATGTACACCATGATTAATCATAAGTGTTTGCATCACAATTATTTCAGTAACATGCATTGGTTTTTTAAAAGATAATTTAGATTTGCACTCTGCAAAAAATGGCTTTATTTTGATCATAAGGAAATATTGCAACAGCTTCTATAAATGGACTGATTCTTATATCAGAAATACCCAAGTTTGGACTCTTGTGATGTTGAGTCATCATTTCCAGGCAGAAAATGATAATGGAAACATTTTTTTTTTTCCTTTTTCTTGTCAGAACACTTTGTAAAGATCAACACAAAACACTCAGACATATAAATACAAATGGCTCATTTTCCCAACAAGATTGTATATTTTATAAAGGACACAGGTCACTCTCTCAGGAATTGTAGAGTAAAAAAGTGAGAAATCAAGCACAAGAAGAAAATAAGCCGTACGCGTATTGAGCTATTGGCCCTAAAGTTGTTTATGGGGTTTAAGCTTAACCTCTGGCTGAAGAAATATCTTAGAACCTGAAGTCAGGGAGTTCCTTAGGAGATTAGATCTCTTGCCTGGAAAGCATAATTAGCAAAGTTAAAACTAATTAAACAGACTTAAGGGAAATTTTTAGAAATGGTTTACCATCCATTTGGTTGGATTGAATGCATTTGCTGTATTGTAATGGGGGCTTCCGTGCTGGCTCAGCAGTAAAGAATCCACCTGCTAAAGCAGGAGACACAGGTTTGATCCCTGGATGGGGAAGATCCCCTGGAGGAGGAAATGGCAACCCACTGCAAAATTCTTTCCTGGAGAACCCCATGGACAGAGGAGCCTGGTGGGCTACAGTCCATAGGGTCACAAAGAGTCGGACACGACTGAGTGACTAAACCTGGATTATAGGGTTCCCAGCCCTACAGATGAGTAAGGAAGGCCACCTTTTGGCAGGCCCAGGAAACTCAGGCTACCTTGGGGACTTCAGGAAGAGAGGAATTCACCTAAATCTATAAACCCCACAAGAGAAGCCAGATGGTGAGGTCTTGAGTAAATGTGTTAGCCAAGAGAGGCTTTGAAAAGTCTCATCTATGATTCCTTATGCCAAGTACCAGCAAAGCAAACTTAAAATTCTATGAGGTCAGTTACCATACTTCACTTATGTAAAAATCATGCCAGGGTTAATGATGCCTGGTTTACTTTATTAACTTTGGTTATCTCTGTCCAAAAAGAGGGATGGCTACAGAGAATGGAGGAAGGACTTGGTGACTCACGGTGAGAGGTTTTGTATTTGGATGACAAGCAAAACAATGGTATCTGGTACAGGATTTGGGGAATTAGGAATGCAGTGTGATTTATACCACTGTAAAATTTATTATTTTTAATGAAATCTTCTGCACTTCAAATGTATTTAAGCACCAATTTGTAAAAAGAGGTATCTCTAATAGGTGAAAATTCATTTTTAATGTAACTCGGGAGTTAAGGATGGGGCGCTTTATTTGTTTTTCTCCATGAAGCATTCCAAATGAACAAATGTCATCTGTGAAGACTGGTTCATTTTAAATTACGGTTAGTGGGTGTTGTTATTTTGCATGTAACTGAGCAGTCCTTTAGATCCAAAACACAAAACTGAGTCTATTGTGATGATGATTTAATTTTCCTTCTCAAATCTAGTTTGGTGCTTGATTCACAGATATATGGTGCTAATTGTGAACCCTGATCTTGATCCCTGATCTTGAAACTAGGAAATGATAAAGTATCATGCCATATATTTCCAGGAATTCCCAAGAAGGTTATGGACACATGTGGAGAACATAGTTAATTTTCAACATTGAAACATTTTTATGTCTTAACTGTAACAGTCATGTTGTAGTTTTCATCTGTGTTTTTCAGATTCTAAAGCTGCTTCAGATTCTATCATGAAAGTGTTAAAATAAAAACAGTGTTAACTGGGAAGTTTGTGGGTTTTTTTGGCTTCGTTGACTTTTATATTGAAATTCAGAAGGAAATTACTATCACTAATGAAAATGACTAACACCAAATGAAAGCTAACCATGTACCACGTGCCATTCTAAATGTTTAAGCCATATTGCCCCGTGTTTTAAGCCAGGTACCATCATTTTCTGGAGGCTATTGCAGAGAAAACCAGATCGCAGAGCTTAGTCAGCTTGTTGCTGATTCCACTGCTGGTCATCCTGGCCAAGGTCTGAGTCCACACAGACTGGATTGGGATCCATAAAGTTAGGGTTAGCATTATGGCATCATTCCCTGTTAGGAGCTAGCCTCAGAAAATGTCAATAAGAGCTGAGAGCTTCTTTCTCTAATTGCCTCTTGTGGTCAGATGCCTATGTTGAAAAGTTTTCCTTTTCACTCCATACATCAATTATGTATTACTTTTGGAAGTTAAATATATCTGAAATTAAAATTAATTTATAAATTTAATAATACTTTTTTGGCCAAGTATAACACACCAAATTAAATCCCAGCACTGAAGTGCTTATTTGGATGACTTAATATATTTGCCAACCAGACTCGGATTGCTTATTCCAAAAGCAAAGCAATAGTAGCCCTGGAGATGCTACACAGGGCAAGGATAAAGGGGAACTTTGGCCACCTGATGTGAAGAGCTGACTCATTGGAAAAGACCCTGATGCTGGGAAAGACTGAGGACAGGAGGAGTAGGGAGCAGCAGAGGATGAGATGGTTGGATGGCATCACTAACTCAATGGACATGAGTTTGAGCAGAGTCCAGGGATGGTGAAGGACAGGGAAGCCTGGTATGCTGCCATGCATGGAGTCACAAAGAGTCGAACATGACTTAGAGACTGAACCACAACAACAAAGGGAAATATACTGGAAACAAAGTAAACTATTTAGCGTGTGTGACACAGCAGGTGTGACTTTATAGACAGCGGTAACCAGATTAAACAAGAATAACCAGACCAGATGGGAAAGACATTTCAAGTGCTTGGTCAAGAAAAAGGTCATGCGTTTCTAAAGTAATGAATGTTAGCGCTTCTCTGACTCTGACTTGTATTCATACCATGCCAGTGGCTCAGACAGTAAAGTGTCTGTCTACGGTGCAGGAGACCTGGATTTGATCCCTGGGTTGGGAAGATTCCCTGGAGAAGGAAATGGCAACCCACTCCAGTACTCTTGCCTAGAAAATCCCATGGGTGGAGGAGCCTGGTGTCCATGGGGTTGCAAAGAGTTGGACACGACTGAAAGACTTCACTTTCTTTCTTTCTTTCTTCACTTTATCATTTTGGAAAAGTCTTCAAATTCAAGGTGTGGCACTGAGAACTGCCTTTCTCCTTGTTTTGAGAAAGTGGCTCATTATATTCATGAACCTGATACAGCCTTACATAACAGCAACTAGGTTTTTGGTTAACTTCACAGCAGGCTGAGACCTGTTAGCTCAAAAGCCTACAAACTTCAAATTTGCATCTTTACATGCTAAATTGTTTTCAAACCAGCCTAAATGAGCAGTTTTTTGACCACTCTGTGCTTATTTGTATGTCATATGAATGCCCCAGCTTCTGCTGGTGTTGATAAGACAATCTTGTGGTTATAGGCTCAAGCAGCTACTGCCCTTCAGAGCTCTCGAAGCAGAAACTCCCTGCTGTGCTGCAAGGACACCTTGACTGAAGCCTAGTCTCTGAGCCCCAGCACCCCAGAAGTTTCCTTGCCCACCCTCCTCCCTCTCTGGAAGGTGTCCTTCTGGCTATAAGCCTCTGCACAGGCTTGTGCTAAGAGGGACTTTCTCTTGCAACCAGATTGTTGATGTTGCTATTTAGCCACTTAGTCGCATCCAACTCATTTGCAGCCCCATGGACTGTAGCCTGCTAGGATTCTCTGTCCATGGGATTTCCAGGCAAGAATACTGGAGTGGATTACCATTTCCTTCTTCAGAGGATCTTCCTGATCCAGGGGTTAAAGCTGGGTCTCTTGCATTGGGAAACAGATTCTTTACCACTGAGCCACCTGGGAAGCCCTGAAACCTGATTATGTACCACCTAATAAACTTGTGTGTTACTGCATCTCTTGGTCATGTCCTCTCCTTTGTGAGCCTTCAAAGGCCTCTCCTTCCCCACCGTGGCTCAAGTCCTAAAGATGGGGTCACTTGGGCAGGTGCCGGGAGCCAGTGTGAGGAACTCTGCCCATGGCAAAGGTCATGAGAAAGGAGGCTTTGGCATATGCAAAGGCGGGATTGAGCCTCAGGAAACCCCCTGTTCCCGAGCATCTACCCCCAAACCAGAGTCTGCATTCTTTATTTATGCTCTCACCTACACCTCTGACTTTACAGGAGGCTCTTCCCCATCACCATTTCGGAGAAGGAGTTAACTTGCAGCTCCAGTTAATAAAAATTCCTGGGCATGACAAGAGTGTTTCAACTTACAAACTCCTCTGAAGTTTCTCTAGCCTGCCTGAGCGGGTTTGTCTGGCCACATGTGATTGTTTACAGCCTCCTAACCATGAGAGGCATGAGATGCTTTAAACTTTCTATATACGGACTCTTTTGAGAAGTTAGAAAATTATTAGTATAGAATAGTGGGTTGATTAGAAATTATATTGGTGAAGGGTTTTTCATTTGTTGAGCCAATATTTGCTGCTAAATCTCCATATTCCCTGCCCTTATAATGAATATAACTAGCATATAGGAGAAATAAGTATTAACCTTTAAGATTAATCATGTTAAACCTTAGGCTAAGTAAATTCCTTTTCTTGATTGTAACCTCTACACCCTCACCCTATAGGAATGCAACTTTATTTGGAGGGTGGTGCCTGGTTTAAGAAAAAATCACCCTGGAGAAAATAAGTTTTCTGATTGACTGACCGTTATCAGAAAGGGCCATAAAAGGTCAGCAGGCGTCATGGCCAGAAGATGATGTAAAACCCTAAGACCTTTGTATAATTTTATATGAAGCACCTGATTTTGACAAGGGTCAGGTCTGCTGACCCTGAGTCTCTGTATTCATCCCTATGTATAACAAAAGTATATAAGCAAACCTGAAAATAAAAAAAAAAAGGGATCAGTTTCTGGAAAGACTGATTCCCGTGTCATTCTTTCTTTCTTCTTCTGGCTGAATTCCCATCTGGAGCGTGGGTACTCACCAAGCCTGCTAATTTTGCCTGGGCTTCTAAGATCAGACCAGGAGGCCTCAGTGCCTCTTCTTTGGGAGAATGGAAAGATGCCTGTGGCCTACGTAGGTGGTGCAAATTCCTTGTCTTGGAGTTTTATTGGTATTCTACGTAAACCAAGTTATTCAGCCTCTTTTTCTCCACTAATATTTCCTACTACACTATCCTTTTCTAATCTCTCTTTATATCTGTAATTAAATAAGTTTTTCCTAGGATGCAGGTTCTGTCTCCTTCGAATTAACCTGGATCCACTGGGGCTGGACCCCGGCAGGCAGGAGTAACTATGCTTCTTGGGTTCTGCCTGAATGCTATCAAGATCATGATCAATCATCAGGATGTTTTTATTTGTCTTAAATTTAATCTGAAAATTTCTTGGAGTAACTGGTAAACTGGGACAACGAATCTTTTCATCACCAGATCTCTGGAAACCCACTTGAAAATAAGCTCCACCCACCTCTCAAAAAAAAATAAAAGAAAAACAACTGATGTGGGTAAGAAGGAAGCTCATGTGTAAGATATTACTAAGTCTCTCTGCTCACCACAATAGGCTCATGAATCAGACATGAAGTGGTTGAGGCAAGGAATACAGCTTTACTCAGAGAGTCTGCTGACTGATGACAGAAGAATGTCTCAAAATAACCATCTTCCCAGAGTCTGGATGCCAGATCAGAGATTTGTAGATCAGAGATTGAGGAAACAAAGTAAAAAGGCCATTAATCTTGCAGATATCTCCTATAATGGCAAGCCTTAGGCAGGAGGATGTGTTAATTTCTTCCTTCCTGCAATCCACGGGTGGACAGGGTTCTAAACAAAGGCGTTAGCTTAATAGGCAGAGGAGCAGGATTCTCTGAGGCAGGCCGTTATGTATGATTACAATAACAACAGTTGTAGAAAACAAGTCAAAGAAACAGTTCACATGTGCAGTCAGAATTGACTTCTCCCTGCAACAAGATGGCCTGCAGACCACCTCTGGCTAAAATGGCAGATCCATGAGCAATGCCCAGGCTTGCGGTGGTTCTTCCCTGCCATGTTGCTCACCATCAGAACAATTCACGGTGTTTTACTGGAAGCATTTAAGCCATTTATCTGATAGTCACCTCTGTGTATAAAAAGGACACATACAATGCATTTCAGTGAACTCCAGAGACATCTATTATATTTGGGAGTTGCAATCTTTTTTTGAATTGACGTTAGGCCACTTTGTTAATAAGCAAATTCCTTGCAAATAACACTTATCCTTTGATAATGTCAATTAACAGGGGATGCAAAAAACCTCCAGATTTTTAAGTATCCATTTCTAGATCAGTTAAATGAGATCAGGAGTTAGGAGGACAGTCCGCAGTATAATAGCAAAAAAAAAAAAAAAAAAAAAAAAAAAAGAAAAAATCCATGTTAAATGGCAAATGTGCAGGTTTGCAGGCAATTATGAGACCAAACATATGACATCTATATTCATTAGATGACTCTCATTGGGCTTGTTTTAGATGTACAGTGCCCAAATGCCCACGTAATTTACTACAACCTGCTCAGCAACTGAGGGCAATTTTAAAGTAATAATTCTGAAATACTTTCTTCCCTATATTCCTTGTCTTGCTTTATAAGAAATCTGTCCTGATTTTCTAAAATGCATTTAACACTTAGGTAGGTAAGCCTCAGTGTCATGAGGTGTTAATGACTCACCTAATTAAATGATAGATCAGGGCCCTGGGCCCTGTTTTTCCATAAAGAAATCTCTTTTTTTACACATGACTTTACTTTTTGCAGATATGCAAAAACAGGAGCAAACAATACTCTAGCAAAAAATGTAGCAATTTGATATGTGTGAATGATATGCTGGATTCTGTATCAGTGGCTCCATGTGTGTTATTTCTAATGACAGGATATCTTGGAATAAATTGAGGTATGATTTTATGTATTTGAGAAGTTTGGAATTAATAAAGGACACATAGGATGATATATGACATCAAAGCATGAATCTTGTACATTATGACTTCAGTGACCAATCATTAGTAATTTGTATTACTATGGGGAAAATTAAAAATACGCATTGGAACCACGCACATGTAAGCACCTTCAGTTATATATATGTGAGTATATATTTCAATTGTCATTGCATGAACTGCAAATTTAGTCTCAATATGGAAAGCACAAGGGGACATATTCTATTTAATCTCTACAGCATATACTGTTATTTTGTCCTTTCTAAAAAGCTATAGATTTGCCCTGACTGAACAAAGAAAGAAAAAGGGAGTATTTTATTTCGTAGTTACTTAGAGTATGAATTGACATTAGTATTATTTAAAAATATGTCTGCTGTTAAAAAAATATGTGAACTGATGACTTTTCTCTATGTAAAAGTTAATTTCTTTAACTGTTTGACCTTGACATCATCAGTTTTTATGACATTTGACACAATTATAAACCAAGGCATCAATTTTTGACTAAAATAATACATTGTAAATTGAGCCATGATGTGTATTCTGAGGCACTACAAAAATATGAAGGGTGTCCATCCAAAATATTATCTGATTCAGATAATATGTGTAATCTGTGTATTTTAATGAGTGATCACTTAAAATTTTTACCACATAGTTCCTAAATGTAGAGTATGTTGATCACAATAATTTATGAATCAAAAGACTGTGGCCATGCCGTTTTATTGTATTTATTTACTTATTGCCTTTCAATATTAAAGTGTAAGCTACTAACTTTCTCTGATTTTCACTAAACCAGTAATTTGGTAATTTGTTTAACCAAATCTTTTGCCACAGGAAACAGAATTAAACTGTAGTCAGCTTCAATTTCCCTTTTTATGTATGATGATTCAGTAAAGTTTCACTTGAAAAGACACTATTATACTTAGTATATGTGATGGCACTAAAGCACACTTAATTTTAGCCCCAAACTTAGCCAATTATTTGACATAATATTTTATATGTATCACATCATTGAACCTTGATATTAGATGAGGGGATGAGAAAAAGAAATAATCAATTACTGACCTCTTAGGCTATAATAGAAAAAATGTGGACATGCATTTTTTTAGTGGGTTTGAGAAAGGAGTGGGAAGTCAAGGGGGAAAAAAAAACCCCAGATAATAAAATTGTCCCAAGTTCTGTCCAGGCAGAATCCTGGAAGAAAATGATAGCTTGATTAGGCTAAAATTCCTCCATTTATCTCAACATTTCTGCTAATGCATTGTTTAAAATTTTGATGGATAAAGAGCAGATGGGAGCAATTTGAGGCTTTGGTTGTCCCTGTCTCTGTGCATTTATTGCAGCCCACGGATGAGAGAAAGATCAGCAGGAATCACATGGAAAATGTCCTCATCCCAACATTGTCTAAAAAGAAAGCACATGATGTAATGGGACATCTTTAATGGAAGTGTATACAGCTCTGACAGTTGCTAAAGGCATCAGCCCAGGTAATGAAGACAGAGCCTTTACCTTTTAAAATGGAACAAAAGCACAGAAGAGAGTCAGATGAAAAGGCAAGCCAGTGTCCAATCTGAGAAGGATGACCAGTGAGTGTGGGTGGGACTGAGAAAGAGGTCAATGTGGTTTGAAGAAGTTTATCAGGACTTTATGCAAGCAATATTTTCTGTCCTTTCTCCCAAGTAAAGCCATCATTATTTTAGGAGAGAAAAAGAAAAGCAAGGTGAAACCTGGAAATGGTGGCATGGAAATGGTTTTGATGTTACAATATTATTTGATTTTCTTTCCCTTAGGAATGGGCAGTGACCTTATCTAGTAAAAATCTGAGCTTCCTGCTGAGAAGACTTTCAAAGAAAAGGAAAGAAGAGAGAGCAGAAAACAACACAAAACAAAAATATCAATTGGGACCTCCCTCATGGTCCAGTGGGTAGGAATCCACCTGCCAGTGCAGAGGATGTGGGTTCGATTCCTGGTATAGGAAGATTCCACAAGCCACAGGGCAACCAAGTAAGCCTGTGAGCCTCAACTACTCAACCCACGAATCACAACTACTGAGTCTCTGTGGTGCAATTACTGAAGCTGGTACATTTGGAACCTGTATTCTCTGCAACAAGAGAAGCCATCACAAAGGCAAGTTCATGAACCACAACTAGAGAACTAGAGAGTAGCCCCTGCTCCCTGCAACTAGAGAAAGCCAGAAGGCAGCAATGAAAACCCAGCATAACCAACAATGAAATTAATTAATTAATAATTTTAAAAAGACCCATCAAACTAACATCAAATGGGCAAGGGAGTTACTGGAGTAAACACATCATCTCAGTTCACTTGCTACTTTTCAGCCCTTCCCAGCTTCACTCTGCAACTGTGTCCTGGCTCAGGACCCAGCAGGAGAGCTCACAGCTTCCTCAGGAGAGGGCAAAGGACGGGTCAGGGATGAGCTGGAGGAGGACCTTCCAAGATCTCAATCTAGCATTCATCTTCATATAATCCACTAGTGTTTATTAGCCAAGTGAAGTGAAGTGAAGTAAAGTGAAAGTTGCTCAATCATGTCCAACTCTATGACTCTATGACCCCATGGACTGTAGCCCACCAGGCTCCTCTGTCTATGAAATTCTCCAGGCAAGAATACTGGAGTATGTAGACATTCCCTTCTCTAGGGGATCTTCCCAACCCAGGGATGGAACCCAGGTCTCCCACATTTCAGGTGGATTCTTTACCAGCTGAGCTACCAGAGAAGCCCACTATAGCCAAGGAATTCCTTAAAGTAATCATAGCTCTTTAAGAAATCCAAGGAGAAAGCAAAGGATGTATAAAACTCTACAAAGAAAACAAACTCAAAACCAGAGAAAAGTGAGCAAGAAACTCTGTTTTTCTTTTTTACATTTCTTTATATGATTTCTTTTACTTGTATCCTAAGCATGTTTTCTGACACAGAGATTTCCAGGCATGACTCGACTGCTCACACACATGCGCATGCATGACTTAGGGAATTAGATTGTAAGTGCATTCATATTTCATTTAAATAGGACATATGTCAAAACAAGACAAGCTGCTATAGCCAGCAATTACCTATGGATATTCTGAACTGAACAACTGAGGACTTTGAGGAATTTTCAAACTTCATTGATTGGAATCATTTTAGAAGGAAGGGCATGCAATTAGCCACTCAGGAATTTTAGAAAAGGGGACTTATATATATCAAAATGGCTACTCTGTGAGATGAACTGTATAATTTTAAAATGAATTGGAAAATACTGGTTGATATCATCATTACAGGATACACTACACAGGGAAGAGTGTCAGGGTCCAGCCCGGTGGATCCAGGGTAATTCAAAGCGGGAATGGCGTGGCAAGGAAAAACTTATTTATTTAGAAATATAAAAGAGAGATTAGGAAAGAATAGTGTAGTAGGAAAATTAAGTGGAGAAAAGAGGCTGAATAACTTGGTTTACGTGGAGAACTAATAAAATCTTAGGACAAGAGATTTGCACCATCTATGTTAGGCCACCGGCGCCTGTTTGAATAGTGGAAGGTGCCCCGCCTTGGGCTCCCTGTCTCATGGATCTTAGAAGCTGGGGCAAGTAAGTAGACATGATGCACCTCCACGCCCCAGATGGGAATTCAGCCAGAAAACAGAGTAAAAAAGACACGGGAGAAACTAGTCTTTCCAGTGACTGGCCCATCCTCTATTGTCTGGAAAGGCCTTATATACTCTTGATTTTACATAGAGATCAATGGATAATACAAAATTATGCAGCGTCAGCAGCCCTGACTCTTATCGAGACCAGGCTTTCTCTCTGCATACCTAGTTGTATACCTAAGTCTTAGGTGATTTACATCATTTTCTGGCTAGAAGGCCAATTAACATTTTACAGCCCTTTTCTGATAAGGGTTTGTCAATCAGAAGACTTATTTGCCTTAACAGTGTTGTTCTTCCCAAAGTCTGGTGCCACTCTCAGAAAGCACTAAATAACGTTACATTCTTACATAGCAAGGATACAACAATTTATAACAATGAAAGAAGTACAGTGATTTATAAAAAGAGAAAAATAATTAACTCAAAATCTAGTGTTGCTAACATCAAAACTACTATATTCCTATTTTTTGCATCCCGTTTACATTGATTAATATCCTCCCAGGTGCCTAAAACATAAAGGATATGGAGGCTTAGTGGCAAACATTAACTCAACAAACTCTTCACCAAACTAATTTTTAGCTCTAAAAGGCTTTCTATCTTTAAGGTGTTTTAAGCTTCATGCCTCTCACGGTTGGGGGCTGTAAACAATCCACAAATTGTAAAGTCGGGCAGACCAGTCAGATAAGTTAGAAAGCATTCAAAAGGGTTTAAGCTGAGATATTCTTTTTATATGCAGGAGACTGTTAACTGGAGCCCTAAGTTAATTCCTTTTAGAGGCAGAAGAGTGGAAAGCACAGTACAATAAGGCAGGCAGACTCTGGTTTTGGGGGGTAGATGTTCAGGAAAACCCAGGGGGAACCCCTGAAGCCTAACTCGCCTTGCCCATCAGGCTTCTCCGCATGACCTTGTCATGGGTGGGATCTCTCGTGCTGGCTCCCGGCAGAAGAGAAAGTAGATTATGGTAAGGTGGCATGATTTAGACCTCTAGGAGAGACTGTAGTATGAACATTTTTTAAAAATCAAAACTTTGATTTTAAATACATTACATTCAAATTTGGGGAGGTATTTTTTTCTTTCCTTGTTTTTCTTTTCAGTCAGTCATAATTTTGGGCAATTTTATTCAGTAGTTTTATTTTGGATCCTAGTTCACTCCTGACGATTGACTTTCTCTTTGTGTCTGTTTATATACTTCAATGATATGATCAGTGACTCAATATAACTTTATAGAAGAGTGTTTATTGTCCTAGTGTTTTAAACAAGTTTGGAATATTTTTCACTGAAAAAGTTTGTCTTTTAATATGACAAGAGATTTGAAAGCTTTCATAAGAGCTAATTTAGGATATAATATAATCTAAGACAAGAAGAAATAGACCTAAAAGAAGTCTTCTTCAATAACACGGTATCATGTATTGAAGGTATAGTGTTCTTATTTGAGGGGCTTCTCAGGTGGTGCTAGTGGTAAAGAATCTGCCCGCGGAAGCAGGCGATCTAAGAGACATGAGTTTGATCCCTGGGTCAGGAAGATTCCCCTGGAGGAGGGCATGACAACCTACTCCAGTGTTCTTGCCTGGAGAATTCCATGGACAGAGGAGCCTGGCAGGCTGCAGTCAATGGGGTTGCAAACAGTCAGACTCGACTGAAAAGACTTATTCTGTTCTCATTTGAAAGCTGAGAGAGAGAGAGAGAGAACGTGAGAGAGGGAGAGGCTGGTTGATAAAGACAATGAAGGAATTACAGGATCACCTTACCACTAAAATGCTAATAATGATTTTTTGTTAAAATATTTTATCAAATATGCCACCCTGAACCTAACTCCACTGAATGTTGGAATGCTAACGTTAGGTGACATTGTGGAGCTTTTCAATTAGGTCCTGGAACTACACCATTACTCCACAGTGTGCATTGTTCATTCATCACATTCTTAGGAAACAAAGAGCTACACCGGCATGAACACTGGCATCTGGAAGGATCGTTATGACCTGCTTATATCTCATGTGGGTGATTCACTCTAATTTTAAATATATCTTTCCTTTCAGGCTGCAGAAATTCATAGATGATATGACAAAAGGTTTAATCTTTTTTTCCCCCCATTGTATAAATTTCCTCATGCTTTCTTAATGATTTTTTTTTGCTGTGGAGGAAAACAGATTTTTATGTAGAATGTAAAGTGATGTATGATGTGCCGGGGGCCAGCGTGAGGAACTCCGCCCATGGCAAAGGTCATGAGGAAGGAGGCTTGGCATATGTAAAGGCGTGATCAAGCCTCAGGAAACCCCCCTGTTCCCAAGCATCTACCCCCAAAACCAGAGTCTATCTACTTTACTGTTTCATGCTCTTGCCTACACCTCTGACTTTATGGGGGGCTGTTCCCCACCGGTTCTCTCGGAGAAGGAGTAAATGTGCAGCTCCAAGTCAATAAAAATTCCTGGGCATGAAAAGAGTGTTTCAACTTACGAACTCCTCTGAAGGTTATCTAACCTGCCTGTATAGGTTCGTCTGGCCACATGTGATTGTTAACAGCCTCCCAATCTGAGAGACACGAGGTGTTTTAGACTTACTAAAGGCAAATTCTTTTGGGAAGTTAGAAATTATTAGTATAGTAGGTTGGTTAGGAATTATATTGGTGAAGGGTTTTTCATTTGTTGTGCCAACAATTGCTGCTAATTCCCTGGGTGTGGCAAGGGTGTCTCAGGTCAAACCTCTCTGCTGGCAAACTAGCTTGTGTGACAGGATTATCCATACTCCTGCACATGATTGTTTAATACCTCTCAATCATAAACAGCACAGAGAGTTTTGGAGTATTTTGAGAGTCTTAATTAGCATAAGGCTTTTCTCATTGTTGAGTCAATGATTGCCATCAGGCCTCCATATCCTTAGACACCTGGGAATATATTAATCAATGTATTTGGAATATAGAAAAGGAAATATAGTAGTTTTTAAGGTTAGCAATACTAGACTTTTTGAGTTAATGAATTTTCTCTTTTGTAATAGATCACTGTACTTTGTTATAAATCACTGTGCCCTTGCTATGTAAAAATGTAACTTTATCACTATCTTAAGACTAAATAGATCTTAAGGGGAACATTGGTGAAAGGATTTTCATTTGTTGGGCTGATGTTTGCTGCTAAATCTTCATATTCCCTGCCCTTATAATGAATATAACTAGCATATAGGAGAAATAAGTATTAACCTTTAAGCATATAGGAGAAATAAGTATTAACCTTTAAGATTAATCATGTTAACCTTGGGTTAAATAAATTCCTTTCTTGATTGTAACTCACTACATCCTCACCCTATAGGAATGCAACTTTATTTGGAGAGTGGTGCCTGGTTTAAGGAAAAACACCTTGGAAAAAATAAGTTTTTTGGTTATCAGAAAGAAAGGGTCATAAAATGTCAGCAGGCTTCATGGCCAGAAGATGATGTAAAACCCCTAAGATCTTTTTTTTATGTAAAGCACCTGATTTTGATAAAGGTCAGGACTGCTGACCCCTGCGTGTCTCTGTATCCATCCCTATGTGTAACAAAAGGTATATAAGCAAACCCAAAAATAAAGAAATGGGATCAGTTTCTGGAAAGACTGATTCCCCATGTCGTTCTTTCTTGCTCCCTGTTTTTCTGGCTGAATTCCCATCTGGAGCATGGGTGCTCGCCAAGTCTACTTACTTGTCCCGGCTTTCAAGCCCACGCAAGAAGGAGCCCAAGGAGGGGCACCTTCTGATATTCAAGTGGTGCCGGTGGCCCAATGTAGATGGTGCAAATTCCTTGTCTTGGAATTTTATTGGTATCCCATGTAAACCAAGTTATTCAGCCTCTTTTCTCCCCTACTATTTTCTGGCCGAATTCCCATCTGGTGCATGGGTACCCACCAAGCCTGCTAATTCTGCCTGGGCTTCTAAGATCGGACGTGGGGGCCTCACTGCCTCCTCTCCTTCGGGAGAACGGGAAGATGCCTGTGGCCTACGTAGGTGGTGATTGGTATTCCATGTAAACCAAGTTATTCAGCCTCTTTTTCTCTGCTAATTTTCTAATCCCTCTCTATTTATAATTAAATAAGTTATTTCCAAGGACGCCAACTCCGTCCCCACCTTCGAATCACCCTGGATCAACCGGGGCTGGACCCTGGCAATGATGTGATGTAGGAACATGTGGAAATGGTGGAGTAGCATGTGAAACTCGGGTTTCTAAGCTCAAGCACTTGATCCATCACACGCTGATATTCTGCATGTGGGCAGTTATTCCAACCTCACTACATTTCCTTTATTAGTGAAGAGTGTTAATATAATATTTACTGCACAGGGTGTAATGATCAAATAGAGATGCATAGTAAATCAAAAATTTACCCAAGTATGGCTTCATAAACTGAAACATCACACAAACACTTGTTATTTCATGGACAAACTGAGGGGAAACATTATTGATTGTCAGCCCAGGGTACCAGATTTCTGACTTTCTCTTTCTCAGCACCTCTATTTTATCCACTCCTACCTCGATCACTTACTTCATGGTGACCTAACACTGCTCCATTTGAGAGCAGTCTTGAAACTCTGAAATTCCCCATTTAATGCCAATTTTCAGCTTCTTTTGCACCATCCATTCCCTTTGCCTTTTGTTCTCCTCATGATCTGAAGTTTCTCTGAGTTGATCCTCAGTACCTGTTCTCATTTTCTAGCTTCTTCTGCCTCTCTGTACATCCATGCCTTTGTTTCTTGCATGGACTCTTCTACAATTTCTGTCTTGCTAATTATTGGCCCTGAGTAACTGTACTCTTCATACTCTGTTCCCATATTATTCATCACTGAATGCAACCACCATCACCACTGATGTTTGAATGGGATGCTACCATTTGTAGAATTCTTTTGCACAGGCATGAAATACACACACACACAGCTGGTTTCATCTTTACAATAGGAATCACACAGCACATTTATTTTCCTCAACAGATAAATCTCTGAGAATTTTAAGCACCTTGAAGAAATTCACAGAGCTGATAAGCAATGCATCCAGAATTTAAGCAGAAGTTTTCTTACTGAGTTCCAATGCTCTACAACTTTATGTCGGTGAGGTGATGGAATTGTGGAGGATTCACATGAATTAATCTCTAAGGAACCACAACTGGGCTGTTATACATTCTATATATTATTTCCCAAGTTGAAGATCTAAACCTCAAAACCTTGAATGCATAATCTCATTCCATTTTCACTCCATGGTTGACCTAACTTCTGTCTTTCTTCTTAGCTCAAGCAAATTTAAAGAATCAATTACCATCTTCTATTTGAAAACGTCCCTGCATCCTCATCCTTTCCCATATTTGCTCTTCTCTGGATCTTAATCTGTCTATAATTCTCTTTTCCATATGTTCCTAACATCAGTTTCTCCAAGAATTCTTCTCTTACCTCTTTTGGTGGAACCTCTGTCTTTAGTTCATTAATTTATTGTTCTTTTTTTCAGTTACATACTCACACTTTTATAGACTACCTCTGAACATGGTGCTCGTCCTCACAAGACCCTTCAAGGTGCTCTCTCATCAGAGCTGGTTCCTCTCCTCTCCCCTTGGTTTCTCAAAGAACAAACTCAATATCTTCCCTACAAAATGAATACCATTCTATTTACCTGAATCAGAAGGTGACACCACCTTTCATCCATGTAACTCCTTTATATTGGGAAGAACATTTACTCATCTTTAATTACTTGGAGGATTAAGCACTGTGCCCAAAACAAAGTAAATGGTAAACGAAGTAAATGGTAAACAAAGTTTTTAACTTGAAGAAATTTCTAATTTTGAATTTATAATTGTTTTGACATTAAGGTTCAAACATATTTTGGAATACTCGCACAAAACATTTTAAAGATGTGGTAATTAACATAACTTCTAACTAAGCATATACAACGTTTGCTGTAACTTTTCTTCATACTCTTAGAGCTTCATAATGTTCCTCAGTGTTCTGATATAGGTTCCAGAGCCATCGACAAATTGCTATCTACAGGTTTAACTGCAGTCTGTGGGTTGCAAAGAGTTGGAAATGACTGAGTGACTGAACTGAACTTGCAGGTTTAACTATTAGTTTGCTTTTATTATGTTGAGGTATGTTCCTTCTATTCCTGCTTTCTGGGGCGTTTTTATAAACCTCCATCATAAATGGATGTTGAATTTTGTCAAAGGCTTTCTCTGCATCTATTGAGATAATCATATAGTTTTTATTTTTCAATTTGTTAATGTGGTGTATTATGTTGATTGATTTGCAGATATTGAAAAATCTTTTATTCCCAAGTGGGATAAAGCCAACTTGGTCATGTTATATTTTTTAGTATGTTTTTGAATTCAGTTTTCTATAATTTTGTTAGGGATTTTTGCATCTATGTTCATCAGTGATATTGGCCTATAGTTTTTCTTTATTTGTGGCATCTTTGTCAGGTTTTGGTATTAGGGTGATGGTGGCCTCATAGAATGAGTTTGGAAATTTACCTTCCTCTGCAATTTTCTGGAAGAGTTTGAGTAGGATAGGTGTTAGCTCTTCTCTAAATTTTTGGAAGGATTCAGCTGTGAAGCCCTCTGGACCTGGGCTTTTGTTTGCTAAAAGATTTCTGATTACACTTTCAATTTCCATGCTTGTGATGGATCTGTTAAGATTTTCTATTTCTTTCTGGTTCAGTTTTGGAAAGTTGTACTTTTCTAAGAATTTGTCCATTTTGTTCAAGTAATCCATTTTATTGGCATATAGTTGTTGATAGTAGTATCTTATGATCCTTTGTATTTCTGTGTTGTCTGTTGTGATCTCTCCATTTTCATTTCTAATTTTGTTTCTTGATGAGTCTGGCAAATGTTTTGTCAATTTTATTTATCTTTTCAAAGAACCAGCTTTTGGCTTTGTTGATTTTTGCTATGGTCTCTTTTGTTTCTTTTGCATTTATTTGTGCCCTAATTTTTAAGATTTCTTTCCTTCTTCTAATCCCAGGGTTCTTAATTTCTTCCTTTTCAAGTTGCTTTAGGTGTAGAGTTAGGTTATTTATTTGACTTTTTTCTTGTTTCTTAAGGTAAGCCTGTATTGCTGTGAACCTTCCCCTTAGCACTGCTTTTACAGTGTCCTAAAGACTATATATGACAAACCCACAGCAAACATTATCCCCAATGGTGAAAAATTGAAAGCATTTCTCCTAAAGTCAGGAACAAGACAAGGGTGCCCACTCTTACCACTACTATTCAAAATAGTTTGGAAGGTTCAGCCAAAGCAATCAGAGCAGTAAAAGAATGAAAAGGAATCTGGATTGGAAAAGAAGAAGTAAAACTCTCACTGTTTGCAGATGACATGATCCTCTACATAGAAAACCCTAAAGACTCCACCAGAAAATTACTAGAGCTAATCAATGAATAAAAAGTTGCAGGATATAAAATCAACACACAGAAATCCCTTGCATTCCTATACACTAACAATGAGAAAATAGAAAAAGAAATTAAGGAAACAATTCCATTCACCATTGCAATGAAAAGAATAAAATACTTAGGAATATATCTACTGAAAGAAACAAAAGACCTATACATAGAAAACTATAAAACACTGGTGAAAGAAATCAAAGAGGACACTAATAGATGGAGCAATATACCTTGTTCATGGATCATAAGACTCAATATAGTGAAAATGAGGATACTACCCAAAGCAATCTATAAATTCAATGCAATCCCTATCAAGTTACCAAGGGTATTTTCCACAGAACTAGAACAAATAATTTCATAATTTGTATGGAAATACAAAAAACCTCGAATAGCCAAAGAAATCTTGAGAAAGAAGAATGGAACTGGAGGAATCAACCTACCTGACTTCAGGATCTACTACAAAGCCACAGTCATCAAGACAGTATGTACTGGCACATAGACAGAAATATAGATCAATGGAACAAAATAGAAAGCTCAGAGATTAATCCACACACCTATGGATACCTTATCTTCGACAAAGGAGGCAAGAATATACAATGGAGCAAAGACAATCTCTTTAACAAGTGGTGCTGGGAAAACTGGTCAACCACTTGTAAAAGAATGAAACTAGAATTTCTAACACCATACACAAAAATAAACTCAAAGTGGATTAAAGATCTAAACATAAGACCAGAAACTATAAAACTCCTAGAGGAAAACATAGGAAAACACTCTCTGACATAAACCACTGCATGATCCTCTATGATCCACCTCCTGAAACTAAAAGACGCTTAATCCTTGGAAGATAAGTTATGACCAATCTAGATAGTATATTCAAAAGCAGAGACATTACTTTGCCGACTAAGGTCCATCTAGTGAAGGCTATGGTTTTTCCTATGGTCATGTATGGATGTGAGAGTTGGACTGTGAAGAAGGCTGAGGGCTGAAGAATTGATGCTTTTGAACTGTGGTGTTGGAGAAGACTTGAGAGTCCCTTGGACTGCAAGGAGATCCAACCAGTCCATTCTGAAGGAGATCAATCCTGGGATTTCTTTGGAAGGAATGATGCTGAAGCTGAAACTCCAGGACTTTGCCCATCTCATGCAAAGAGTTGACTCATTGGAAAAGACTCTGATGCTGGGAGGGATTGGGGGCAGGAGGAGAAGGGGACGACCGAGGATGAGATGGCTGGATGGCATCACAGACTCGATGGACATGAGTCTGTGTGAACTCCGGGAGATGGTGATGGACAGGAAGGCCTAGCGTGCTGCGATTCATGGGGTCACAAAGAGTCGGACACGACTGAGTGACTGAACGGAACTGAACTGAGGACCTAATTAAAATTAAAAGCTTTTGCACAACAAAGGAAACTATAAACAAGGTGAAAAGACAGCCTTCAGAATGGGAGAAAGTAATAGCAAATGAAGCCATGGACAAAGAATTAATCTCAAAAATATATAAGCAACTCCTGCAGCTCAATTACAGATAAATGAACAATCCAAGCAAAAAAATGGGCCAAAGAACTAAACAGACATTTCTCCAAAGAAGACATACAGATGGCTAACAAATAAATGAAAAGATGCTCAACATCACTCATTATTAGAGAAATGCAAATCAAAACCACAATGACGTACCATTTCATGCCAGTCAGAATGGCTGCTATCCAAAAGTCTACAAGCAATAAATGCTGGAGAGGGTGTGAAGAAAAGGGAACCCTCTTACACTGTTGGTGGCAATGCAAACTAGTACAGCCACTATGGAGAACAGTGTGGAGATTTCTTAAAAAACTGGAAATACAACTGCCATATGACTCAGCAATCTCACTGCTGGACATACACACCAACGAAACCAGAATTGGAAGAGACACGTGTACCCCAATGTTCATTGCAGCATTGTTTATAATAGCCAGGACATGGGAGCAACCTAGGTGTCAATCAGCTGATAAATGGATAAGAAAGCTGTGGTACATATACACAATGGAATATTACTCAGCCATTAAAAAGAATACATGAATCAGTTCTAACGAGATGGATGAAACTGGAGCCTATTACGCAGAGTGAAGTAAACCAGAAAGAAAAATACCAATACAGTATACTAATGCATATATATGGATTTAGAAAGATGGTAATGATAACCCTGTATGTGAGACAGCAAAAGAGACACAGATGTATAGAACAGTCTTTTAGACTCTGTGGGAGAGGGTGAGGGTGGGATGATTTGGGAGAATGGCACTAAAACATGTATATTATCATATGTGAAACAAATCACCAATCCAGGTTCAATGCATGAGACAGGGTGCTTGGGGCTGGTACATTGGGATGACCTTGAGGGATGGGATAGGAAGGGAGGTGGGAGGGGGTTCAGGATGGGGAACACATGTACACCCATGGTGGATTCATGTCAATTTATGGCAAAGCCAATATAATATTGTAAAGTTAAAAAAAACCTATTAGTTTGCTTAACACACACACATATTCACAAATACACACACACACACAAACTGGGGCGAATGACAAAGTTCTCTAGATTAACTTATTACTTATTTAATTGAAATATTTCTTTTGATACAAATAAGGCATGCACTATTGTTTTGGGAATTGAGATAAATGAAATTACTTATAGGTTAAGTCCTGCTAGATACTTTTTTATTTTTTATTTTTATTTATTTATTTATTTTACTTTATTTTACTTTACAGTACTGTATTGGTTTTGCCATACATCAACATGAAGTAGACTTGCTTTACAATTCTATGTTAGTTTCTGCTGTACAATGAAGTGAATTAGCTGTATGTATACATACATCCCCTCCTTCCTGGACATCCCCTTCCATCCCTACCCCCATCCTGCTCCTCTGAGTCATCACAGAGCACCAATCTGAGCTCCCTGCACTACTGAGCAGCTTCCCACTAGCTATCTGTTTTAGGAAGAATACTCTTTGACATAAATCACAGAAAGATCTTTTTGACCCACCTCCTCCTAATGGAAATAAAAGCAAAAATAAGCAAATGAACCTAATTAAATTTTAAAATGTTTGCACAGCAAAGGAAACCATAAAAAAGACAAAAAGGCAACCCTCAGAATGGGAGAGAATATTTGCAAAGGAAGCAACTGACAAGGGATCAATCTCCAAAATATACAAACAGCTCATGTTACTCAATATATATATAAAACACAAACAACCCAATCAAAAAGTGGGTTGAAGACTTAAATAGAATATTTCTCTAAAGAAGACATACAGATGGCCAAGAGGCATATGAAAAGATGTTCAGCATCACTAATTGTTAGAGAAACGCTGGCCCAAACTACAATGAGATATCACCTTAAAACTGTCAGAATGGTCATCAAAAAAATCTACAAGCAATAAATGCTGGAGAGAATGTGAAGCAAAGGGAACCCTGTTTCAGGATATTCCACTTTCCTGGTGTAAGAATTCCTCTTGAGGCTGGGGACATAGGAACAAGGACACTGATCTTGTGTTCTGAAATAGTTGTAATCATCAGTGATTCAGAGCATCCATTACTCAGAAAGCCTGTGTACCGCAGGGGTCAAGAACACAGACTTTGTAATTATTGAACATGACTTGAATTCAAATCCTGGCCTTACGCCTGCATAGTTCTGTGACTTCAGGTAAACTACATAATGTCTCTGTGTAGTAGATGGTGATAACCCTTACCTTGAAAGGTGCTAGTGGTTGGAAGAACCATGAAAAACAGTTCTTGCCTGGCATATAGTAAGGACAAACTCTGCTCTTGCTCTTGTTCTTGTTGCTGTTCAGTTGCCCAGTCATGTCCCATGATTGTGACCTCATGGACTGCAGCAAGCCAGGCTTTCCTGTTCTTCACCATCTCCCAGAGCTTGCTCAAACTCATGTCCATTGAGTGAGTGATTCCATCCAACCACCTTGTCCTCTGCTGTCCCCTTCTCCTCCTGCCTTCAATCTTTCCAAGTATCAGGGTCTTTTCTGATGAATTGGTTCTTTCCATCAGCTGGGCATAGTGTTGGAGCTTCAGCTTCAGCATCAGTCCTTCCAGTGAATATTCAGAATTGATTTCCTTTAGGATTGACTGGTTTGATGTCCTTGCACTCCAGAAGACTCTTGTCCTTACTATACACAGAATAACTATCCATGCTTAGTGCATTCCCTTGTTAGACTAAGGCTTTAATGAGAAAAAGTGCATTTACAGAGAGATGTTCCCAATTAAACTGAAGGAAAATCTTTCTTTCCTAGAAGCCATTTATAATGTAAAATTCAATGATGGTGTATTTTAAAGAAGCAAGAGTATAAATCACAAGATATGGATCCCCAACTATTTTTAAAATATTTTACTACATGGTTATAAATTGTACCTCTTTATAAAAAATCCATAAATTCAATTTAAGCATTTAAAAGAAATACATACAGCCACCTATATAATCCCTACACATAGTTTTGTTACAATGTAAGTCTTTCATAGTATTTTTCCATAGTAAGAAAAATAATCTGATTAAAATAATCATTGTTGTTGCTGTTTGCTCAGTTGTGTCCAACTCATTGTGACCCCATGAACAGCAGCATGCCAGGCTCCTCTGACCTTCACTATCTCCCAGATTTTGCTCAAATTCTCGTCCATTTAGTCAGTGATGCCATCCAACCATCTCATCCTCTGTCTTCCCTTATCCTCTTGCCCTCAGTCTTTCCCAGCATCAGAGTCTTTTCCAGTGAGTAGGCTCTTTGCATCAAGTGGCCAAATACTGTAGCTTCAACCTCAACATAATTAAGCAGTAGTAATACAATACTGCCAACCATTGGCTACTTCTTGTCTTCCACTTACGGCATGATAACTCTTTATATATAGTCAACTGATGTTTTTCCAATTAACTCACTGTTATCATCATTATTTTATAAAATTAAAAACTGAAGCTCAGGAAGGGTAGATAATTCACCCTTAGTCATCAACCCAAGATGTGATGCAAGTAGATTCCATCTAAGACTTGACCAACTTCAAATTCCTTATACAATATTTTACAAAGCTGAAATTATAGATTTCTTCCAATTGTATTAAAAACACAACAAAAACTAAATAAAGGATTATAGGAGACTGTAACACTGAGATGTATGCCACATTCTTCTACTCCTATTCATTTTAATAATGAGCATGACAAGTGATGTGTTTTGTTAAATAAAGCCACTTCAGAAATTGTATACTTCATAATGCAAAGAACACTGAAAAAATCGGCCACTGTTTCAATGTTTGTAATATAGGCAGTGTTTAAAATAATTGATTATTTTCTTATGGAAGAGTAATAACGACTGTATATGGGCTTGCCTTGTGGCTTAGATGGTAAAGAACCTGCCTGCAGTGCAGAATACCTGGGTCCAATCCCTGGGTCAGGAAGATCACCTGGAGAAGGGAATGGAAATCCACCCCAGTGTTCATGCCTGGAGAATTCCATGGACAGAGGAGCCTGGTGGGCCACAGTCCATGGAATCGCAGAGTTGGACACAATGAGTGACTAACACTTTCACTTTCAAGGGCTAGTGACACCGAAGGAGAAAACCAGCCTTTCTAGTCTTCATTTGTCACCATCTCTCTGTGATCACATATACAAAATTCCATGTTTCAGTGTGGTTGTTTGGACTCTTCTGCTGTTTCTAACTTGAAGCAAAAGAATTTCCCAGCCTTTACTTTGCAGTTGATGTTTCTAAATGCTCTGCACTTTACCAAATATCCTCAGAGAGATGCCTTATAATGGTTTTAATATCTTCATATAACATTACATGGAGTGTTTGGTCATTCTAAGTACAAGATGGAGGTTAGCAGGGTGGCCGAGATGATTGCTTTGAAAATAAGCTGTGAATAAAGGAGATGTTGTGAAAAACAGAATGTAGGCTGTGCTGATTGACAGACCATTTCTTCAGTTATTAGAACAGAGCTATATATTGGGAAGAGAATTTCATAAACGCAGAGCAGAGTGTTGATGTTTATAAATTCCTTTCCTGATTTCTTCTGAAATCTAATGAATCCATGATACTGCTTCCATGACTACCATTCTTATACATATTTGATTACTTTATATTATAATGTACAAGTCAAAGATGCACAGCTCAACAGCAGTAGCTGAGTTAGAATTTAGCAGGTTTATAGCTTTGTTTGGCCCTTGGCACAAGTAATAAAATTCTAGCTTTAAGTACTACTGGGACTTATAGAATGAAGACATCTGCATTATTATATTAAAATGTTCCTCCGTGTAATAAATATAACTGACAGTAGTGCATGACTTTCTTTATGAAAAATATGTTTATAGCAATATAGTCTTAAATACTGAAGAAACTGCCAATTAAAATTTTATGTGCCTAGTTACTATCTAAATGCTCAAACAGATGTCCATATTAACAGTTTAGTGTTGGATATTCCTAATAAAAGTCTTAGTAAAGGTTATTTTAAAAATTCCCATGGAAACACTCTATTTATCTCCTGTGTCTTTTAATAGTGTTTCCTGTTTATTATTCTAATATACTCTTTGGGGGTAATGTGGGTATTTGAGTGGTCACAAGTTTGAATAAATTTTCTATAATAAGGTTCCAGGTTCTCTGGATTTTACTGTCATCTAAGTAGTGTTGAGGTTCCCCTGGTGGCTTGTTGCTAAACAAAAAAATTAAAAAATTAAAAAAAAAAAAGAATTTGGCTGCCAATACAGGAGATGTGGGTTCAATCCTTGGGTCATGAAGATCCCCGGAGAAGGAAACGGAAACCCACTCCAGTATCCTTGCCTGGGAAATCCCATGGGCAGAGGAGCCTGGTGGGCTACAGTCTACAGGATCACAAAGAGTCAGACACGAGTTAGCACCTAAACAACAGCAATATATCTATAACATTCACTAGAAGAGAGTTTTTATCCATCTATAAACACTCCCATAATTATGATTATATAATGCCCATTTCTGGATTTGGAATAGATTGCATTCTTTTCAATGAAAAACACTATAGCCATTGCTACCCACTTATCTTTGCTGAGAATTGTAGCATCTATCTTGAGGTCTTTAAATATTTGTATTTTAGATGATAGTGATGTGAATGATAAGTTATACTAATATTTCAAAGATTGCCTGGATGAAGTGATATAATAATTTATGTAGTTATAATTAATGTATATTCTTATTCTGAATTTGTTCTTATTCAATGTGTAGTCCTTTTATTTTTTGAAAAGGAATTAATTTTCCTTTGGAAATTAAATGTAGTAATACATTGTTCAATTACTCTCCAGGACATGCCAGAGAGGTTATCTCTTCTTTGAAGATTTGCAAAGTAGAATGCTCCTTTTTGTTTTATGTCTTTTTTGCATATTTAGAGACTATTTAGAGCTTATCTAGGTTAACTACTAGCTCTTTTGTAGAGGGATTTGCCTAATTCCTTTGTATAAAGGAAAAGGTATTCAATAGAGGCTTCCCAGGTGGCACTGGTGGTAAAGAACCCATCTGCCAGTGCAGGAGACGTAAAAGACCTAGGTTCGATCCCTAGGTCAGGAAGATCCCCTGGAGGAGGAAACAGCAACCCACTCCAGTATTCTTGACTGGAAAATCCCATGAACAGAGGAGTCTGGCGGGCTACAGTCCACAGGGTCACAGAGTCAGACATGACTGAAGCGACTTAGCACAGCACAACATTACAATATGTCTTTAAGAGAAGCCTCAATGATTTGCTCAAGCATATCAGCCTAACAAGTGGCTCCGATTTTCAAATCAAGTCAAATAGGTTTACGTTGACATCTAAATACCTTAGAGGATCAGAGTCAACTGTCTTTGGAATAAGAGAGTGGTGTTCTGCCCATAGTCCTTGTAATTCATTATTGTTTAAATAAGAGAACATTTAACATTAACTGATTGTAACAATTACAACTGGTTGATTTTAAGTGAAGCTGATCACCTCCTACCTGGATGGGATTTGTTCAATCAGTTGAAGGCCTGAAGAACAAAAACAGATTTCCTAAAGAAGAAGGAAAATCAGCCTCAATACTACAACCTAGAAACCCTGCCTGAATTTCCAGCATGCTGGTCTGCCCTTTGTATATCGGTCTCAAGACTATAAGATCAACACTTACCTGAATTTCCAGTTATCCAGCTTGCCAGTCCTCAAGGTCGAATGAGTCAAGTTCACTAAAATCTCCCTCTCCCACCCCCTACCCTTCTTCTCTCTCTTCTTATGCGTACACCAGTCATACTGGATTAGGGTCGATCCAGGTTACATTACTTAACCTTAATTACCTCTTGAGAGGCTCTTTCTCCAAAAAAAGGGGGTTCCCCGGTGACTAAGACAGTAAAGAATCTGCCTGCAATGTGGGAGAGCTCGGTTCAACCCCTAGGTCTGGAAGATCCCCTGGAGAAAGGAATGGCAACTCACTCCAGTATTCTTGCCTAGAGAATTCCAGGGACAGAGAAGCCTGGTGGCCTACAGTCATGGGAGTTACAAAAACTGAGCATGACTGAGCAACTAACACACATACCCCCAACTAAAGTCACATTGTGAGGTACCTCGGTGTGAATTTTAAGGGAACATTGTTCAACACAAAATCTTTTTCAGGTAAAAATTAGAGTTCTTTAATGCCATGCCTAAAGTCATCAAGTAATTGTAAGACATAGACTAGAAATTCAGAGACATTGTTATCAGTATACACACTCTTCATGTCTATAAATAAAATTGTTCAAATTAATACTTTATGACCTTGGAATTTAAATTGTACTTGATGTTTGGGAATCCGCAGGCACTAATTTCAAGTAGGTAGGTTTGTTTCAAAGTCTGAAATGCGGTATGTCTCCAAGTAGTTTAAGCGTCCATTTGCGGGGCTTCATCGATAGCTCAGAGGTAAAGAGTCTGCCTGCCAATGTAAGAGACATGTGTTCAATCCCTGGTCCAGGAAGATCCCACATGCTGTGGAACAGCTAAACCCATGGGCTACAACTACTGAGCCTATGCTCTAGGGCCCTGAAGCCGCAGCTACTGAGCCCATGAGCCCTGGAGCCTACGCTCGGAAACAAGAGCAGCCACCACAGTGAGAAGTCCCCACACTGCAACGAAGAGTAACCCCCTCTCTGTGCAACTGGAAGAAGGCCTGAGCAGCAATGAAGATCCAGCATAGCCAAGAATAAATTAATTAATAAATATAATTTTATATATGTGAAAGTGAAATTGAAAGTGTCGGTTGCTCAGTCATGTCTGATTCTTTGCGACCCCATGGACTGTAGCCCACCAGGCTCCTCTGCCCATGGGATTCTCCAGGCAAGAATATTGGAGTGGGTTGCCATTCCCTTCTCAAGGAGTGCATTTGGTATACAGTGTTAATATTTAAGATGAGAACCTGTTACAGATCACATCTCATATGTGCTGGTTGAGCTGAAGATCCCATGCCTACAATTTATTTAGCTTCTAGAGACTCTGCTAATGATTGAAGCTCCCTCTTTGTTCGTGACTTTCCTTCCCCATCATTTTGGCTCCTAAGTGTGTCTGGTGTCTGGTGTGCCTTGATAGCTGGCTCCTTTCAACTTAAAAGATTACAGAAGTTTCTGGAAGCAGTACGTGTACACAAGTGTATGACTGAGTCGTGGGTGCACTGAAGTTAGAGGTCTGATTTCTGATCCTGCAGTTATATTCACCTTGTGAGGTGCCGTGAAATAAGGAAATTTCTTAATATGCTCTGCTCGCTCTAAAGAAATAGGAAAACAATAACCCCTTTCGTTTCACAGCATAATCTCAGGACCACTGACACTATTACTTCCTTTCCTTGGAATCATGATGGATAGGAAGAATAAGCATGGCTGCAATCACAGAGTGCCAGACATAAATGTAAACCGGCAGACAAGTTTATAGAGCGTGCAGCTGGAATTTGAGAACAACGAAACATTTGTTTGATTATACCTACAATTCAGCCAAACTTTCTTGTAAATAAAATGAGATATGGAACTAAACTAATAAATGAATACGATTCTGTTGCATGTGGATGTAGTCACTATTGAGTTCTCAGGATCACCCAACTGCATTAGCAGGAAAATAGGTAAGTATATTTTGAGGCTGAATACATGCAGAAAAATAACAAAAATATGGTTTTTTTTTTCTGTTAATCTATTGACCAACAACTTGGTTTAAAAACTTGAACGTTCTCATATTCTGACAATGAACGTTCTCGTTTTTAAACCAAGTTGTTCGTCAGTCGATAAGTCATGTCAGACTCTGCAACCCCAGGGACTGCAGGCTGCCAGGCTCCTCTGTCCACTATTTCCTGGACTTTGCTCAAATTCATGTACGTTGAGTCAGTGGTGCTATCTAACTATCTCATCCTCTGTAGCCCCCTTCTCCTATTGTCTTTGATCTTTTCCAACATCTGCATCTTTTCCACTGAGTTGCCTCTTCACATCATGTGGCCGAGGTATTGGAGCTTCAGCTTCAGCATCAGTCCTTCCAATGAATATGCAGGGTTGATTTCCTTTAGGATTGACTGGTTTGATCTCCTTGCTGTCCAAGGGATTCTCAAGAGGATCCTCCAGCACCACAATTTAAAGCAAGATAAATGCATAAATTCTTAGTAACTGCATGATTACTACTAATATACATGAGAAAGGAAGTAATTATCTTTCAAACTGCTTATCTTAAAGCTATAAATTTTTTTATTTTCTAATTCTATTTGTATTTCGGTCCACAGATGTGTGTGCGTGTGTGTGTGTGTTTTGGATGTACATATGTTGAAATGGAAGGAGTATCAGATGTCAGTATATAAAACCCAGAGGAAGGTAAGCAATGTTACGAAAAGTTCGCTATGCAAGTCTATGCTTTATTAATGTTCCTACTGAGCACCACAAAATAGAGATTTCTTCATTCCTGCTGGCAATAACGAGTGCTCTCTGACATATTAGTCACTATGTACTCCACTTATGAAAAATTAAAGGACATACCAGTTATTCATGATTTTTAAACACTTTGTTCTTTGTACATTATTTCATATGATATATTTTCCACTATGCATGGGAGGACTAAAGGAAATCAGTCCTGAATATTCATTGGAAGGGCTAATGCTGAAGCTGAAGCTCCAATACCTGATGTGAAGACCTGACTCATTGGAAAAGACCCTGATGCTGGGCAAGACTAAGGGCAGGAGGAGAAGGGGACAACAGAGGATGAGATGGTTGGATGGCATCACTGACATGATGGACATGAGTTTCAGCAAGCTCCAAGAGTTGGTGATGGACAGGGAAGCATGGTGTGCTGCAGTCCATGGGGTCGCAAAGTCGGACACGACTGAGCAACTGAACTGAGCTAATGTATGAGAGAGTAAGCAATGATCTCTATGAGGTGTTCAGGCTGCATGAACTTTTAGTGGAGAAGTTATGTAAAGAGACACGTACTGGACATGCAAGACATAATAACTCATTAGTAAATTCTTGACAGAGTGTATGTTAATTAATTTATTGATTAACTTTGCTGAGGAACAATAGCTCTTTTGTTTGACATCTCCTGCCAGGATGTTCCTGAACCTTTTACAGACAAGAGGGATTTTCAGTCTAGGCTTCACAAATCTTAGTTACAAGATTACAGACTTATTCTACACAGATTTCATAAAAATTAAATGAGATTATACATGAAACTTGCTCAGCAGTGGGTTGTAAATATGAAAAAAGCATGAGCTATTATAAGTTTACAGATGGTATCTATGGCACAGAATTAAAAATGTTGAGACTTTTTAGTCTTAATGATTGGCTAATATATAGACTATTGAACCAACAGATGTTTAACAAACAGCTATTATTTAGATGGCTTCCCCGGTGGCTCAGGAGTAAAGAATCCACCTTCCAATGCAAAAGACTCAGCTTTGATCCCTGGATCAGGACGAACCCCTGGAGAAGGACATGGCAACCCACTCCAGTATTCTTGCCTGGGAAATCAAAAAGGACAGAAGAGACTGAGGGACTACAATCCATGGTGTCACAAGAATTGGACACAACTTAGCAACTGAGCACACACACATGCACTGATAATATAGCTCTTGCGTAAGGGTGGCCTGAAAATGACAATTACCACTGAGTGATGGTTATTTCAGCCTCTGAGGCTGATCTGATGGATGGCTAATCCTCAGGTAGATACTGTGGTATCCATCGCACTCCATGCACTTACTTCCCAGTGCATAGCAGGACCACATGTCCCACAGTCCCCAGTGGTTAGCCTGGGCCATGACTACATTCTGGTCAATAATATGTGGGTGGAAATGTTCAGGCCCCCTGGCCTTGTTTTCAAAACCATCTCCCTCTCTGGACCCTCTGCACTCTGACCACAGTGACCTTAGAAGCCACGTTTCTGAGGGCAGAGTTCTAACATGATGGGTCCCTCCTGATGTACTGAGTTTACATGAACGAGAAGTAAGCCTGGTTTTCCATGAGGTCACTGAGATTCCTGTGTTCATCAGTTGCCATGGGATTATATGGTTCCCAAGGTCTGATTCCCAGACCAGCAGTACTGACGTCACCTGGATCTTGTTAAAAGGCAGATTCTTGTTTTTTTTTCACCAGACCTAATGACTCACAGACTAATACCTCTACCCTTTTCTTTCTATGTACTTGCTTCTTGGAACACTTTGTGGTCTAAAATAAAAAGTTTCCTTATTCAATGAAAGAATTTTTGATATAAGAAAGAACACAACATGAGGATATTAATTATACATAACAAAGAAAATTGATGTTGTACCTGTACTAAGTATATCCTAATTACCTATAAAATGGAAAAAAAGCTTTATGTGGATGATTAACTTCACATCCCCAAAAGCATCTTTTTCTCTTGCTAATTACAGTTTTGGTGCTTTTTTTTTCCCATCAGCTTTTACAAATGGGCTATCAATACATTTCAATAATAAATTAAAGCCGTGGACTTTTTCATTTTATTATGTATCCAAATGGAAAAGTGTATATTAGTGTAGCTATTAAAAGCAGTGTGCTGTCGGAATAATTTCATCAGGGAAATTTAGCAAATTCATCTTGCTCAAGGGCAATTGGGTATAATGATAAGCCTGTGCTCTGGCTGGGCTTTCTGAGATCAAACCCATATATACTTTCCTATGAAGGGTATTTAAGCTCTCCCAGCTTCATTCTTTTTATGAATAAAATCAGGATATTAATAACATCCATGTCACAAGTTTGCTATAGGATTAAATGCTAGCATACATCAAGTAAGAAGAGCAACACTTATGTAACTCCATAAATTCCAAAGCACACATTTTGAAAATATTTCAAAAGTTTACTACAAAAATGAAAACTTAGTGATAGATAGTTCTGTGTTTTACAGATACATGTGACATGATTCTATGGATATATTTAAGCATCTCAGAATCTCATTTTATAAAGATTTAGGAAAAAAAGTTTGTGCCTCCAAATATGTCAACAAACATATAGAACAAATATTTTACCCTTTAAAATTACTAGAATTATTTCTTAGGAATGAAATCTAATTCCTTGTATAGAACCAGCACATACTCCAAGTATGTGTGTGTATTATTCGTGACAAACTTAGACAGCATATTAAAAAGCAAAGACATTACTTTGCTGACAAAGCTATGGTTTTTCCCATAGTCATGTATGGATGTGAGAGTTGGACTATAAAGAAAGCTGAGCACCAAAGAATTGATGCTTTTGAACTGTGGTGTTGGAGAAGACTCTTGAGAATCCCTTGGACTGCAAGGAGATCCAACTAGTCCATCCTAAAGGAAATCAGTCCTGAATATTCATTGGAAGGACTGATGCTGAAGCTGGAACTCCAATACTTTGGCCACCTGATGTGAAGAGTGGACTCACTGGAAAAGACCTTAATGCTGGGAAAGATTGAAGTCAGGAGGAGAAGGGAATGACAGAGGATGAGATTGTTGGATGGCATCATTGAATCAATGGACATGAATTTCAGCAACCTCTGGGAGCTGGTATTGAACAGGGAAGCCTGGCAAACTGCAGTCTATGGGTTGCAAACAGTTGGACATGACTGAGCAACTGAACCAATTATTCATGAATCATGTGTAAAAAGAATCTTGGTCTTTTTGAGGCTAATTTTTATATTTCGACTAGTTTAACAGGATGGAATGTTCTTGATAAATGCAAATGTAGGCAGTTCTGTTGATCATTTTGATGAGTCTGTGGATTAAAGGTAGTGGGGTGACCATGCTGTTTATTTTTAGGGATAAGAATTTTATTGTTTATCACTCTGCAGAAAGCATGGTGGTTCAGTTAGAAGGTATATCTTTCTAAGATTTTGCTGATAGAACATAGTAAGGAGAGCTTACTACAAAGCTTATTTCTCAAAGACACTTCCATCAAATTATCTAATGCTTGGCAGAGACCAGATCAACAGGAATAAAGCCATCTTTTAAGCCTTGAGTGTTTTGTTCTTTGCAAAATGTGCAAACAATGTCTAGGAATTAGTATTCATGAAAAAGTATATTGCATGAATATAATTTTATGCATAGTTTAACATAAGACATTTAGAAGCTAAATGTCTTAAATTAGATGTCTTAAAAATGTGAACTATGAGGTGTTTAGAATCTGGTTTTCAGCTAATCTTTGGTTCTGCTTCAGTCTTAAATGGTGTTGAACAAGATTCTTCATTCTTTTAAGTAGTTTCACATTTTTTTGTTGTCCTAAGCTACCAGATGAAAGTGAAAGAGGAGAGTGAAAAAGTTGGCTTAAAGTTCAACATTCAAAAATGAAGATCATGGCATCTGGTACCATTACTCCATGGGAAATAGACGGGGAAGCCGTGGAAACAGTGTCAGACTTTTATTTTGGGGGGGCTCCAAAATCACTGCAGATGGTGACCTCAGCAATGAAATTAAAAGACACTTACTCCTTAGAAGAAAAGTTATGACCAACCTAGATAGCATATTCAAAAGCAGAGACATTACTTTGCCAACAAATGTCTGTCTAGTCAAGGCTATGGTTTTTCCAGTGGTCATGTATGGATGTGAGAGTTGGACTGTGAAGAAAGCCGAAGAATTGATACTTTTGAACTGTGGTGTTGGAGAAGACTCTTGAGAGTCCCTTGGACTGCAAGGAGGTCCAACCAGTCCATTCTGAAGGAGATCAGCCCTAGGATTTCTTTGGAAGGAATGATGCTGAAGCTAAAACTCCAGTACTTTGGCCACCTCATGCGAAGAGTTGACTCATTGGAAAAGACTCTGATGCTGGGAGGGATTAGGGACAGGAGGAGAAAGGGACGACAGAGGATGAGATGGCTGAATGGCATCGCTGACTCGATGGATGTGAGTCTGAGTGAACTCCGGGAGTTGGTGATGGACAGGGAGGTCAGGCGTGCTGCGATTCATGGGGTCTCAAAGAGTCGGACATGACTGAGTGACTGAACTGAACTGAACTGAAGCTACCAGACAGTATTTTCATAGAATTTGAAGGAATATAGATAGCCAGTTACTAAGCACATACAGTATCCTCAGTACTGCACTACTACTCAGAAGTACTAACTTTTCTTGGGAATACAAGGGAACTCTATTTCAGATACCGAGTACACCTGCCCATCTCTCTGGGAACACAGCCAGAGTGTTTACAACTCGGGGGCAGGTGGGTCAATTCATGCCTTCAGAGTTCGTTCACCATTGCTCTAATGCAATTATCTTGAGGCCCTTTTCTTTTCTGGTGGCAGGTTAGAAAGAGATGAGTCCTCATTCCTTCAATGAGGTATCAGGTGAAGGCTTCTGGTAATGGCCTTTTGGGGCTTCCCTGGTGGCCCAGATGGTAAAAAATCTGCCTGCAATGCAGGAGACCTGGGTTCAATCCCTGGGTTGGGAAGATCCCCTGGAGTAAAAAATGGCTCCAGTATTCTTGCCTAGGAAATTCCCTGGACAGAAGAGCCTGGCAGGTGCAGTCCATGAGGTTGCAGAGTTGGACACCACTGAGCCACTAAGCACAGAACAGCACAGCACCATGCTAAAACGTTAACTTTCAATTTTATATATGCAGATGGTATTCTCAGGGCTTTACATGAAGTATCTTATTTAATCCTTATAACATGAGGAAATACAAGTTCTTATTAATCTAGTCTTACCATTGAAAATTTTGTCATTGACAAAAGCTAAGGATTATGGTGCTTTCAGAATTCTGGCTGAGGCTGTCCAAGTAAATTATATAAGTACAACCATTAGGACACGCTGATTCTTCTTTGGAGTAATAATCTATTTAAGCCTCATTGATTTTAAATTTTTAAAAATCTTGTGACAAAATTTGTCTTTTTTTAGCAAATGCCATCAGCTACATTTGCAAAATTAATTTGTGGCCTTTTAACCAAAGGGAGTTGACATAAGTAGATATTAACTATAAAAGCATCCTTCCCCAAAGAATATCAGATTGGATGGCAAGCAAATTAAATAATATTACTTGGCTGCTATGTAATTGCGATGTGCTGCTTGAAGCATTTCACATGCACTGTTCTACTTGAAGGATGGGTATGAGGCAGGTGCAGCTGATAATTATTCCCATTTCTCGGGGAGGGAGAATAAGGCCTGAGATACTGAATAGCTTGCCCAATTTTCCACAGTCAGCAAGTGGATGAGTCTGGACTTTCACAGGTGTTGACCTCCACAGGGGGTGCCCAGTCCCTAAGTTTTCTACCTCCCATATTTGTTCATCAAAAGAAAAACATAGTTACTGCTAAATATGTTCTTTTGCCCTAACTTCTAAATTTTATTGTTGTTCAGTAACTAAGTTGTGTCCGGCTCTTTGTGACCCCATGAACTTCAGCACGCCAGGCTTCCCTGCCCTTCACTGTCTCATGGAGCTTGCTCAAACTCATGTCCATTGAGTTGGTGATGCCATCCAACCATCTCATTCTCTGTCGTCTCCTTCTCCTCTTGCCCTCTATCTTACCCAGCATTTGGGGTCTTTTCCAGTGAGTCAGCTCTTTGCATCAGGTGTCCAAAGTATTGGAGCTTCAGCTTCAGCACCAGTCCTTCCAATGAATATTCAGTGTTGATTTCCTTTAGGATGAATGGTTTGATCTCCTTGCAGTCCAAGGGACTCTCAAGAGTCTTTTCCAGCACCACAGTTCAAAAGCTTCAAATTTATAATTTTGTTTTTATAAATTTGACCTATTATAAATTTAAAGTGGGACAGAACTACTAAGTTACTTTGCATTTGCAAAAATAAGTGATGTACATTACCAAAGTGAGTAAGGTACACCACATGTTTTATAGTCTTAGATATTTCCATAGATTTATTACTTTAAAGACAAATTTTGTTTGGTGGCCCTGGTGCTTTGGAAACCAAAGGTTCTGTAAAGTTCACAAATTTATTGTCTTGTCTATAGAATCATGCCTCAGTTCACAGTATTTTCATGTTTAAAAATATTAGAAACTGTTAGTGTTTTTACTTTCTACACTGTAGCATAGAAATCATCCCTTCCTTACAGAAGTGCATGTGTGCTAAGTTGCTGCGACCCCATGGACTGCAGCCCGCCAGGCTCCTCTGTCCATGGGATTCTCCAGACAGGGATACTGGAGTGGGTTGCATGCCCTCCTCCAGGGGACCTTACTGACCCAGGGATCCGATCCAAGTCCCTTGTGTCTCCTGCATTAGCAGGTGGGTTCTTACCACTAGCGCCACCTGGGAAGCCCAGCTTACAGAAGAAAATATAGTAAAAATACATTTGTTTGACCTTTTATTTTTTTAATGTCACTACAGTTTAATAAGTATTAGCAGAGTAAGAGATCTGTCAGGTTTGGTTTGGAGTAATTTCTGTGCAGTCTCATGACAAATTGATGGCATATTAGCTTGTGATTTACATAAATATCTTCTAAAATGTCAGTCTTGCGTCCTGGTGTCAGGGGATAAAGCAGATTGCATTTCAGGTGTAAGAAGTTTAGCCAATACAGATTTGGAAAAACTGGTGGAGAGCAGCGGTTCTCTGTCTTGGTTGCAGTTTGGATTCGGAGAACTTTCAAAAATACCACTGCCTGGATCCCTCTCCCCAAAGCTTCTGAATCAGAGCCAGGCCCGGGCTTTGGGACTGTTAAAAGCTGGGTGGATTTTGATGTAGAGCCAAGGCTGAGAATCACTCCTGGAGAATAACTAGATACGAGATAAATGCCTCCATGAAGGGAGTCACCCCCAAATGGCTTGGCCACTAACTTTCAATAACCTTCAAACTAAGATGTCTAAACATCAATAAAAACTTGCTAACAAGAGGCCCGATCTTAAACTAAATAAGTTTTGGGAGATTCATAATGCAGAAGCAGAAAACCACAACATTTTGTTTCCTTCCAGATTCATGGAACACATGTGAAAAATTTGGTGAACTTGGGTAGACAGAGTAAAATACAGAGTAGAATAATTTCACACTGAATAATATAGGAGGCTCCTTTCCTCAAACACTGGCTTATGATCCATCTTACATAGGATAGAGCTTCTCTCACATTTATGATGTTAACGATGGGAAATTGTTGATAATCACCACTTTTTGACCAACAAAATTCAATGCTATAGGGTTAAATCTATTATTTACAGGCAGTGTGCACATTTATATAGTGAGAAAAATCCCAATAAATTTATATAATAGAAAAATCCCTGAAAAATACATTATTAATGTATTTCAAACTTGGAATGACAGTCTGATATATTAGAGACATTGAAAATATATTTTTCAGGATGTTCTTCCATTTAGATTAATCTTAACTTTAACACAGTCTCTTTTAAGACATTTTCTTTTAACATCAAAGCTACCCAAAATGTCCTCAGTTTCATCCTTAATGATGTGGACATAATGTTCTGGGAAATGTGGAAATCATATCTTAACTCCTTTTTTTGTTTTTTGTGCCTAAAAAGCCCGCAATAATCTTTGAATAAAATTCTGGTATCTGCTGTCTGTGTCTGATCATTTCCCAACAAAGATACATTAAGAAACCACAGCTCATAGCAATGAGCTAAATGCTTTCAAGAAGGACAGTCAAAGTAGGGTCCCCACTACTAGCCTTCTCTTCAACCATCAGCTATTTTTTTGTTTCATTTGAGTTTAAGGACAATAAGATTGATATTGAAGACAATATTTAATATTGTCTTATAAATGACATTAACTATTATTCTAAGTAGCCTTTCCCTGATTAGATCTGATTACAAACAGTGTTGATGAAGAATTCACTTCAAGTTTTCAAAACTTAGGGGTTGAATGAGACATGCCAATACTAGGGGTGAGAAAACCCTGCTAATAGACAATGACTGAATGAGTAATTATGGTATCTGAATTTTTGTGGCTCAGTGTATGGGTCTAATAGCACAGAATTTGTTAAATGTCTGGTGGTCCAAGATATTTGCCCACAACCAAAGACAAATAATGAGAAGACATACAATGTCTGTGTTTTCTGTTTTGTCTGTTCTATTCAGTTCCTCAGTAATGTCTGACGCTTTGCAAAACCATCGACTGGTAGCACCCAGGCTTCCCTGTCCATCTCCAACTCCTGGAGCTTACTCAAACTCATGTCCATCCAGTTGGTGATGCCATCAAACCATCTCATCCTCTGCCATCCCCTTCTCCTCCTGCCTTCAATCTTTCTCAGTGTTAGGGTCTTTTCCAATGAGTCCACTCTTCACATCAGGTGGCCAAAGTATTAGAGTTTCAGCTTTAGCATCAGTCCTTCCAATGAATATTCAGGACTGATTTCCTTTAGGATTGACTTGTTGGATCTTCTTGCAGTCCAAGGGACTCTCAAGAGTCTTCTCCAACACCACAGTTCAAAAGCATCAATTCTTTGGCACTCAGCTTTCTTTATGGTCCAACTCTCACATCCATACATGACTACTGGAAAAACCATAGCTTTGACTAAATGGACTTTTGTTGGCAATGTAATGTCTCTGCTTTTTAATATGCTATCTAGGTTGGCCATAGTTTTTCTTCCAAGGAGCAAGCATCTTTTAATTTCATGGTTGCAGTCACCATCTGCAGTGATTTTGGAGCCCCCCAAAATAAAGTCTCCCACTGTTTCCCCATCTATTTGCCATGAAGTGATGGGACCAGATGCCATGCTCTTAGTTTTCTGGATGTTGAATTTTAAGCCAACTTTTTCACTCTCCTCTTTTACTTTCACCAAGAGGCTCTTTAGTTCTTCACTTTCTGCCATAAGGGTGGTGTCATCTGATTTCTGGTTCTTCTGTCTTTTCTCAACTCAGCTTGAACATCTGGACGTTCACAGTTCATGTACTGTTGAAGTCTGGCTTGGAGAATTTTGAGCTTTACTTTGCTAGTATGTGAGATGAGTGCAATTGTGCTGTAGTTTGAACATTCTTTGGCACTGCCTTTCTTTGGGAACGGAATGAAAATGGACCTTTTCCAGTCTTCTGGCCACTGCTGAGTTTTCCAAATTTGCAGGCATATTGAGTGCAACACTTTCACAGCATCATCTTTTAGAATTTGAAATAGCTCAACTGGAATTCCATCAGCTCCACTAGCTTTGTTCATAGTGACGCTTACTAAAGATCACTTGGCTTTGCATTCCAGGATGTCTGGTTCTAGCTGAGTGATCACACCAACATGGTTATCTGGGTCATGAAGATCTTTTAAATATAATTCTTCTGTGTACTCTTGCCACCTCTTCTTAATATCTTCTGCTTCTGTTAGGTCCATACTATTTCTGTCCTTTATTGTACTCATCTTTGCATGAAATGTTCCCTTGGTATCTTTAATTTTCTTGAAGATCCCCTGGAGAAGAAAATGGGAACCCATTCCTGTATTCTTGCCTGGAGAATCCCATGAACAGAGGAGCCTGGAAGACTGCAGTCTATGGGGTCGCAAAGAGCTGGACATGACTGAGTTACTTAGCACAGCATAGCACCCTCAAGGAGAGAAGGGCCCTCTACTCAGCCAGTTGCCAGACATCTGGACCTTCCTAGTAGAGGAGTCAGAAAGATGTGGAAGATGAGAAGCGGACCCCCAAGAGGCCTCCAGGATGCTTTCCTCCCCCAGGGCAGTCTCACCCTATAAGCACAAGGCACCCTCCTCAGTAGAAGAGGACTTCCTCATTTGTACAGGGAAGAAACTCCTCCTAGTGATGGCCTCACCTTTCTGCCTCATCTCCCTCTCAAGAAAGGAAGTGGGTGAGCTGTGAGAGCACTCTGCAGGCCTCCAGTGAGAGCACTCTGCAGGCCTCCAGAGTTGGAAAGCTCTGCCTCTGTGATCACCAAATGCTTGTCTGTCACCTGGGGGTTAAGGGTCACAGAGGCTTAGGCTGCCTGGTGTCTCATGTTTTATAAAACAATTATCATTAGCTTCTCAGTGTATTCAAATCAGTCTTTTTTGTACACATGTAAATCATCTTCTTGACTTCCCAGCTGGTACAGTGGTAAAGAATCCACTTGGCAATGCAGGAGATGCAGACATGGGTTTGATCCTGTGGGCAAGAAGATCCTCCAGAGAAGGAAATGGCAACCCACTCCAGTATTCTTGCCTGGAGAATCCCAGGGACAGAGGAGCCTAGTGGGCTGCCATCTATGGGGTCGCACAGAGTTGAACACGACTGAAGCGACTTAGCAGCAGCAGAGCAGCAGAGCATGCACACACGCAAATCACTCTGTAAAGAATAGGTTGCTCTCTATACCTTTTGACCAGAATTTCCTTCCTCCCTGACTTTTAAATGCATTTGTTAATAGCTGTCCCCATATGGCAAATTTTCTCTTTGGTGAGTAAAGTGGTGATAAACTTACTTGTACACAAATATTTTATTTTCTCAGAAAAAAATCACATTTTGTAACTTGAATTATCAGGCCAAATGATATGAGCGTAAAATTAATTTATGTAACAAAATGTACTTAGCCACAAGGAAACTTCCAAAGAAGAGATCTTTAAAGCCACATTCTGTAACCACAATGAAATAAAGCTAAAATTTAACAATAATGGCAATAACTAAAATTTTAAACCATTTTTGAATTAAAGGGAAAAAAGACTCTTATAAAAAGTGTGAAACTACCAAAATGAGAACACAATTTGTAATGTCTATGACATGTGATTAAACTATATTTACTATCTAGAAAATCATTTTATTACATAAAAGTATTTAAGAATATATAAAAGGTTTAAGAACTAGAAAAAAATGAAATGTTAAACTTAAAAAGGAGATAATTGATAATGACAGCTAAAATCCATAAATTAAAAATAGAATTGATAAGTAAAACTAAATGCCAACCTTGAAAATAACATAGTATCAAGTTTGGTGATGACTTTTCAGATATGTGATCCAACAAAGAAATAACTGGTAAGTTAGATTTCAATAACAAAACAACAAAAAATTCTGCACCACCAAAGGCATTGAAAATACAATGAAAAACAAACCACATATTGAGAGAAAATATTTTCAATAGATATATCAGATAAGGACCAACTTCCAAAACACACAAATGACTCTTAAAGCTCAATGACAGGAAGACAAACAACTCTATTAAAAACGGGACAAAGACCTTCACAGCCACTTTACCAGAGAAGATAAACAGATGGCAAATAAACACATGAAAAGATGCTCCACATTCTATATCACTAGGGAAATGCAAATTAAAAACATGAGGCACCTCTACATACCTATGAAAATGGCCAAAATCCAAACACTGACCACAACAAATGCTGGTGAGAATGTGGAGCAATAGGGACTCTTGTTGATGGCTGATGTGAATTCAAAAATAGTGCAGCCATTTCGGACAGTGCTGGTTTCTTATAAAACTAAACATACTTTTATACAATTTGGCTATTGAACTCCTTGGCATTTATCCAAAGAATCTGATAACTTATGTGTTTGCAAATACCTACACACAGGTGTTTATAGCAGCTTTATTTATAATTTCCAGAACTTTGAACCAACAAAGATGTGAATGGACAAAGAAAACTGTAGTGCATCCAGACAATGGAATAATTTTCAGTGCTAAAAAGAAACGGACTATCAAGCCTTGACAAGACAGAGGGGAACATTTAATGCATATCATTAAGTGAAAGAAGCCAGTCTGAAAAGACTACATACTTTATTATTTCAACAAGATGGAATTCTATAAAAGGCAAAATTATTGAGACAGTAAAAATACAGTGGTTGCCAGGAGTTAGGTATGGTGCTAAGGGATGAATAGATGGTACACAGGGAATTTTTATGCAAGTGAAATAGAAACTGTCTGCCAATGCAGGAGACATAGGATTCAGGTTTGTTCCCTGGGTCAGATGATCCCTTGGAGAAGGAATTGGCAACCCACCGCAGTATCCTTGCCTGGAAAATCCCATGGACAGAGAGGCCTGGTGGGCTACAGTCCATGCAGTAGCAAAGAGTCGGACACGATGGAGCATGTGCGTGTGTGTGTGTGTGTGTGTGTGTGTGTGTGTGTGAGAGAGAGAGAGAGAGAGAGAGAGAGAGAGAGCGCGCGTGCACATGCGCGCGCACACACAAGCATTTACTCTGTATTATACTATAATGGTAGAAACATGAGATTACATTTTGTCCAAACCTATAGAATATACAAGAATGTATATATACATTCCATGGACTGTACTGTCCATGGACTTTTACAGGCCAAAATACTGGAGTGAGTAGCCGTTCCCTTCTCCAGCGGATATTCCACATCGAGGAATTGAACTGGGGTCTCCTGCATTGGCGGCGGATTCTTTACCAGATGAGCTACATGGGAAGCCCATAGAATATACAAGAGTGCTATAAACAAAATCCAGAATCTTCTCTTAAATTTAAAAAGAAAATAAAATGGTGTGATCGTTCCTTTTAGTCCCTAGGTATTTGAATAAGCCAATATTACTTTCTGTTTGTTTCATCTTGTTTTGTCTGAGAAACCTCCCCCTCAAGTTTGCAGCAGGTGTTCTCAGCATTACCCACAAAGGTGTTTTTCAAAAATAGCACATCATTACATTTTCATTTTTTGCAGGCAAATGTTAAAGGCAGCAAATACAGTAATTAAACTTTTCATTAAAGAAGATTGAAAAGGAAAGCTCATTGTCCTACTAATTTTTCACCGTGTGGAGGTGGGTTCAGGCTGTTCGTGGTTTTTCCAGAATCTTAACGTCTTTAACCCTTGGGTTTTCTAGTTCTGACAGAAAGCCTTTCTTGATTCTGTAAATTCAGAAAAGTTACCTTTCTATCTTCTTGAGCCCAAGACTTTTCATTGTAAGAGCTCAAAAAACGCTGATGATTCAGATTCGTGCTCACAGGGTGGGGAAGGGTGTAGGCTTATTTATATTAACTGTTGAATGAACATTTCTTGAATCCCATTACACGGCTTCTGACTGGAAGGATTAAAATTACACAGTGAACCAAGCATAATGGTTAGTGTGAGAAAGTAATATTTTCTCCCCTTTCAGTCTGAAATTCAATTTTATTCTTGCTTCATCCTGAGGTCTTTAATACCTACTGAGGTGGGCTTAGGATATTAGTGGTTTCCATTGCCTGGAAGTTCTTCACCCTTGCTCTGGCTGTTTCTGGGATAAAGCCTTGGGGACTCCTCACTCAGAAGAGAGGTGAAGCCCCTCTGAAATGGTTAAGGACCACATTAGTCTCCATTACACAAGCTTCTCCTTATTCTCAGGAGTCCTGGTACCCATAGATAAATCCAGAGATCTTCCAAAGTGAGAATTCCTTGACTAACTCTTATCCTTCTTAGATTGGACTCAAGAAAGTCCAAGAACTAGGACAATTGTTACTGAAGGAGTGCTGGCTCACTGGGTGGTGAGTTCTGCTCACTTTTTCTTGGCAATTCATAATTATATATTGTCAAATTGTTAGGCTTTAAGGGCTTCCCAGGTAGCTCAGTGGTAAAGAACCCTCCTGCAGTGTAGGAAGCATGAGTTTGATACCTGGGTCAGGAAGATCCCCTGAAGAAGGAAATGGCAACACACTCTAATAGTCCTGCCTGGAAAATTCCATGGACAGAAGAACTTGGTGGTCACAAAGAGCCCATGGGGTCACAAAGAGCTGGAAATGACTGAATGACTAACACACACACACACACACACACACACACACACACACACACACACAATGATTCTTATAAATTAATTAGAAATGTAGAAATTTTTAATCATTTAAATGTATCAAAAATAAATATTTTGTTGATCTCACTTACCTCACAGGTTATCTGAATACCATGCCTTTAAGCATTCTTAAGAGATTTTAGGTGATATAGGTACATCTTTTTAAAACCCAAGGCTGGAGAGTTTTTATCATAAATGGATGTTGAATTTTGTCAAAGGCTTTCTCTGCATCTATTGAGATAATCATATGGCTTTTATTTTTCAATTTGTTAATGTGGTGTATTAAATTGATTAATTTGTGGATATTGGAGAATCCTTGCATCCCTGGGATAAAGCCCACTTGGTCATGGTGTATGATCTTTTTAATGTGTTGTTGGATTCTGATAGAATTTTGTTAAGGATTTTTTCATCTATGTTCATCAGTGATATTGGCCTGTAGTTTTCTTTTTTTGTGGCATCTTTGTCCGGTTTTGGTATTAGGGTGATGGTGGCCTCATAGAATGAGTTTGTAAGTTTACCTTCCTCTGCAATTTTCTGAAAGAGTTTGAGTAGGATAGGTGTTAGTTCTTCTCTAAATTTTTGGAAGAATTCAGCTGTGAAGCCATCTGGACCTGGGCTTTTGTTTGCTGGAAGATTTCTGATTACAGTTTCAAAATCCATGCTTGTGATGGGTCTGTTAAGATTGTCTATTTCTTCCTGGTTCAGTTTTGGAAAGTTGTACTTTTCTAAAAATGTGTCAATTTCTTCCACGTTGTCCATTTTATTGCCATGTAATTGCTGATAGTAGTCTCTTATGATCCTTTCTATTTCTGTGTTGTCTGTTGTGATCTGTCCATTTTCATTTCTAATTTTATTGATTTGATTTTTCTCCCTTTGTTTTTTGATGAGTCTGGCTAATGGTTTGTCAATTTTATTTATCCTTTCAAAGAACCAGCTTTTAGCTTTGTTGATTTTGCTATGGTCATTTTTGTTTCTTTTGCATTTATTTCTGCCCTAATTTTTAAGATTTCCTTCCTTCTACTAACCATCCATTTATGATAAAAACTCTCCAGAAAGCAGGAATAGAAGGAATATACCTCAACATAATAAAAGCTATATATGACACACCCACAGCAAACATCCTCAATGGTGAAAAATTGAAAGCATTTCCCCTAAAGTCAGGAAGAAGACAAGGGTGCCCACTTTCACCACTACTATTCAACATAGTTCTGGAAGTTTTGGCCACAGCAATCAGAGCAGAAAAAAAAATAAAAGGAATCCAAATTGGAAAAGAAGTAAAACTCTCACTGTTTGCAGATGACATGATTCTCTACATAGAAAACCCTAAAGACTCCACTAGAAAATTACTAGAGCTAATCAATTAATATAGTAAAGTTACAGGATATAAAATCAACACACAGAAATCCCTTGCATTCCTATACACTAATAATGAGAAAATAGAAAAAGAAATTAAGGAAACAATTCCATTCACCATTGCAATGAAAAGAATAAAATACTTAGGAATATATGTACCTAAAGAGACTAAAGACCTATATATAGAAAACTATAAAACACTGGTGAAAGAAATCAAAGAGGACACTAATAGATGGAGAAATATACCATGTTCATGGATCGGAAGAATCAATATAGTGAAAATGAGTATACTGCCCAAAACAATCTACAGATTCAATGTGATCCCTATCAAGCTACCAACGGCATTTTTCACACAGCTAGAACAAATAATTTCACAATTTGTATGGAAATACATAAAACCTCGAATAGCCAAAGCAATCTTGAGAAAGAAGAATGGAACTGGAAGAATCAACCTGCCTGACTTCAGGCTCTACTACAAAGCCACAGTCATCAAGACAGTATGGTACTGGCACAAAGACTGAAATATAGATCAATGGAACAAAATAGAAAGCCCAGAGATAAATCCACACACCTATGGACACCTTATCTTTGGCAAAGGTGGCAAGAATATACAATGGATTAAAGACAATCTCTTTAACAAGTAGTGCTGGGAAAATTGGTCAACCACTTGTAAAAGGATGAAACTAGATCACTTTCTAACACCATACACAAAAATAAACTCAAAGTGGATTACAGATCTAAAAGTAAGACTAGAAGTAAGACCAGAAACTATAAAACTCCTAGAGGAGAACATAGGCAAAACACTCTCCGACATACATCACAGCAGGATCCTCTATGACCCACCTCCTAGAATATTGGAAATAAAAGCAAAAATAAACAAATGGGATCTAATTAAAATTAAAAGCTTCTGCACAACAAAGGAAACTATAAGCAAGATGAAAGACAGCCTTCAGAATGGGAGAAAATAATACCAAATGAAGCAACTGACAAACAACTAATCTCAAAAATATACAAGCAACTTATGCAGCTCAATTCCAGAAAAATAAACGCCCCAATCAAAAAATGGGCCAAAGAAGTAAATAGACATTTCTCCAAAGAAGACATACAGATGGCTAACAAACACATGAAAAGATGCTCAACATCACTCATTATTAGAGAAATGCAAATCAAAACCACAATGATGTACCATTTCACACCAGTCAGAATGGCTGCGATCCAGAAGTCTACAAGCAATAAATGCTGGAGAGGGTGTGGAGAAAAGGGAACCCTCTTACACTGTTGTTGTGAATGCAAAGTAGTAAGCCACTATGGAGAACAGTGTGAAGAGTCCTTAAAAAAAACTGGAAATAGAACTGCCTTACGACCCAGCAATCCCACTGCGGAGCATACACACTGAGGAAACCAGAATTGAAAGAGTCATGTGTACCCCAATGTCCATCACAGCACTGTTTATAATAGCCAGGACATGGAAGCAACCTAGATGTCCATCAGCAGATGAATGGATAAGAAAGCTGTGGTACATATACACAATGGAGTATTACTCAGCCATTAAAAAGAACACATTTGAATCAGTTCTAATGAGGTGGATGAAACTGGAGCCGATTATACAGAGTGAAGTAAGCCAGAAAGAAAAACACCAATACAGTATACTAACACATATATATGGAATTTAGAAAGATGATAATGATAACCCTGTATGCAAGACAGCAAAAGAGACACAGATGTATCGAACAGTATTTTGGACTCTGTGGGAGAGGGAGAGGGTGGGTTGATTTGGGAGAATGGCATTGAAACATGTATAATATCATATAAGAAACGAATCACCAGTCTAGGTTCGATGCAGGGTGCAGTATGCTCGGGGCTGGTGCACTGGGATAACCTGGAGATTTGGTGTCGGGGGGAGGTTGGAGGGGGGTTCGGGATTGGGAACACGTGTACATCCATGGTGGATTCATGTTGATGTGTGGCAAAACCAATACAATATTGTAAAGTAAAAATAATAATAATAATAAATAAAATTTAAAAATAGATATGAAACTGGCAACAAAGGTTTACTGCATAGCACAGGGAACTAGAGTCAATATCTTATAATAACGTATGATGGAAAATAATTTCAAAAATAATATATGTGTATTTGTATAACTGAATCACCTTGCTGTGCATCTGAAACATTGTAAGTCAATATATATATATATATATATATTTTAAAAAGCCAACTGGATAAAGCAATAAAATAAATCTGTAATGATAAAAAATAAATAAATAAAACACAAGGCTATATTTCTTTCAATATATATTGAAACCACTCCATTTTATGTTACCTTCAATAGGTAAAGTATTGAAGTAGTTGCACATGAAGACAAAGTCTATACAAAGGTCTGTCCATCTTGGTGTAATAGTAAGCAAAGTACAGAAAACAAGGGACAGATTCCTTCAAAAAACAATTTACCTTTGTTTCATTCTTTCTTTTTTATTTAATTGACTGAACTAATAGCTTTAACTATGGACTTTATACTTTAGAGCCCCTGTCAATATCAAAATCACAAAAGACACGTCGCTAACTTTTTTTAAGTTTATTGAGAAGACTATTGAAAAGGTCTTTCCTTCACACACATTGATGACCAGTGAAATTAGCCTTTTGTTGTGGAAAATTTATATAGCATTTACCAGTAGAGTGATTTTACTTGTGGAGTCATTTTTTTGGCAATCACCCAATGTAACTAGATATTCATCTTATGAATTCTGTCAGTCTTTATTACTAAGTCATTAGCCTACAGTGTAATATTAAACATTTTTAAAATAGGGCACAAAACTTCATATTTAGGAATTAAAGAATAATATTCAAAATGAAATATACAAAAAACACAGTCACAGTCCTAATTTAAATTCTGTTATGAGGTTTTACTTTTTTTTTTAAGCCAAGAGTTAGTTTTGGATTTATTACAAAAGAAAATATGCATTTTTCTTTAAGAACAGTATATAACATGTGAGGGCCTTTTATAAAATCTAATAAACTCCTCTGTAGTACTTGTAAATCAGCATAAACTTGACATTACTCTAAAAGATTGATACGATTTTGCATAGCTTGAAAAATATTTAGATCAATCTCCAGGCGTTATTTTGTGTACAAGTTACAGTTTACTTTCTGTAGATACATGATATTCAAATTAGTAATCAACTTGAAAAAAATCACCTTTTTGGATTGAAAGAACATGAGTTGTCTATTTGTTTACTAATAGAGCATTTATCCAGAATACTGTTTCAAAGGGAAAATAATATTAATTCACTTTGTATTCTAATTATAAATAATTGTTTATAGTAGTTGTGGTTTTTTCTATCAATTTGTGTATGAAGCTGAAATTGCTATTTACTGTCAGCTCAGAAAAATTGTTTACTTAGTATTATATGATAATATTTTTGATGCTACCAGATTATCATAAACAATAGTTGGTAAGGCATTATAAGATAATTAATTAAATAAATTCAAATATAACACCTCTAGGGACATTTCACTGTGCCATGTCACAGGACTTCTAAATCTAAAGCCGATGTCCTTCAATGGGTTCTAACTTCTGGTTTGGGCTTTGTGTGATCTCAAAGAAGGGAGTTATTCTTAACAAAATGTGAAAAAAGGGACGTCTTATTTACAGTCTAAACAAAAAAGACAATAATTTTACCACCAGCAGATAATTTATGTGGTCCAATTACATCCTATTAGCATCTTGTGTTCAGAGAAGGTGATGGCACCCCACTCCAGTACTCTTGCTTGGAAAATCCCATGGATGGAGGAGCCTGGTGGGCTGCAGTTCATGGGGTTGTGAAGAGTTGGGCACGACTGAGCGACTTCACTTTCACTTTTCACTTTCATGCATTGGAGAAGGAAATGTCAACCCACTCCAGTGTTCTTGCCTGGAGAATCCCAGGGACAGGGAGCTTGGTGGGCTGCCATCTATGGGGTTGCACAGAGGCGGACAAGACTGAAGCGACTTACCAGCAGCAGCAGCAGCAGCATCTTGTGTTACTAACACCCGTGACACTCAGTTCTTCCAAGGGTCCCATTTCCCCTCTAAATCAAGGGAAAAATGGAAAAACTACCCAGCCATCTGAAGAGCAAGGTGGAGCAAGGGATTACATGCCCAAACAATGGGCATGACTGGAAGTGGGAGAGGATTCCAGTGGACATTGGTTAGACCTCACGTGCAGGTGAGGTGCAGAAGTTCAGCCAAGTCCCCCGAGGGCTCACTTTGGTTGGTTGTTAGCCAGTGGTGGGTGAATAGAACCGAGAGAGAGGAATTGCTCAGAACTCAACTAACCAAAGGTATAGACTTCGGACTGAAATGGCTTAATGATGGCCCGTCTTGGCGCTTGTGAAAGAACCCTATGATCCATCCATCTGGTATTTGTAATAATCAGTTTGGTAGTTAGACCATCACAGCATCCCTCAAAAATGCTCCTGTGGTGTGTGGAGGGGTGATTTATTCTATTGCAAAGAGGAAGGGAATGTGAACCTGACTTGGGAGATAGCGCCTTATTCCAGGGTGTGTTTGTCAAGGCCAGGTAATTCAGACTTTTGCTTATGGTTGAGAGGCTTCACTAAGAAGCTTGCAGAAAGATAGATGTGGGGTTTCCTGTCATCCACCGGTGAGACCACCAGCAACTGGGCGTCTGCCCACTGTGACTTTCTTCACCATCAATCCATTAGAACAATGACATCACAAAACCACCAACAGCATTTCCACGTAGCAGAATCTATGCATAGCCTTGGTCTTTAACCTTTATAAATCTACTGCTTAATAGGAAGTCCCAGAAATATAAATTTGGGAATCAGAGAGTTCTGGAAAACCCACATATAAAATAGGAGACACTTATAAGAAATAAAATCAGTTCCCAGAGCCTTAGTGATATCTTTTCCCATCACTATGGTTTATGATTTCTGTCACTTTTGGTTCCAAAATGTTACTCTCTCAGTCATTTCAACTCTTTATGACCCCATGGACTGTAGCTGGCCAGGCTGTTCTATCCATGACATTCTCCAGGCAAGAACACTGGAGTGGGCAACCATTCCCTTCTCCCAGGGAGCTTCCCAACCCAGGGATTAGACCCAGTATCTGGCATCTCTTACATTGGCAGGTGGATTCTTTACCACCACACCACCTGGGAAGCCTACAGGTTGCTGTACAGGCATATATTTTGTTTGTTTGTTTTGGGGATGTACCCAGAAATGAAACTAAGTCATAATGATAACTTTATGATCACCATTTTAAGGAACTTCTATTTTCCAAAGTTGTTGTAGTATTTTATATTCCCATTAGCAATGTATGTGTGGGATCCTATTTCTCAAAAACTTCAATGCCTTTTATCATCTTTTTGGGTCTTCAAATCTCCCTTGGTCTCAGTTGCTGTATGTTGCCAGCTGAGAGTATTTGAAGGCCCCAAGATAAATGTGGATGGGAGAGATTGCGGTGCTTATCACTGTCTGGGACTTCAGAACAGTAGCAGAAATACCACTAAACTTCTCAGATAGTAGCCATTTGCCATTTTGAGGGGGTTGGACTGGGAGAGGAAAGAGGACATAGGAAAGAGGCCACCCAGAGGACATGAGCCAAAGGCTAAACCTCTTTGGTCCAAACTGGCACTTTTCTACTTCTGTATTTTGTTTTCCTCCACTAGAAAGCGATCTCTATGAAGGCAAAGATTTTGTCTGTTGTGTTCATTGATGACTCCTGCTTTTAGGCTAGTGCTTAATCCCTAGTGGACACTCAGTGAAATACTTAGCAAGTGAATGAATGGTTGATCTTTTCTACAGCAACACATAATTCCAGAGGGAAGGAATAACACTCTGGGAAATTTTCTGAGGAAAAGAGTGGTATCTGAGAATTTTAGTTCTAAGCCCAGAATCTATGTTTACACATACAAGTCAAAAACTATGAGCATGTTCGAGGGGAAACAAAACAAAAGTTTAAAAAGTCTCCTAAGCAATCTAAACAGGGCCAATAACAAAGTATTAGTTGCTGCGGTGGCGTCCCACTCTTTGGGACCCCATGGACTGTCTCCCGCCAGGCTCTTCTGTCCATAAGATTCTCCAGGCAAGAATACTGGAGTTGGTTGCCATTCCCTTCTCCAGGAGATATTACCAACTCAGGAGTCGAACCCAAGTCTCCTGCATTTCAGGGAGATTCTGCACCATCTGAGCCAAGAGATAAGTAAAAAATATTAGTTCAAGAGTGCAGAAGATATGGAACAAAACTGGTGAGAATTACTGAAATTATTTACATAGGTAACTAAAACTAAATAATTGTAGAAATCACTGCCACACAATATAATAAGGGCCACAGACTGGATAGGTAAAATCTACCAATAAATGCAAGAGATCAGAAGAGAAATCAGAGTGCTAATTTCCATTCACAGTGTTTAATACGGTGCATAGTTAAAATGTAGTAAAATTCATGCATAATTAAAGAAAGCAGATGATTAAACGTCTATAAATACATTTCTGATTGTTTTCTAAAATTTAGAGAAGTCTTATAAGATTTAATACTCTTTTAAGATGATGAAGCTTATGGATGGAATTCAGCAACTCTTAATTATACCCTAATTTGTTTTTAAGTTATCTTTATGAAATGATTTAATTTAAATCTAAATCCTTTTAATTAAGATGCCTTTTATTGCTTTATGGGCGGTGACACTATTGGCTGTCTGTATCTGTTTAATTCATCAGTTTATCTAACGCCCATCAGTTTAGTTAGGTACCATTACTCAGTCCTGCAATGGTTTCTTCCGTTTATCTTTATATAAGCAGGAAGTCATATTTTAGAAGGGGTAAACTAAATATTCTGACTGGGGAGATGTGAGATGTTTTTCCTGTTTCTGCTTTTTTGCTTTTTGGTCATTTCCTGAAATTTTTTACAATGAACATGGGTCATTTGCATAGTAAATGTGAAAGACTTTTTTTATTCTTTAAAAATTGAGAAGAAAAAAAGATAGACAAATAAAGGAATGTAATGTTGGAAAGAAACATCAGCCAAAATATAAATGCTTTTACAATATGAGGAGAAATTACTTCACACAAGCAGGTTAAACACAAGAACATTGCTTAACACTCATACTGTAAATACTACATTGATGATTTTCTCAGCTTCATATCAGACACTCTGTCTGAACTACACACCCTGACATCAGCATTATTTTATCATCAGTCTTTTAGAGCTTATCATTTTAATATTTGGATGGTCCAGCTTTAATCACATACTCTTTTTTTTTTTTTTTAGATTTTGAATGCTGGGAATGTTTACTTTTATTTATTTGTGAAGAATTAATACAAATGTAACCTAGGTGTGTTGGAGTTTGAGTGAGTACCGTTTATCTGCTGCATGTTGACACATAATTGGCAAGAAACCAACCACAGCTGTGCCGGGTGACACCGGGCCAGTCCTTCCCTCCCCGAGCCTCTGTGGACAGGCCTGAGAACCTGTGCTCCCCTCTTGTTTCCAGCTGTGCTCTCATTGGCATAGATTCAGCTTCTTCTTGGCACTCAGAGAATTGGGCAAACTTTCCTTCTTCACGCGTCTTCTGGCTCCATTCTCAGCTCCACTTAAAACCACAGATGTATAATTATCTCCAAATTCATCAAGTTGTATCCAACAAATAGGTACAGTTCTTGTATGTCAATCACACCTCAGTGAGGAGATTTAAACATCATACAGGTCCCTTTACTAGACAGTAGGGAATTAAAAATCAACTGAAACACAGTCTCCAGAATCCCCTGGGATTCACTGTCATCCTTCTCACTCTTGATCTCATCAGCTCTTCCAGGATTCCCTGGTTCTTCCCTCTACCTTAGCCCCTCCCTGTTTTCAGGGGGTAATCCACACAGAGCTGGGTCGCCTTGTTTGCGTCCTGTCATTACTTAGCTAGCAAACACATGTGCACTCTTTGGAAAAGAACCTCTTGATTGCCACAGACAGAAGATTTTAAATTCCTATTAATAAATAGAAATCTTTTCCTGTATGTGTGTGTGCTCATTTGCTCAGTCTGTCTGACTCTTTAAGACCCCATGGACTGTAGCGCACCAGGTTCCTCTGTCCTTGGAATTCTCCAGGCTGAAATATTGGAGTGGGTTGCCATTTCCTCCTCCAGGGGATCTTTCCAACCCAAGGATCAAGCCCATGTCTCCTGCATTGGCATGAGGATTCTTTACTGCTGAGCCAGCAGGGGAGCCCGCCAGAAATCTTTTTCTAAAAGGCAATTTAATCTATGGAAAAAAGAAACATTTTAAGTTCCTAATGAGAATAATTTACCAATTATTTTGATTCCCCAATTATTCTTACTAGCTTTCAAAATTATTTTTGTAAATACACAACTAAGTTCCAGGACTGAGATCTCATAAGATTTCTTTGGATTCAATTCTATTTAAAAAAGTTCAATGTTAGTAGCTGATTTCGATGGCTCTGTTGTATACATTGGCAGTAATAAAGGGACTTTGTTTCCACCCCCATCTCACCCCACACATACATGTTTGTACTGTGACTACTACTACTACACATATGTACACGCATACCTGGTACGCAATTAAGTTCTCTGAAAATATAGACCACCGTTCTAGCTAACACAGAGCCCTGTGTTCCACAGGCTTCCCTGGAGGCTCAGATGGTAAAGAATCTGACTGCAATGCAGGAGATGTGGATTCCATCTCTGGGTTGGGAAGATCCTCTGGAGAAGGGAAAGGCAATCCACTTCAATATTCTTGCTTGGAGAATCCCATGGACAGAGGAGCGTGATGGGCTACAGTCCATGGGGTCGCACAGAGTCGGACATGAATGAATGACTAAGCACACACACACACTGTTTCATACATACACATATTAAAATATAAATTATTTTAAGCTTAGTTTAAAAGCATAGCTTGCTACTCTAAAGAGACTCACCTACAATTAAAAAACAGGCATTCCACCAAAAACAATACTGACTTGGTTTATTGTCGAGAATTCAAAAATCACTCAGTTGCACAGGGAAGTGGTCATATATTAGCATTATTTATTTTTAATTCATGTCTTCAAATTATAATGACTACAGAGACACTCTCTTTCTCTTCAAAGATTTTTTTTTTTTAGGTCTCACTTGAAATGAACATTTTATTAGGTGTCACACTTGAAATGTACATTTTATAACTGAATATTTTGAGCAGAAAAATCTCAACAGCTCCAGTTGTAATTAGTAGATAAATCATTTATTGACTTCATTAGCACTGAATGAAACCTAAGAATTTGAGACATTTACAAATATAAATAACAAAATTCTTTACATTTTTATCATCTTGTAAAAATATGAAAATATAAAACAGTATCAAAATACTAGAGAAATAAACCATTTGAGAATGACTTAGTTTTCATATTTTCCTATAATTGCATCTCCTTTCCTTTCTGTTGTAAGTTACTAACCCAAGGTGAATTTTACGCCAAGGATGGAGGCCTTATCAGGAGGGCAGTCAGTAATATGCGTTGGTAGCTGACTGGTAGCTGTTTTTCAGGTTTGTTTTTCTGCCCCAGCAGAATCAGTTCTGTGGTTGTCATCTTAGCATAGAATCGCTCTCCTTGGAATCAATACTGGCTGACTGCATTAATGAGGTGAGTTTTTTGATAGATACGCAGTGGACCTACAATGGCTGTCACTTCTCATTGCAACCTCCAATCCCAGCACTTTCAGCTCAGTTCAGTTCAGTTGCTCAGTCGTGTCCAACTCTTTGCGACCCCATGAATCGCATCACACCTTGCCTCCCTGTCTATCACCAACTCCCGGAGTTCATTCAAACTCAGTACTTTATTAGTGCTATTATTTCCCAGCTATTGATTTAGTCTTAGATAACTCTGTTTTTGGCAGAATCACCACATATTATTTTGATTTTAAGTGCTACCAGATATTCAGTATTACTGAGAACATAGAACATAGAACCCATTTGTAAGAGTCATGCTGGATTTGGGCAAAAGTGGAAAATTCCGAAATGTTTGACTCACTTAAAAGCAAATGGATAGTTGTTGAAATGTTGAGTGCAGTGTCTCCAGTTAACTGAATCAGTTAACATTGCATTTTAATCCTGCAAAGGACATTTTTTGAGTGCCTGCTACATTCCAGCCTCCTTATGTCAACTCAGCTGGACCTTCTAACAACCCTATGAACTAGAAAGATGGTTTAACACTGGAAGAAACTTGCCCTAAAGCAGAGATTTGGGGGGGGGGGTGGAGTCAGATTTGAAGTCAAGTCTGCTTCCAAACCACTAACAAGATACACTCAAGTGCACATCCCAAGTCTCTAATTCAATTCTACTCCACTCCCACCAACCTTCCGTTGATAATTATCACCATCATCCGTATACTATATTCTACTATTTTAACCATCACAGAAGGCTGTGCATATGCTAGATATTTTAATCTGCACAATTCCTGGGGGAAAATTTCACACCAAAACTAAAGCTACATTTTTGTTATTGTTTAGTCACTCAGTCATGTTCGACTCTTTTGCAGCCCCATGGACGGTAGCCCTCGAGGCTCCTCTGTCCGTGGGATTTCCAAGCAAGGGTACTGGAGTGGGCTGCCATTTCCTTGTCCAGGGGATCTTCCCAACCCAGGATTTGAATCCATGTCTCCTGCATTGGCAGGCAGATTCTTTACCACTGAGCCACCAGGGAAGCCTGAAGCTACCTATTAGGTGATATCATTTTTTACCTTCTGGGGAACCCAGACCCAGTGATCATGTATAATAAATATGCCTGTATCCAGTTTGCAGAAAGGAAAATATAGATGCAGAAAATTCACTTAATTGCTTGAGGTTCACATACCTAGTAAATGCAAACCTGCATTTTGAGGGCTGAGTTCTTGACTGTCACTTGTACATAATCGTTTTAGTTTCCTTTTACTGCTGTAACAAATTACCATAAATAGAGAGGCTTTAAACAAGACACAGTTACTATCTTACATTTCTCGAGGTCGGAAGTCTAAAATGGAACAGCTGGGCTGCACAAGTTCTGGAGTCTCTAGGAAAGAATCGCTTTCCTCATCTTTCCCAGCTCTTTGAGGCTGCCCACTTCCCATATCTAATGACCCCACGTACTTCCGACCTCTGCCTCTGGCATCTCCTCTCCCACTTTGACTTCAAACTTCCCATTTCCCTTTCTCACCTAGAAAGATCTCTGTGATCCATTGGACCCACTCTGACAAGCCAGCTTAATCTGCCCATTTCGAGGCTGGCTGATTAGCAGCCTTGACCCCATGTGCAACTTTGATCCCTATGTCCCATGAACGCACCATTTTCACATGTGCATCTGGGCATCTCCATGGGGATGTTATTCTGTGCACCACAGCTTCTCAGTTATGCCGAGATGCATGGGCTCAGTTTCATGATTAGTTCACAGATTAATGGAGCCAGACTGCTCAGAGTGAATCCCAGCTCTGACATTACTAGCTGCGCTTCCCAAGCACATTAGCAAACCTCTCTGTTTCTCAGTTTTCTCTTCTGTACAGTGGAGATAACAGCGATGGAGAGAACGCTCAGATTAATTAAGGGATATGGTGATTATTTGTAAAACATTGTCTGGTACCTAGTAAGTGCCATATAATTCCTAGTTAAAAAAATAAGAATAACTTCTCTATTGAAGAGATATAACTGCAAGACATAAATATTGTGTAAGCCACATAAAAATATGTTTTGGTCTGAGATAGACATATAAAAGATCTAGGTGATGATTAAACTATGTTTGACTTTTCAATTCCTGATTTAAATCTAATAGTTTAAAAAAAAAAAAAAGGCAATACCTACCTGCAAGTAGGAACTATGGTTATTCAATTTAGGAAGATATACAGGTTGTCAGGAAGACCAGGAGGAGTGGGAGAGCTAATAAGATTTCCTGCCTGAAGCAAGGTTTCTGTCCTAGAAAACAGAAACCATCCCCCAGAGAGCAGAAAGCAGCTCTAGGAGATGATTCATTGGACTGCCTATTCCATAATAATAAGCGCAAAGTTTCCATCCTCCTAGAAACCAAACCGCCTTCCCTCTTCGTGGGGAACGGGGTGTTGCTGGACGTGGGTAGCGCATGTTGGAGCTCTGGGTCGTCATCTTCCTCTTTGGCCCCAAATACACACACATAAGCACGCGCGCGCGCACACACACACACACACACACACACATACACTCTCTCTCTCTCTCTCTCTCTCTCTCTCTCTCCCCACATGTGCCTGGTATGGGGAGGAGGAAAACAGGAAGCCTGGGGAAATTAGAATCGCTGGGGAGACTCTCTGCTTCTCCAAGTTATCAGAAATGGAATCAGGAAGACCACCTCCCCTCCAGGGGAAATCTCTCGATGACTCTGCTGCACGCGTAGTGGCACTGGACATCAGACCTCTGCTTCTCTTCCTTAGACGTTTCAGAGGCCCGATCTGTAGGTTCCATGGCGCATCCCAATTAGCGGGTAGGTTTAAAGTCATATAGCTGCCTGCTGCCTACCCCACACCCACTTTCTAGACTGCTGCTGAGAACTGCAGGGATAGAAAGGATCCTTCGATGATTTATTTTCTTAAAATAGAAGGATTGTGCGAGGAGATGAACAGACATTGGAGATAGAATAAGCCTGGGTTGTGAACCTGATTGTCATATTCTAACAGGGTGACCTTGGTTGGGATACATGATTCAAAATCTTGAGTCTGAGTTTCCTATATGTTTGGAGGGGAAAATGATACCCAATATGTAGGATTTTTAAAAAAAAAATAGGTTTAGAGATCATCTATATAGAATGGTCAAGGGTGTAAACACACAAAATATATTACCTACTGTTAAGAAAGTGGAAAAGATATTCTTGAACTGAAAGCAGTCATTGACCAATTTTAACAATGGTAACAATTTTAACAATTGGTGTGTGTAATTCTATAGATACATATATATAACTAGATGCATGTTATTAGTCTAAAGAATATGATATTAATATAATTTTTAATAGGTGGTTTCTGGATATTCTTTTAAATAATGACAATGTACACAATAAGAGCAAGGTACTTTATCTTGGCTTTCATGATTTCATAACATTCCATGTATGTAGTGAACCCTAAATATTTGTTTTAGATTTTATATGTGTATGAATTTTCTAGGAAAACATCTATAGCATTTATTAAATTATAAGTGATGCTTTGACATGCTTACCCACTTTTAAGAGTGTTAATACTGTCCTAGAGCCTTTTATATAGCAGATGACATTTTAGAAATAGATGTGGAAGAATATTCAAAGACAAATCTGGTCTTGAGTGAAAATTAGCATGATAATGAAATTCTAGAATCACAGAATATTAGAGTTAAAAAAGATCCTGGTCCCAAAGATTTCCTTTTGTAACTTACTTCTTTTTTTGTGTATATCTCCAAAGAGGGACCCAGATACCTGTGAAAAATGACTATGGTTTCAGAAAAAAATATGAATACATTATTAAAATGGTACCTATAAAAACAGTTACTGTCATGTAGCAAGCAAGCATAATGGAGATTGTGGATGTCTAGCAAATTAGCACTTGACAATTCAAAGTGCCAACCAGTGCTAATTTCATTTACTGTAATACTGTAAATGGTGTAGGTATTTGGCAGACTAGGACTTAATACCATCTGGCCTGAGAAATTTATGACTCTTTTACACAACTAGACTTTTTTCAAGTTTTATTTTGCTTTTGCTTAAGAGAATGGACTAGACTGCTAGTTTGAAGGGAAGTGATGTGAGGCTTTTCAAATTGAATCATCACACTTTTATATATGGAAACTGTATTTTTTTTCTCTGGGAGTTTATGTGACTGTCAGAATTTTTTAATGAGCACTAATATTTGCAACAGGGATAAACTATGAAAATATTAATCTGTTTTCTTCTGGTTTTCTTTTTATCTATCATGGTTTCATTCTACACTCCAGTTTGGTTAAATCATGAGATTTACTGTCACAGGGAATGAGACAAAACATTCCATCAGGGCCAGAGATGCTATTTATGGACCCTGAGTTGTCTTTCAAATAAGAGAAGGGTCCCTTTCTGAGCTGAGAAAAGTTTCTCAGTGATCATGTTTTCCCTTAAGTGGTAGATATGAAGCTTCAGATAATAGAGTGTAAGCGTATGTCTCAACAGTCTTGAAAATTTAGGATGAAAAATATAGGAAGCATAAAGTCACTTCTTTCATTTTTATACTGTTTTAGATTGAAATGAGTGGACCTAAGAAACCAAAAGGGGTGAAACAAGGGAGCCTGACCATGAGATAATGTGGTTCTTACCCTCCCTCCTTACAGAACCAGACACCATATTGGAAGGGAGCACAAGGCATTCGAGGTGGCTAAAACCTTCGACTTGGACATGTATGCCATATAAATTAAATACCTAAAGATACATGGATATACATTTAAATTCTTAAAATTATTGAGTGGGAACTGGATTAGACTAACTACACATAGACAAAGGTACGTATAGGTAGAGAGTATATAGATTTGTCCCTCACCCTAGGGAGATAGAAAAATAATGAGAATGATTAAATTATAGAAAGAAAATGAAACCTATTACATTTTTTATACAACTAAGAATAATGCAAGTAAATATTCAAAACCCACTAAACAGCTAGATTTTATTGAGGACTTATTGGGGTGGCGTGTACTCGGTATCTTATATACATTATTTCATTTGATCTCCACTTTCCAGGTGGTACAGAGGTGAAAAAATACACCTGTCAATGCAGGAGAAGTTGGTTCAATCTCTGGCTTGGGAAGATTCTATGGAGAAGGAAATGGCAACCCATTCCAGTATTCTTGCCTGGAGAACCGCATGGACAGAGGGGCCTGGCAGGCTACATTTCTTAGGGTCACAAAAGAGTCAACACTACTAACCACACACATGCACACATTTGATCTCCACAATTACTCAATGAGGTTAATACAAAACCAAATTCAAATAACTTTTTTAAAATGCCAGGAGCTATTATGTAGAAAGTGCCCTTGGCAAAGAAGTGACATGGATCTGCCTTTAGTGACCTTCCCCTGTGACATCACGAGTCATTGATTTTGTCCTCACTGTGACAGGTGGGCAGCAAGTATCTCCAGATTAAGGGAAATACTAAAAAAAAAAAAAAAAAAATTCTCTTTTTCTGACTGACATTCTATTTTCAATCACATTCCTTGAGAATGCTGCACTTAGCCTTGAAAAACAAATGTAAAAGTATTACTTACACCAGATAATTTATTTCTTTTATAATTTTCTGAATAAATCATTCAAAAATAATTGGACACAACAATAGGAATCTCAGCAAAGGAAGAAATGTTTGTACATGGAGGATTTTCTTACACACTTCAAAACACTCAAGCATGTCTGCCTGACTACTTCATTGTAACTCTAGACTAGCTCATATTTCTCAGTATTGGGGATACAAGTCTATGATATTTATGATATAATAGAAAGACAACTTCATTTTCTAGGAAATCTCTTAGATAAAAACTCTATAAAATGCTCCCCACAACCTATCCAGTTATCAGTCATTGTACATGGGCTCAATTATTTTTGGAACAGAACATTTCTCCTCAATCTCTTTCCCTTTAATCCACGATGAAACAATTTTAAGATGATCCATTTGGCTGGAGACACATGAGTGACAACGCTAGTTCCAATTAAGGGATGATGAAGATTTTACCCAGGGAAGAAATCTTTCATGACGTGAATTCCAAGATTAAGAACAAAAGAGAGCATCAGAATTTAATAAGTTCTACATTTTGATCTTTAGTTCAAAGATAAAAATATGGATGTAAGAACAATCTGCGAATGTAAAATTTACAAAAGTATTTGGAGATGTACATGTTTTGGTAGCTTCCTTTTCACCCTGTTGGGGAAGGAGGGATTCCTGCCCTAGAGTTACGGGAATCGCCAGACATGTGTCCATGACCCTGGAAAGATGAGCTTGATGATAGTGTATTGGTCACATAAATTCATAGCCCAGGACAGGAGAGTACTACATAGCTTGTAGGATCACACAGGGGTTGCACTCAGGAACAGAGTGAACAGGCAGAAATGGTGGGATGAGAGCTTTGCAGTAACAATAGGGTGAGGTGGTTCCTCGTTCCCAGAGGACAAGACTGCCTTGTTTGCATAATTCTGTGGGCTGTCAGGGAACTGAACCCACTACTTACGGACAAACATGCACTGTAATTGGTTTCCATGGAAACAACTGGTTAGAGCATCTTTACTGCGAGTAGAGGGCAGTGGGACTTGTGGTTGGGCCATTCCAAACCCATCTCAACCCAGTTTCCCCAAATGTCAAAGCGCGCGTCTTATACCTTGACCTCGACATCAAGCTTCACACCATAGCACTTTCTAGGTACTCAAGACACACATGGGCTTTGCAACTCTCATGGTCTTGCTTATTTGTTTCTCTTTCCATCCACCGCAACCAAAAGTAACACCAAATTTTGTTACACTTAGTTGCAAAACAATTTGTCATGTATGGCTACTGCTGTATTTTCAAGTTACTATTTTTTATACACGTATTGTTACATTTAGTTATTATTGTTTAAAAAAACAGCAGAAAGTGCTGGGGAAGATAACCTTATTGTTTAATTTCATTATTTGACATATTTTTGCAGTAAAACTTTATCTGAGGAATGTCTCAAGAGGGTGATAATTAGACCACTTCATTTTGTATACACCATTCTTTTATTCTTGAAAAAACTTCCTTAGGGGATATGTCCAAATGCTGACCACACATTTAGTCTCTGCTCTACAACAAAGGCAGACAAGGCAATGGCAGCCCACTCCAGTACTCTTGCCTGGAAAATCCCATGGACAGAGCAACCTGGTAGGCTGCAGTTCATGGTGTCGCTAAGAGTCAGACACGACTAAGCGACTTCACTTTCACTTTTCCCTTTCATGCATTGGAGAAGGATATGGCAACCCACTCCAGTGTTCTTGCCTGGAGAATCCCAGGGACGGGGGAGCCTGGTGGGCTGTCGTCTGTGGGGTTGCACAGAGTCGGACACGACTGAAGCGACAGCAACAACAACAACAACTACAACAAAGGTAAGGAATTCTATTCTCTAGCAAAGGGCCTGGCTCCAGGGACAGTGCCAAGTCACGTCCAGCTCCACAAGGCATGGGATTTTCAAAGGCATGTGGACGCTTTAAGAATAAGTGAGATAGGCCCAGCCCTCATTTAATTCTAGAAGATGGCAAGTCAGGAGTGTTGGTGGATTGAACGTAGAGCTTACGAAATCTAAAAGATCTCCTGTTTGAGAATGACAAATACCATGAGACTATTTATATTTGAAATCTAAAAAAGTTGTATAAAACAGAAATAGAGTCATGGATGTAAAAAACAAACATGTTTACTGAGGGGGAAAAGGATGGGGAGGGATAAACTGGGAGACTGGGATTGACATATGCACACTGCTGTATATTAAATAGAAAACTAATGAGAATCTGGAGAAGGCAATGGTACTCCACTCCATCACTCTTGCCTGGAAAATCCCATGGGTGGAGGAGCCTGGTGGGCTGCCATCGTTGGGGTCGCACAGGGTAGGATATGACTGAAGCAACTTAGCAGCAGCAGCAGCAGCAGCGATGAGAACCTACTGTATAGCACTGGAAGCTCTACTCAATACTCTGTAATGATCTGTATAGGAAAAGAATCTAAAACAGAGTGAATATATGTACAAGTTAACTTTGCTGTACAGCAGAAACTAACACAACACTGTAAATCAACTATACTCCAATAAAAAAAATAAAAGATTTCCTGTTCCCCAAACTCACTGGCAGCATATACAGTGTTAAAAACTATCTCAGAAATAAGCCATTCTGACTCTTGACACATGGGAGTGTTGAGACAGAGGAAAGAGGTTAGATTAAGTACCCAGAGGGATTTTCCTTAACTCAAGCTGCAAAGAAGCCTAAAATATTCCATTCCTTTCCAGCCCGCAGAAAGCTGTAAGAAGAACACATTACCATAAATTTACAGAAGATGAAGATTATTTTTCTTTTTTTCTTTTTTTTTTTTTTAAGCAGTGTCAAGCTGTTTTCTTTGGCTCTGGCCCCGTTGTGGAGACTTAGATTCCAGCAATGGCATCTAAATGAATGTACATGACTGCAGTCCTAATTAATGGCCATCCTATTTAATTTATCCTACAGCACTAGGGTAAAAACCTGATTAAAAAGAGTGCCCTGAAGGCTACGAGTCTGGTTCACTGTTGGACCACGAGAGAACATTTTAAAAGTACTAGTCCAGTTGGAAATTTGTAGAAATTTTTCTAATGTCTTATAATTGAACTATGGAAATTGATCGTGTTGGGGACAGAGAAAGAATATTTGACTACTACGTACAGTAGCATTTCAAGGAGAGAACAGTCATAAAATCTGCTGGACCAGAGATGCTCTGGTACCAGTCTGACCTGCCAACCTTTGAGTACCTCTGAAGATTTGTGGAGCATAACCTATACATATGCATCAAGTGGATGAAAGTCTCTGCTAACAGGAGTCTTTCAGGATAATATTGTTTGGAATCCATTTTACTCTAAGAAACTCTCAGGCAGGCAAGGAAAGCAAGGTCTCTGTGAAATTTCCTTGACATCACTCTCTAGGGCTTTCTCAGAAACCCAGGCTTGGTTATAGCTCCTCCTAAGCTTCCCAGATGCTAGTGGGAAAGAACTCACCTGCCAATGCAGAGACATGGGTCTCATCCTTGGGTGGGGAAGATCCACTGGAGGAGAAAATAGCAACCCACTCCAGTACTCTTGCCTGGAAAATCCCATGGATAGAGGAGCCTGGCAGATTACAGTCCATGGGGTCACGAAGAGTCAGACATGACTGAGCAACTGATTATGAAAGAAGGAACGTTCAAGCATGAAGTGGCATGGACTCAGGGAAAAGTGGATTGAAATTAAGGTGATGCGGTAATAGTGATTGGCAGTGGGCGGAGACAGGGACCACAAGGGAGCTTGGTATAGCGAGGTTGTTACTGACTAGGTTTGGAAGACTAATGTTGGATTAATCTGGATATCAAAATTTTGGATTTTTATTTGTTTGTTATTCTTTTGATAATGCCTGGTAAGACCTGACTATGACAATGGACTTGTAGTTTAAAAATACCTTTACACTGAAAGTTTGGCTTGCATATTTCTTGACTGCAGTGATAGTGTCAGAGGTGTATGCCTGCATCCAATCTCATCAAACTGCATATAACAAATATGTACAGCTTTTGAGGGTCAATTGTGCTTCAGTAAGCCTATATATCATGAGAAATGCTGGATTGGATGAAGCACAAACTGGAATCAAGATTGCCAGGAGAAATATCAATAACCTCAGATATGCAGATGATACCACCCTTATGGCAGAAAGCAAAGAAGAACTAAAAAGCCTCTTGATGAAAGTGAAAGAGGAGAGTGACAAAGTTGGCTTAAAGCTCAACATTCAGAAAATTAAGATCATGGGATCTGGTCCCATCACTTCATGGCAAATAGATGGGGAAACAGTGGAAACAGTGAGAGACTTTACTTTTGGGGCTCCAAAATCACTGCAGATGGTGACTGCAGCCATGAAATTAAAAGACACTTGCTCCTTGGAAGAAAAGTTATGACCAACCTAGACAGCATATTAAAAAGCAGAGATTTTACTTTGCCAACAGAAGTCTGTCTAGTTAGTCAAAGCTGTGATTTTTCCAGTAGTCATGTGTGGATGTGAGTGTTGAACTATAAAGAAAGCTGAGCACTGAAGAACTGATGCTTTTGAACTATGGTGTTGAGGAAGACTCTTGAGATTCCCTTAGACTGCAAGGAGATCCAATCAGTCCATTCTAAAGGAAATCAGTCCTGAATATTCATTGGAAGGACTGATGTTGAAGATGAAACTCCAATACTCTGGCCACATGATGTGAAGAACTTACTCATTGGAAAAGACCCTGATGCTGGGAAAGATTGAGGGCAGGAGGAGAAGGAGACAACAGAGGATGAGATGGTTGGATGGCATCACCGACCCAATGGACATGAGTTTGTGCAAGCCCCAGGAGTGGGTGATGGACAGGGAGGCCTGGCGTGCTGTGATTCATGGTGTCACAAAGAGTCAGACATGACTAAATGGCTGATCTGAACTGAACTGAAGACTATATATAAACAAAGCTTCCATGCATTTTGAAAAAGGAGTGGTTTACTGAGGAATAGATAGTTATTCTGTTTCCCATTCTGATTCACCTGGTGATGGTGGTGGTTAGTCTCTAAGTCATGTCCAACTCTTGCCATCTATGGACTGTAGCCCACTATGCTCCTCTGTCCATGGGATTCTCCAGGCAAGAATACTGGAGTGGGTTGCCATTTCCTTCTCCAGATGATCTTCCCAACCCAGAAATCAAACCTGGGCCTCCTGCATTGCAGGCAGATGATTTATCAACTGAGCTATGAGGGAAGTTTGGGGGACACATAAAGATTGCTAACTTAAGTTTCACATTTTGGCTTTTACCCCTGTGTGATCAAGTCAAGCACTGGCAGTACGATATATGTTAGAAAGCTTATCTTTCAGAATAACAGTGATTATGTCTTCAGTGACTAAGGTTTCTGTTTGTTTGTTTTGGTTGTCCAGTGTGGCTTGTAGGATCTTAGTTTCCAGACCAGGGATTGAACCCGAGGGCCCTGTAGTGGAAGGGCAGAATCCTAACCACTGGACTACAAGAATTCCCCAGTGACTAAGATTTTACTTCTATGATAAAGAAATAATATCTGTCCTACTAACTCTGTGAGAAGGTGGTAATGAGACTTTAAATAAGATGATTTTTGTTGAGTCTTTGGAATATTATAAATAGTAATATTCATAAAATATATTATTGTTATATATCATTGAAATTGGAAAGATGACTTTCCTTAAGTCTCTTCCAAGCTTCTACTTTATGGATTGGTTTGCATCATTTTTCAGCCTATTCCCCTGATATCACCACAAAATTGGATCAGAAAGAAAAGGGAAACAATGGCTCTGGGGAAAGATGGAAGACAGATCAAAGAGTGTAGAAGAAAGAGAAGATGACAAGGATTTATTACAACTGATTCAGCTACTTGTGGGAATTATGCAAGGAGCATTTCTATTTTAAAAAAATAATAATTTATAAAAGTCACCAATGTAAATCCTTTGAAGATGATGGTAGCAATACTAAGAGCAGTTAAAATGTATGCAAAGAAATGGGCTGCATTTTATTTTTTGAGACAAGTGATACATACAGCCTTCACCAACTACAGTGTGTTCAGAAGATTTTCCTGTGCCAGAAGGCATTTTTTACTTTTAGTAGTTAGAGGTCACTCTGCCCTTCATTACTTGTAACCCCAGCCTTGGAAGCACATGAAGTGGTTTTAATCTTGCTTCCAGACTATGATACGGGCTCCTCCTTCCCTACATTCCTTACTTCTTTCTTTGCTGCAGTGAGTTTTCAAAGTTCTTAAGCTCCTAGAGTCTAAATGTTCCAAGTCTTGATTCTTATTCTATTTCCTTCACCACAAAATAAAGCATTGCTGCAAGTTCTATATCATTGCCCCAAATAGTGTATTGTGAGAAATGGTGACTAACATAAATTTTCAATATTCACTGTGATTCTGGCCTGGAGAATTCCATGGACTGTATGGTTCATGGGGTCACAAAGAGTCAGACATGACTGAGGGACTTTCACAACGCACAATGAGTCTTATGGGCTGTTTATGGATGAGGAGAGAGACTGATATCAGTTTTTACTTCTGGAGGTAATCAATCATGTATCTTCTCTCTAGACCACTAAAAATCATCATTCATTTATTCATTCTACCATTGATTCAGAATAGTCGTTGAAATCTTCCTATATGTTGAGGTCAAGGAGCTGAGTACAAGAGACAAAGTCCCTGAGATGACTTTGACATTGCTAATGGTAAGAGACAGGAAACAAACAAGCCAATACAAAATATGATGCTTTTCTTTAGTGACAAATGAAGAAATGAGGCAGAATGAGGTAATAGATGGTATAAGGGTAGACTCAGGCATTGCCATCTAAATAAGGTTATGAGAACCTTTCTGAGCAGAGACCCAAATTATGAGAAACTACAAACCATCTAAAATTGATCCAGAGGTGTTTTAGGCAGAAGACACAGCAACCATGAAATTCTGGGGAAAAGATAAGTGTTAGGTTCACTGCGGACAGAAAGTGGGGCAGACTGGTAAGAGATGAGGTCACAGACATAGACGGGGATGGCTCCCATCTTCCAGAGCTTCACAGGTAAGGTTAGGGGGATTGATTCATTCAGGGTGTGATTTGAATATACAGAAGCCTGGAACTGAAAGTCAGGCATCATCAGCTGTTGGATGGTATGTAGCCTGGGGCTTACTGAAATACTCCAGGGAATTAAACAGATAGAAAAATGGATAGGGCCATATGCCATTGGCAACAGGAGAAGAGGGCAGCAGAGAATGAGATGGTTAGATAGTGTCCTAGACTTTATGGACATGAATCTGCACAAACTCCTGGAGATAGTGGAGAACAGAAGAGCCTGGTGAGCTACGGTTCGTGGGGTCACAAAGAATCAGATAGGACTTAGTGAGTGAACAGCAATCTGTGCCGTTGAGAGGTCAGAGGGAGACGCTCAGAAGAGACTTAGAAAGAGAAGTAAATGCGACAAATGGAACCCAGGAGAAGATGGAATTCTGCAAAATAATCTCTCCTGGCTTCCCAAGTGGTGCTAGTGGTAAAGAACCCTCCTGCAAATGTAGGAGACACAAGAGACATGGGTTCAAGCCCTGGGTCAGGAAGATCCCCTGCAGAAAGGCATGGCAACCCACTTTAGTAGTCTTTCCTGGACAATCCCATGGAGAGAGGAGCCCAGTGGGCTACAGTCCATAGGGTAGCAAAGAGTTGGACGACTGAAGCGACTTAGCACGCATGATCACTCATACAGAATGACTGGGGGTTCTATGCTGTATCAGCAAAGATTTGACCATAATATTTGGCTAGACAAGTTTCATTTCAGTGGAATCAATTCAGTTCAATTCAGTCACTCAGGCGTGTCCGACTATTTGCAGCCCCATAGACCGCAGCATGCCAGGCCTCCCTGTCCATCACCAAATCCCAGAGTCCACCCAAACCCATGTCCATTGAGTCGATGATGCCATCCAACCATCTCATCCTCTGTCATCCCCCTCTCCTCCTGCCCTCAATCTTTGCCAGCATCAGGGTCTTTGCCAGTGAGTCAGCTCTTCACATGAAGTGGCCAAAGTATTGCAGTTTCAGCTTCAACACCAGTCCTTCCAATGAACACGCAGGACTGATCTCCTTTAGAATGGACTGGTTGGATCTCCTTGCAGTCCAAGGGACTCTCAAGAGTCTTCTCCAACACCATACTTCAAAACCATCAATTCTTCGGTTCTCAGCTTTCTTTATAGTCCAACTCTCACATCTGTACATGACTATTGGAAAAACCATAGCCTTGACCTTTGTTGGCAAAGTAATGTCTCTGCTTTTTAATATGCTGTCTAGGTTGGTCATAACTTTCCTTCCAAGGAGCAAGTGTCTTTTAATTTCATGGCTGCAGTCACCATCTGCAGTGATTTTGGAGCCCAGAAAAATAAAGTCTGACACTGTTTCCACTGTTTCCCCATCTATTTGCCATGAAGTGATGGGACCAGATGCCATGTTGAGCTTTGAATGTTGAGCTTTAAGCCAACTTTTTCACTCTCCTCTTAAGTCTGAGGAGATTGAATAAATAAAGAATGGGAGATGAAGAAGTGGAAACCATGAACATAAACAGCACTTTAGGGAAATTTCACTGTGTGCATTTGAAATTAGGAAAACCACCTGAAATGGCTGATAACTGGATGGGGACAGAGGACCAAAGGAATAACTTAAAAAAAAATAATAAGCAATATTTCACAATGTTGCACTGCTAGTAGAAATAGAATTAAATCCTTTGAGATTTTGGGCATTTCCTTATTCTGTTTCCCATTCTTGTTTGAGTACAATGTGCCATCTTTAGGTGCCCAGAGTCAAAATAGATTTGGGACATGAAAATAACTCATATTTAAATATTTTGAATTATATTTAACATGTTAAATAAAAATATTTAAATATGTGTGTTTCCAACATCACATGTTTTATTGTTTGCAATTAGTGGGTTCTAACCACAAGAAGAAATTTGTTTTATAAAACAGTTTTCCTAATTTGAGTTATGGCATTTCAATTGACTAGGCAAGGCTTCTTTCTCTGAGCAAGAGAGATCTAACAAGTTTGGGAAGAAACCTAATATCATCAAAAGTGGAATAAGCTATAGAAATTATGCCATTATGATTACTTACACTTTTTTCTTGGTATGAAAGTATTACCTTTAAAAACAAGTAAATCATATTATAAGAAAAATAATAAGTTCAGTTAAATTTTCTCTATATAATTTATTTTTTTAGAAAGAAATCACTGAGAACGTTATTTCCAGATTAGCTTGCCAGTGATTCAGACTTACTTTGCTGTCATGCCCACAACAAAATAAACCTTTTCAGGTTTGCTTCAAAGCTGGATTTAAATCTGATGAATGAACTTGCAAGTTTTGAATCTCTGACTCTTGGGAAATTACCCAACTTCTCTGATCTTTATTGTATTTGTATAAACATGGAGGTGATTATATCTGTCTCACAGCCTTGTTGTTAGAGCCATATTGTAACAAACTGATGTAAAGACTCTCCATGGTGGTAAAAGGAGAAAGGAGAAAGAAGACAGCATGGTGCTTTGCAAACATGTCTCTTCCGCATTGAACGTGAATTGGTTTGAATCCTAACTCTGTCTTACAACTAGTTTGTGAGCTGTAAGCTACAGTTTGTTAATTATTTCTTTTTTTTAATGAAAAAATAATTTCCTTTAAAGAAATGTTTATTTGTTTATATTGGCTGCGCTGGGACAAATTATTTGTGGCCTGTGGGGTCTAATTCCCTGACCAGGGATAGAACCTGGGCCCCCTGCAGTCAAAGTGTGAAGTTTTAGCCAATGGACCACCAGAGAAGTCCTTTAACCTTTTCTTTTCTGCAGTAAAAGAGGCAGATTCATAGGGTGCTTGTGAAGGTAAAATAAGACAATAGATGTGAAACTCCTTGTACAAAGTAGTATAACTTCTACCTAACTTTCTCACTATGTCCCTAACGATGTTACACAACAAACTTGTGAGAGTTTTTGTAAATGCAGAGAGGTTCATCTTACAGTTGACAAGGATAATGGGAGGAGGGTGAGATCCTTCTCAATTATCCACCAGTGTTTGCCCAAACATTCCCTGCTGTTTCAGAACACTAATTTTCCATAGATGGTCCCTCATTAGTTTGATAGACTGTTTTTCCCAAACTCTACTGCCTGTCTTCAGCACAAGCTTCCTCAATTTTTGTTGCTGTTGAATTAAGAGAACTATGGATGTTCCCCAAAACAGTGGTTTAAGAAAAGAACTCTGAGTCAACAAGAATGATAAAAACCAATATACATAAGCATTCATTATGCTTTTGGCAGTGATGGAAGTAGCCAAAATGATGATTTTGACTCATGTTGTTGTAGAAACTGTTCTTGTACCCAAGGCTGGGCCCTGCAGAGCTGTCTCTCATGGCCCCTGGAATCTGGGTATTGACTTGAAGGGCAAGTCAAATGTGTGCAATTCAGGCTATGGTCAGCCTGTTAGCCTTGAGAAGTAAAGATTTTGCCAGATGTAGTTAAAATGGTAAGGAAAACCTTCTTTCTCTAAAGCAATAGTGGAAAGAGGTGAAACTCAACTCCTCTGAAATTAAAGTCTGCAGTTTCAAGAGCTGGGGTAGGAGTCAGTCAGAAGCCACTGTGTTTTCTAACTGGCCTTCCCAAAGGAAAAGTAAGTTTTCTGAAATATTTTTTTAATTCAGTTTTTTAAATGGAGGATAATTGTTTCACAATATTGTGTCGGTTTCTGCCATACATCAACGTGAATCAGCCACAAGCATACATACGTCCCCAGCCTCTGGAACCTCCTACCACCTACCATTCCATCCCACCCTGCTAGGTTGTCACAGAACACCAGGTGTGAGCTCCCTGCATGACACAGCAAGTTCCAACTGGCTATCCACATGACCCACAAATCTCACTATTGGGAGTATACCCTGAGGAAACCATAATTTTAAAAGACACATGTATGGCAATGTTCATTGCAGCGCTATTTACTATAGCTAGGATATGGGAGCAACCTAAATATCCACTGACAGATGAATGGATAAAGACATTGTGGTACATACATGCAATGGAATATTACTCAGCCATAAAAGGAACACATTTGAGTCAGTTCTAATGAGGTGGATGAACCTAGAGCCTTTTATACAGACTGAAGTAAGTCGGAAACAGAAAAACAAATATCATATATTAATGAATATATATGGAATCTAGAAAGATGATACTGATGAACCTATTTGCAGGGCAATAGTGGAGATGCAGACATAGAGAATTTTCTCAAATCCTGATGGCAGAAGGTAGTTTTACAGCTTGAACCAAGACACCTACTCACTGAAGTGAGGACTTGACCCTCTCACAGAGATGAGTTGACAGGACCATCATCTTCCTTAGATGTTTATCTATCAAAGAGATGGCTCCAGGTCTTTGCAAGAGGCATGGCCCGGGTCATAACACTGAACAGATCTTACTAAAAGTCAGTTGGCATATCTTTAGGGAGACATACATGTTTCCAAAGGACAGAGAAATAATTTGCAATTGTTGTTGTTTTTTGGTGGCTAAGTAGTCAATGGCAACCCTCTCCAGTATTCTTGCCTGGAGAATCCCAGGGACAGAGGAGCCTGGTGAGCTGCCGTCTATGGGGTCGCACAGAGTTGGACATGACTGAAGTGACTTAGCAGCAGCAGCAGTGTCTGACTCTTTTGTGACCCCATGGACTATAGCCCAGCTGACTCCTCTATCCATAGGTTTTCCCAGCCAAGAATACTGAAGTGGGTTGCCATTTCTTTTTCCAGGGGAGCTTCTCAAACCAGGGATTAAACCCATGTCTCCTCCTTTGGCAGGCAGATTTTTTACCACTGGGCCACCTGGGAAGCCAGAATTTGCAATTATAAAATGTAATTATATTTCTAAGAAAGAAGAGGTAAGGCCTATATAAGGAAGAAACTCATCCAGAGATTAGCTAAGCTGAGGGGACATTAGGACTGCGGTCAAACTTGTGGACTCAAACAACGGAAACCAGCCAGGGACCTTGATAATACACCATGTGGTTGGAAAACTGAACAGATCTTATTAAAAGACAAATGAAAGAGCATGTCATTTATCATTTGTCACAAATACAGCCTCTCTTACATTGCCTCTCTCTACATAGTACCCACCCAACCCAAGCTAGTGTTAGTACCATCTTTACAGGGCATGGAAGCAGACACTATACTAAGCCTACTAACTGTAATTTGGCTGCGTAAATAGTCTTCAGCATAAGCACATGCTTTCCAAGTCTTTCCAAACATTTGGACATTGCAAGGGTTTCTTTGAGGACATTGTCACAACCCTGACGGCCCCACAGTCCTTATCACTGATAGGGACCTGTTTCAGGTGAGAGTACTCAGGGCTTTTTGGTCTCATCTATATCAGTCTGCTGCCCTCTTTAGAAGATGATGTTCTGGATGATAGAGGCCATGTTTAGTGCATTGCATGTCTCCATCCCCAGTGCAGCACGGGGTGCAGGACATCAGTATGCACTCAGTTCCTTCGTGAGGCTTGTGTGGTGTAAGGAGGATGCTGTTCCTATGGGCTGAACTGAATCCCTTTCCTGTCCCACCCTCAATTTACTTATGTGTTGAAGCCCTGCCCACAGTGGGTCTATAGTTGGCTATAGGGCCTTTAAAGTGGTAACTGAGGTTAAAGGGAATCATAAGGGTGGGGCCTCAATCAAATATGGTTAGTGTCATTACAAGAGGAGAAAGGGAACCCAGGGATGGGCACACAGAGAAATGCCATGCAAAGACAGCAGGCAGGCACTTTCTGCAAACTGTCGAGAGAAGCTGCAGGTGAGAGCAGCCATATCTTCCCACAGCTTGATCTTGGATTTCAATCTCCATAATTGTGAGAAGATACATTTCTGTTGCTTTAGCCATCCAGCCTGTGATGTGCTGTTATGGCCATCTGAGAAAATGGATGCAGTCACCTCTTGGACTACACAGGCTTGGATTCCAGCCCCAGTTCTGCAATGACTAGCTGTACCTCATTTAACCTCTCTAAGCTCTGATGTCCTATTTTGTCAAAGAGTAATAGTGCCTCTCCTTTGAGGATATGATGGGGATGAAATTAAAATATTATTTTAATAGGTTATTAAAATATTAACAAATAAAGTAATAGTTACTTAAATAAAAATACATTTATTTACTTGAACAAATAAATATATTTATTACTTATAATTTTAAAATAATAAATATATTTATTATTTATAAATTTTTAAATAAATAAATAATATTTATTTTGATGTCTCGTTACTCTTAAATATAATAATATTACATGCCAGGGCCTGGCACATAATTAGTGCTCTGGAAGCTGAGATTATTTTATTCATCAAAATTGTTTTGCCAGATGAATGAGAGCAAAATCATGATCAAAATATATATAGGGACTTCCCTGGTGGTAAAGTGGATAGGAATCCGCCTGCCAGTGCAGGAGTTCAGTTCAGTTCCATCACTCTGTTTTGTCTGACTCTTTGTGACCCATGGACTGCAGCAAGCTAGGCTTCTCTGTCCATCACCAACTCCTGGAGCTTGCTCAAACTCATGTCCGTCAAGTCAGCGATACCATCCAAACGTCTCATCGTCTGTCATCCCTTTCTCCTCCTGCCTTCAATCTTTCCCAGCATCAGGGTCTTTTCCAATGAGCCAATTCTTCCCATCAGGTGGGCAAAGTACTGGAGTTTCAGCTTCAGCATCAGTCCTTCCAATGTATATTCAGGACTGATTTCCTTTAGGATGAACTGGTTGGATCTCCTTGCAGTCCAAGGGACTCTCAAGAGTCTTTTCCAACACCACAGTTCAAATGCATTGATTCTTTGGTTCTCAGCCTTCTTTATAGTCCACTCTCACATCCATACATGACTACTGGAAAAATCATAGCTTTGACTAGATGGACCTTTGTTGGCAAAGTAATGTATCTGCTTTTTCATATGCTGTCTAGGTTGCTCATAGCTTTTCTTCCAAGGACTGTCTTTTAATTTCATGGCTGCAGTCACCATCTTCATTGATTTTGGAGCCCCCATAATAAAGTCTGTCACTGTTTCCACTGTTTCCCCACCTATTTGTCATGAAGCGATGGAACTAGATGCCATGATTTTAGTTTTCTGAATGTTGAGTTTTAAGCCAACTTTTTCACTCTCCTCTTTCACTTTCATCAAGAGGTTCTTTAGTTCTTTGCTTTCTGCAATAAGGGTGGTGTCATCTGTGTATCTATGGTTATGGATATTTCTCAATAACCAAACCACCTCACCTGCCTCCTGATAAATCTGTGTGTACGTCAAAAAGCAACAGTTAGAACTGGACATGAAACAACAGTTTGGTTCCAAATCAGGAAAGGAGTATGTCAAGGCTGTACATTGTCACCCTGCTTATTAAACTTATATGCAGACTACATCATGAGAAATGCTGGGCTGTATGAAGCACAAACTGGAATCAAGACTGCCAGTGCAGGAGACACAGGTTCAGTCCCTCATCTGGGAAGGTTCTACATGCTGAGGACCAACTAAACCTGCAAGTCACAAATACTGAAGCCTGGGTGCCTAGGTTTCATGCTCTGTAACAAAAGCTACCACAATGAGAAGCCCCAGCAGCACAACTAGGGAAAAGTCCCCACTCAAAGCAAACAGAGAAAGCCTGTGCTCAGTAACTGGAAACCAATGCAGCCAAAAATAAATGTTAGTAAATAAATAAAAAGAAAATATATGTATATATGTTATATATATATAAATATTGGTTTCCCAGTGGCTCAGTTATTATAGAATACACCTGCCAATTCAAAAGATGCAGGAGACCCAGGTTAGATCCCCGTGTTGGGAAGATCTCCTGGAGAAGGGCATGGCTACCACTCCACTATTCTTGCCTGGAGAATTCCATGGACAGAGGAACCTGCAGACTGCAATTCAAGAGGTCACAAACAGTCAGAGACAACTGAGAGACTGAACACACATATACACATAAATGTAATTATATATACAGTTTTTTTTTTTCTTCCAAGTAAATGTACTTTTATTATGGCAAATAATGTTTTTTTCTTGCTTGAGAGTTTTTTTTTTTTCTCTAAGTTGACTTACCACATTTCAAAAACCATAAAGTGAATTTATAAATAGTTACGTGCCTCCACAAGACACTCTCAGTGGTAATTTGGGAAGGAAAATGCTCGCTAAATGACAGTGATTCTGATGCATGATGGCAGGTCTCAAAGACCAGGACCACAAACTGATTCAGATCTGGCTTCCATGTTAATGGCTGTTTGTTTACTCAGATCACAGGCAATAAATTCATTGTGTGATTGGTGACCTCGCAATAGATGCCTTGACCTTTCCATAACTGATGTTTTATTCATGTTTAAGTCAAGTGATTTTTAAAAATGAAAGAAGAGCAGAAAATTTGCTTGAAATTATCCATCATTTAAATCTAAGCCTTTTTCAAGTTTTCTGTGTTTGAAGTGATTTTGCTATTCAAAGAATAATAGGGAATTACAGTTATGCAGTTTATTTGTTGCCAATTAATTCTAAGCTGGTTATTTTTCATAGTCATAAGTGAGAGGTATAACTGGTTATATATGCAAACTGTTACTTAATTTACCTGATAAAAGGGCTGTTTAAAATTCTCCTCACTGAGCCTGTTTGAAAAATGTGATTCAAAATTAATTTAATAGTTAAATACAGCTAGTAACTCAAAATAAAATGTAATTTAGCATGATGATATTCTAGTGAGATTTAACTGTAGGAAATCAGATAAAAGAAAAACTGATCAGCTTGGGTTTAGTAGCATCACAGATAGTTAAATCATTCCATCCTTTTGTACCTGTGTCTGTGCAAGGCATCAGAAGACAGATAAATATAATTTCAACTATTAAAAAGTATTAAATGCCTTTGAGTGTAGGAAAAAGACATTAGTAAGTGGCAATAATAGGTTTCTTGGTTTTGCTCCCTGTTTTTGGATCTCATATTTTCTTAGTAATATTTATGCACTATTGAAACACTATCCATTGACAGTTTAGCTAGCTGTATGTACAGACAAACACTAAAACCAAAGAGAGTTATGGGATGATTTTATGTAGGTTTCCTAATAATTCAGTGTTATTCTGAGGTTTGTAGACTCAGAGGGAGACATAGGCACTCACTGAAGAAAATAGCTCAATTTCCTGGCAATTGATCAAAAGGTCACGGAATCCTTTGCAATAATCAGAATAGGAGTCCTACCTGGTATAAATGGAGTATGTCTTGTTTCATGCTTTATGCTTTATTGTTGTTTAGTCTCTAAATCATGTCCGACTCTTTTGCAACCCCACGGACTGTAACCCACCAGGCTCCTCTGTCCGTGGGATTTCTTCAGCAAGAATACTGGAGTGAGTTGCCATTTTCTCCTCCAGGGACTCTTCCCGTCCAGGGATCGAACCCAAGTCTCCTGCACTGGCAGGTGAATTCTTTACACAGGGCCACCAGAGAAGCCCACTTTATGCTTATGTACTTTAATTTTTCTTTTAAAGGTAATCAGTTCACCTGCAACTGCTCATGGCTGTCACAGAACTCAGGAATGCCACTGCTTCGTTATTTTACCAAATACGAACATTTAAACTGAGTTGGTGCTTAAAATTTTGTCCTCCTGGACATTTTGCTCAGCTGAGGTTTTGTGAATTGGGGATTTTTCTCACTGTGATAAAATAGGACTATATATGGCACCTTATATGATGATCGTGTTAGCGGTAGTATGGCATCAGCATAATGTTGTTCATGTGTCGTTGTTCATATGTTCATATGTCAAAGTTGCTCATATGTCATCGTTCAGCATGACAAATGCAAAACAGAACCATGTTAGAAAACTTTGAAAAAACGTATCAGAGTTAATTGTATTTCTAAAATGAGATTATGAGGATATGATGCATACCAATTCGCAAGTTTAACAGAGAATATAAACTTGCTGTAAGAAAAAGAAGTAGCTTAACATTGACATATTGTGGTCTCAAAAATCAGTGTAATATTGCCCAGGTTTTCTTGGGGAACAAGCTGCATAAACTTTTTTCCTTTGGGTGTTTACAGTATTGACGAATTGAAGAACAATGGACTATGCTGCAAAGAGTCATATCTTATGCTCCTAAGAAAAGCTAAAAGCTCTTTCAAATAACCCTGTCTGGTAATAGTCCCTGAATGCTGGCTGTACAGTTGATTATTTTTTGTTGGGTTCTCCCAGCTTTTATGAAAACTCCTTCAGTCTCCTGGGTTTTCCTGTAATAATGTTTTGAGTTAAGACCTAAATAATATCACGTTTATTATCCAAATAATGGACCCATTTGGTAGTAGTTGATTTCATTAGCATGGTGCCATCTCTCTTTCTTTAAGGTATAATTGCTGTATAACATTAAACATGGTGCCATCTTAAGGACTTATTTACAATGGTATTTCCTAGTCTACATATATTACTTTCTTCAGAAATATTCATCTCATTATATTTGTTCAGAGAGAACACTGATAAAATAAAATTGTATGGGTAAGAAATTGAAACAAAAGGTCCAATTTTGTGAAAACAAACTTTCAATGAAGTAATAATGCCAATTATTTTATTAGGAAAAAACTTTCTGAAGGAAATGAGAAGAGGTATTTCCCATAACCCTCTACTACTCAGCAAAGTACAGGAACAATATCATTGGAAAATCCACCATGTTGAGTGATATGGTGGGGACAGAGACATAGCAGACATGACTGCAGTCTTCTAGAAGTGTAAAATCTGATAATTTATATATGGTAGCATCAACAGCTACATGAAGACAAAATATCAAAGACTTGACCATGAAAGATACATATCATATGCTATCACTTATATGTGGAATCTAAAAAAAAAAAATGACATAAATGAACTTATTTACAAAGCAGAAACTTGAAGACATAGAAAACAAACTTATGGTTATCAAAAGGGGAAAAGGGGAGAGGGATAAATTAAGACTTTGATATTAACAGATACACACTGCTATATACAAATAGATAAAACAAGGACCTACTGTATAGCTTGGGGACCTCTATACAGTATCTTATAATAACCTATAATGGAAAAGAATCTGAAAATAACATATATACATACATACATACATACATACATATGAATCACTTTCCTACACACCTAGAATGAACACAATGTTGTAAACCAACTATACTTGAATAAAAAAATACTATCTTTAGAAACTTTCTCGAGATTGATGAGTATATAGCATCATCATTTTGCAGACATCGTTTCACAGATTTGAAAATGTCATTTCTAGCTAGAGATGAATTTTGGAGAATGTGGATTTTTATTAATACTTCTTCAAAACTTAGATGAACCTGAGAGCAGAGAACAGAGGGGGCAGGGCAGGCAGGATGGTTTGGAGAGGGAAGCAAGCAGTAGAAAAAGAGGACAGCAGGCATATCTGACATGAGAGGGGCTCAGGTGCAGGAGATAGGCCTGGGCAGGTACATCGGGACCCATGGTGAAGGACAACATGCATCTCCAACAAGGTACACAATCTCGTCCTATGGAAAACAGGGGACCACGGACAGGGGGACAGTGTTACCGCGCATGTGTGTGTGCTGTCAGTCGTGTCTGACTCTTTGCAACCCCGTGGACAGTAGCCCAACAGGCTCCTCCGTCATGGGATTCTCCAGGCAAGAGTACTGGAGTGGGCTGCCATTTTCTTCTCCAGGGATTGAACCTGGGTCTCCTGTGACTCCCGCAGAGCTTCACAACTGTTGGGCATCTGTCTGCAGATAGCTGTAGCATGAAGGATGCTATTTGAGTAGTGGGAGGTAGGTGGATAATTTAGAAGGTCATTAAATGTATTAAAAGTTACAATACTGTCTTGACATTTTTATTTCCTGACTATGTTTATCTTCACTGTAAAATGCAATGGCTTGTTTCACCTTTTTACATAAAGAAAAGTTTAAACACTCCTCATAAATGGTTACAGAGAATTTCATGATAGGATACTGTTTTTTTCTATACTATGCTGAAAAAACTCTACAAGAAATGATGAAAAATAATGAAAACAGTTTATTTTAACTTGTGAACTGCATTCAACTGCAACACTGGAATTTATTATTTATGTGCAATGTCTTTGGCCATGGGCACAAAGACCACAGTTTCAAGACCTGCTGGGAGTGGTATTAAAATATTTACCAAATACAATGGTGATACAAATCATGTCCTGGGAATAAAAGAATAAGCTACTTTTACAGATTATTGTTTTTAGGGGAATTGTTGTAAAATATCTATTAAGAAGTGAATATTTTCATAAAATCCCTGGATATTTGATGCGATATGCAGAGCAAGAGCCTCGGAAGACATCCCCATCCTAATCTTTATACCCTGGAATGCACCATGTTGCTTGGTGAGTGGGAATTAAGGTTGCATATGTAATGTGAAATGTGAAAGTGTTAGTTGCTCAGTTGTGTCCTTCGCTTTGTGACCCCTGTGAAGTGTAGCCCCCCAGGCTCCTCTGTCCATGGGATTTCACAGACAAGAATACTGGAGTGGGTTGCCATTTCCTTCTCCAGGGGATCTTCCCAACCTAGGAATCGAACCCAGGTCTCCTGCATTGCAGGAGATTTCTTTACAATCTGAGCCACCAAGGAAGCCCTCCAAAATCATTTAGCAGCAGTGAGATTCAAATCCCCGCTCCTGAAGAGACTAGAGCCTTAATCCAGCACCTGAGATCAGTCAGCCATGCTTAGCTGACTTGAGAGGAGAATGAAGACTCAGAAAGAAATGTGCTTTGAGATAAGGGGTGAGAAGCTAGCTAGAAGACAGAGGACAAGGATTTCAGGTCAAGGAATGTCAGTCTCTAGAAGTTGGAGAGGGGAAAGGAAAGGAACTCTACCCTTGAACCTGCATAACAAAGGAAGGCAGCCCTGGAGAACCTGGGTTTTAGCTAAGGAGATTCATGTATGGTTCTGAACGTAGACTATAAGATGATAGATGTGTGTGGTTGAAGCCACTCAATTTGTAATAACTGGTTATGGCAATGATAGAAAATTGATATTGTTGGTAAATATTTTTATTGGGACATACTTTAAAATCCAAACCAGTACCCTCTGGAGCTGTTGAATTTTCCAAAATTTTTTCTCTAGTGATGCGGACAATTTTTCATCATTCTAGTAGCATCACTTCAATTCTAGTAGCATCAATTAAAAATGGATTCTTTCAAGAGCAGTTAAAGACATGATTCTTAGTTATTAGATCAGGTAAACATTTTCGTTTTGAAAGTAATTATTTTCACTTCATTATTGTAGCTATAGATGATTCTGTTTTTAAATCTGTGTAAAGACATAAACATCTAAATAACTGAGTGACAAAGACACATCTGCAAGATTTTTGCTGGGCTTCACAGTGCAGAGAACTAAGAAATATAAACTTAATTGTGCCTTTGCCTCTTGGCAAAATTGACACCTTCATCTCGTCATTGTTCACACCAGTGTTGCTACGTCTAAACTTAATAGAATTCTTAATTTTTTTTTTTCTGGCTGCAACAACCTTGAGATCTTAGTTCCCTCTCCAGGAATCCAACTCCCTGCAGGGCAAGCCTAGAGTCTTAACCTCGACCACCCCCCACCCCACCCCCACCAGAGAACTCCCCACCATCTCAACTCTTCAATTAAAATTTGTTACATTGTATGAAGTCATTAAACTCTCCATTTCCCATTGGCTTTGAGACTTTAAAAAATTTCTAGTTTGAACATACTGGTAACTAACTAAAACATCCATTTAGGAATAATGAGAACAGGAGCCATTTATCTTTTTCTTTTGATAAGCACAAAAGTCTTCCTCAATATGTTGCTAGTAATCATTGCAAGGGCTGCCTCATTAGACTGTTGACTATCTTATAGCCTCGTTTGGTTCTGTGAGATCTTTTATGTTCTTGAAATGTACCAGCTAAAAATTACACACACTAAGATATATACCAGATGCAGAAGGGCACCTTGGGATGAATGCATTATGAACTAGAATTCATTGCAGCCTGACAGTGTCTTTATTTTGCTCACCTGCTTACGCGGAGCGCACCTGTGGCTTGATGGCTTCCCTGTGTAAGCTGTTTGGGAGACTTCCAAGATGAAAACTGCTGTAAGATAGTTCTTTCATAAAAAACCTTTTGATTTTTTTCCCCCTCACTATCAGTGTCTGGATCCTAATCTCAATTCCATTTACTGTTTTTCCATCTTTCGTTAAAAAAAAAAAAAAAATCTGCTGCAGGGCTCCAAGGAGGAGACCAACCATTGCAGATTACACATCCTTTTTGTCTAAGAGGATCAGTGTGAAAATAACATTTCTGTGCTTTCCTCCACTTTGAACACTTTCCTGTTAGTAACTCTGAAGCACATTGACTGGTCTCTCCCCATATCATTTCAAAGGAAATGACGATTTAAAAAGGAGTCAATTCAAGTCATGCTAATGTGCAATCCTTTCTGAGGAGAGTGGTCTCTGGACACAAGAGGAGTTTACAGATTTTTTTTTCTTTTTTGTACGAAGTATTTTAGAATTGAGATTTTAAAAGGATTAATGCGTTCATCCCTTCCATTTTTTAAAAATCCCATATCTACTGTATTCTAGGCTCTCTAGCAGTCAACAGATACAATCTCTGTCCTTACAAATCACACAGTGTAAAACACTGGGTCTCAAACGTGATGCGTATCAGATGCCCCTGGGGAGCTTGTTACAGGACAGACTATTGGGTCCAACTCACAGCATTTCTGGTGCAGTAGGTTGTGGGCAGGACAGGGAAGATGCTGGTGGTCCTTGAGAACCACTAGGTGGATAATTGTATATCCTACAATGATTGTACCAGTATGTGACCAGATAAAATGCAAACGCTGCCTTAAGGAAGGAAGGAAAATGAAAAAAAAAAAAAAAAGAAAGAAAGAAAAGAGCAAATAACTGAGTTCATATTTGAACATGTTTTTTCATTTTGCTTATTTAATTTTTACTTACTAGGTTACCAGTTTATTATCAAAGAGTGTAATTCAAGAACAGCTGGATGGAAGAGATGCATAAGGTATGGTAAAGCGACTGACAGCATCCGCGCCCTCTGAGACGCTCTTCCAGCACCTCCATGTGTTCACTAATCTGGAAGCTCACTGTCTGTTTTGGTGTTTTACATAAATGGAATCACATGAAATGTATTCTTTGTGTCTCATTTCATCCGCTCAAATTTTCATGTTTAAAACTCATGCCTGTTGTTGCATAAAGCTGCATTTTATTCATTTTCATTGATCTACTATATTCTGGACTTCCCAGGTGATGCGAGTGGTAAAGAATCTGCCTGTCAATGCAGGAGATGCAAGAGACACGGGTTTAATCCCTGGGAGGGGAAGATCCCCTGGAGTAGGAAATGGCAACCCACTCCAGTATACTTGGACAGGGGGGCCTGGTGCACTGCAGTCCATGCGGTTGCAAAGAGTAGGACATGACTGAGCGACTGGGAACTTTATATCCCACTGTATGGATATATGACAATTCATTTGCCCCTTCTACTGTTGATGGCACTTTGCTCTTTCCAAAGTTTGACTGTTAGGAAGAATGCAACCATGAACAGAGTTGTACATGTTGTATTTCTAGTTTTTGTTTTTCTGTTGGTAAAGAACCTGCCTGCCAGTGCAGGAGACACAGGAGACACAAGTTTGATCCCTGGGTGGGAAAGATCCCCTGATCATGTCCAAGTCTTTGTGAACCCATGGACTGCAGCACACCAGGCTCCTCTGTCCTCCATGATCTCCTGGAGTTTGCTCAAATTCATGCCTATCGAGTCGGTGATGTTCTGTACACATATATACATGTGTACCTAGGAGTGGGATTCCTGGGACATATGATACAGTATCAATTACAGGGAAAACCCTGTAAAAACCACAAATACATGGAGGCTAACCATGTTCATTTTCAAAAGCAGTTAGGAAGATTAAAACTGGGTGTGGAAAAGCATCAAATTCACTGATGCAACAGCATTCAAGGAAAAGCATTGAAAGTTAAAATCAGATTGGGATATTGCCAGCTATAGGACTTTAGGGGAGGCTAAGAGAAAATTTGAGCTTTCCAGGTGGCTCTACTGGTAAAGAACCCGCCTGCCAACACAGGAGCCATGAAAGATGCAGGTTCGATCCCTGGGTCAGAAAGATCCCCTGGAGAAGGAAATGCCAACCTAGTACTCTTGCTGGAGAATCCCATGGAGAGAGGAGCCTGGTGGGCTACAGTCCATAGTGTTGCGAAGAGTCGGACTCAACTAAAGTGACTTAGGATACACTCATGCAAGAAAAAATTTAATCAACAGAAGTTCATTGATATTATTTGTATTTAAAAATTAATTAAAGGTCAATGACGTCTACAAATACTAGTTTTGCCTCTGATTGGACAGACGTAAAGGAAAGGAGGAGATGCAAATACAGATCCAGCTTCACCATTTTGCTATGGGCTAATCTCTTGTTGAAAGATGTGGATTGTACAAAAATTAATTCCTCTTATAGAGACAAATTTATACTTATCTTAAACAAAACATTACTCAGAGGGGTGCTGGCAAACATTTAGCAATGGGCAGGGAAGGCAATGGCAACCCACTCCAGTACTCTTGCCTGGAAAATCCCACGGACAGAGGAGCCTGGTAGTCTGCAGTCCATGAGTTGCAAAGAGTTGGACATGACTGAGCAACTTCACTTTCACTTCTCACTTTCAAGCATTGGAGAAGGAACTGGCAACCCACTCCAGTGTTCTTGCCTGGAGAATCCCAGGGACGGGGGAGCCTGGTGGGCTGCCATCCATGGGGTCACACAGAGTCAGACAGGACTGAAGTGACTTAGCAGCAGCAGCAGCAGCAGCAGGGTTTGCCAGCAGTGGGGTAAGACGGAAGCCCTCTTTCATAGTGTTTGCTCAGAGCCAATTTTAAGCTATCAATGTTTTAAAATCTGACTCTTCCCAAGTTCTTGAAAATTTGACAATGATCTTTTGTGATCCAACCTAGAAAATTTAACAATGAACTTTTTTCATCCAACTTACCCTGGCTCCAGATCGATTATTACCCTAGAGCCCTGTACTTAGCTGTTACATTTGAACTCCCTTCACTGCATTCCCCATATTTTTTCAATTGTTTCTTGGGGTTCACACTTTCCCTCTTTTCCATTAATACCTTTGATTGATGTGATATATTGGCAACATATTATATGGCCTTTCCAGGTGGCTCAGAGTTAAAGAACCTGCCTGCCAATGCAGGAGACACAGGAGACACAAGTTTGGTCCCTGGGTGGAAAGATCCTCTGAAATAGGATATGGCATAAATCTAGTATTCTTGCCTGGAATACTTCCTCCCATCGACAGAGGAGCCTGGTGTGCTATAGCCCATGGGGCTGCAAAGAGTCAGACACGACTGAGCATATTCACAAAATGATATCTTCATTTTTGCTCTACTGTGTTTACAATAAACTACTTTAGAAAAACCATGTGTACATATTCTCCTTGTTGCACAGCTGAAAAATTGTATTCAGTAGTGATATTGGATTCATTCTGTGGCTGGACAGACAACTGTAGATTATTTACATTCTTCTCATTCAAACATAGGGATTTATTCCATGGTTTTTATTTTTTTTTATTTTTTATTTTTTTTAGTTTTTTATTTTTTAAATTTTAAAATCTTTAATTCTTACATGCATTCCCAAACATGAACCCCCTCCCACCTCCCTCCCCATAACATCTTTCTGGGTCATCCCCATGCACCAGCCCCAAGCATGCTGCATCCTGCGTCAGACATAGACTGGCGATTCTATTCACATGATAGTATACATGTTAGAATGTCATTCTCCCAAATCATCCCACCCTCTCCCTCTCCCTCTGAGTCCAAAAGTCCGTTATACACATCTGTGTCTCTTTCCCTGTCTTGCATACAGGGTCGTCATTGCCATCTTTCTAAATTCCATATATATGTGTTAGTATACTGTATTGGTGTTTTTCTTTCTGGCTTACTTCACTCTGTATATTCCATGGTTTTTAGCACACCGTGTTGCTCCTGAGAAGTCTGACACCTCTCTGTTGTGGTTGTTTGTTTTATTTATTATTGGTGTTTTCTTTCTGAAAAAGGAATAGAGTTTTCCTTATGGTCTCAGTTTTATGAGAATATGGGCTAGCGATTCCTTTGGTTTGGATAGATCCTTCATGTCCTTTCATCTTTTTGACCTTTCTGACCTTGACACTTTAAAGATTAGAGGGCAGCTATTCAAGGTCACTCCTTTTGGGTTTCTCAGATGCGTTCTCATGGTTAGATTCAGGTTATGCACCTTTGGCAGGAACGTCACAGGGTATGAGTGATACCGTGTCCTTTTGACAATACGATTTCCTTCTTTACCGTTGCTTCCTGAAGTCACATTGACGATTTGATTACAATGATATCTGTACAGTGCCTTTGCTCTGAAGTTGCTCTTTTCCTTTTATAAATTAAAAAAGTATTTTATGGGGAGGTGATGTCACATGCCATTAATATCCTAGTTCTTAGGAAACCGTCAATCTCTTTAGATCAATATGGGCTCAGATTCTTACTTTATTCATCAAATGTAATGTTATTATTGTGTATTTTGAAGTTCAAATTTTAGGATAAATGATCAAGCTGGTTTTGGGTGTCAATTTTACATGCTGCCTTCATTCTTTCAGCATTTCCTTATTTTCTGGTTGATATGAGTCTCCTCTTGAACCTTCTTTGTGCCAGCTTTTGAAATGCTTATTTTCCCAAGCATTTCTGGTCCTTTTTAGTGAGGAATGGTATGCAGGAGGCCAAGAGCAGCATGCTAGATGTGTGCATCCTTGTGAGTTTGTCCCTGTTCCTAAGAATCTAGGTATATAATTGTGCACTGAGTTTTGATATGTAGTTGTTGTGAGAAAGAATGGTAGATAATAGGAAAAGTTTCTCAAGAGGATCATGAGTTGTTTCCTTAGGTTGTGTATTTATTTAAGATGGAGCCAGTATCAAAATATTTGTTTTAAGAAAGTAATAATTTTATTTGAGCACTGACAGAATGGAGGCTTACATTTATTAATATCTCACTCTGTATTTACATATTGGTATCTATTCAAATTTAATTTATATAAATATTCATAAATATATATGAATTTGTAAAGTCACTTCAGTTCCATCTGACTCTTTTCTACCCAATGGATGGCAGCCCGCCAGGCTCCTCTGTCCATGGGATTTTCCAGGCAAGAACACTGGAATGGCTAGCCATTCCCTTCTTTAGGGCATCTTTCCCACCCAGGGATCACACCTGCGCCTGTGTCTGCTCTGGTCTCCTGCATTGCAGGCAGGTTTTTGCCTCTGAGCCATCAGGGAAGCCCCTTGTAAAGACCAGTCTTTAATAAACACAATCATTCTCTTTGATAAACACAATCATTCACTGAATGGGACTACTTACTGATTTGTTACAGCTTGATTTTATACACAAATGGAAAACCCACAATGGCTAGAAGAAAATATTTTAAACAAACAAGCATTTTTCTTTGCTACCCAACAGCTGTTTCTTAATGTAGATGTAAATTCATTTTCACTTACTCCACTTACGAATAAATGATTATATGAATGAAAAAAATTACTCTCTTTTTATCCTTATGTAGTCAGTACTCTCAGGATAATCACCAATATATGCAATTTTTTGGAAGCATGGCAAAGGAAACATTAACTGCAGATACTTATTTGTGTATCCAGAAATACTTGAGTGGTATGAACCAATTTTTAATCAAATTGATTATAGCATAATTATGACTATTTAAATACATATAAGTCTTTAGAAGATCTTAGACAATAAATACCTATTTAAAGCCATAAATCAAACAGAGTGCGCATGAGCAAGTCTTTAGCATTCCCATGGTCACTGATATACCATTAAGCTGTCACCTTTGTCTGCAGCCTCTGAGGTTGTACACTCAAGAAACTACTCAGAATTTCAAAGTTATTCAAAACCGGTAGATTGGGAGTTGAATCTTCCTTTCACTTCCTTTAACCACAGTATTTAAACTGCCTTCTATTCCTGAGAGACTCATTTTTCTATTTGTTCACACTGTGATTTCACGAGACTAAACAACACAGATGTGAGGGTGGACATGCTCTTGATTCATTCTTCTCCTCAAGCCCTGGACTGTATTTCCTTTAGCTAGAGTGAAATGAATAAGCAGAGTTTTTAATAAATCCTCCAGTTCCTTTGTTGATCACCGCTCCAATCTAGGTCCAATACAATTTTACAGATCTACACTGATTCTTCTGAGGATGACATTATTTTATTTATTTTTAGTTACCTTCTTTCTTAACTGTGATTTACAAACAGTCACCAGTTTACATTTTTTTGGTGTAGTTCAGTTCAGTTCAATCACTCAGTCATGTCCGACTCTTTGCTACTGCATGAACTGCAGCACGCCAGGCCTCCCTGTCCATCACCAACTCCCAGAGTCCACCCAAACCCATGTCCATCGAGTTGGTGATGCCATCCAACCATCTAATCCTGTCATCCCCTTCACCTGCCCTCAATCTTTCCCAGCATCAGGGTCTTTTCCAATGAGTCAACTCTTCACATCAGGTGGCCAAAGTATTGGAGTTTCAGCTTTAACATCAGTCCTTCCAATGAATACCCAGGACTGATCTCCTTTAGGATGGACTGGTAGGATTTCCTTGCAGTCCAAAGATCTTAGCTTTCTGAATGTTGAGCTTTAAGCTAACTTTTTCACTCTCCTCTTTCACTTTCATCGAGAGGCTTTTAGTTCCTCTTCACTTTCTGCCATAAGGGTGGTGTCATCTGCATATCTGAGGTTATTGATATTTCTCTTGGCAATCTTGATTCCAGCTTGTGCTTCTTCCAGCCCAGCATTTCTCATGATGTACTCTGCATAGAAGTTAAATAAGCAAGGTGACAATATACAGTCTTGACGTACTCCTTTTCCTATTTGGAACCAGTCTGTTGTTCTATGTCCAGTTCTAACTGTTGCTTCCTGACCTGCATATAGGTTTCTCAAGAGGCAGGTCAAGTGGTCTGGTATTCCCATCTCTTTCAGAACTTTCCAGTTTATTGTGATCCACACAGTTAAAGGCTTTGGCATAGTCAATAAAACAGAAACAGATGTTTTTCTGGAACTCTTTTGCTTTTTCAGTGATCCAGCAGATGTTGGCAATTTGATCTCTGGTTCCTCTGCCTTTTCTAAAACCAGCTTGAACATCTGGAAGTTCACAGTTCACATGTTGCTGACCCTAGCTTGGAGAATTTTGAGCATTACTTTACTAGCATGTGAGATGAGTGCAATTGTGTGGTAGTCTGAGCATTCTTTGGTATTGCCTTTCTTTGGGATTGGAATAAGAACTGACCTTTTCCAGTCCTATGGCCACTACTGAGTTTTCCATATTCAGGATTTGAAATAGCTCCACTGGAATTCCATCACCTCCACTAGCTTTGTTCGTATGATGCTTTCTAAGGCCCACTTGACTTCACATTCCAGGATGTCCAGGATTTTTTTGGTATATTTAATCAAACAGATTAACATCTTATAGGAAAAACTGAGCATTAAGGGATTTGCAATCTTACAAGTGTGTTAGCTTTATCATTATTTTTTCTTTGAAGAGGTTTTAGTTCTATTAGTTTTCTTAATTTCAGGTAGTTTTTCTGGAAAATGGAAGCTTGAACAGTTACAAGTGTGAATTATGGAAAGAAGATTTTTAATAAGAAGCAGATATGACTTTTTACCATGTAACTTATTTTGAAAATATATTTTTTTATTTCTAAAGAACTATCTTTTCTTTTTATAGCTACAGTATAGACACAACCTTTGTAAAAGTAGATATAGGATTGCTATGATGGCTGTAATGAAAAGCCCTCAAGTAAATGGAAGTAACAGATAGTTCCTTTCTCTTGACACTTTACCCAAGGTCACGAGATAGAAAACATTTTGGGGGTATAAAGTAATATCTGGGTTTCCTAGGTGGTGCTAGTGGTAAAGAATCCACCTGCCAATTCAAGAAATATAAGAGATTTGGGTTCTATCCTTGGTGGGTTCTAAGATCGCTGGGTGGTGAAGATCTCCTGGAGGAGGGCATGACAACCACTCCAGTATTCTTACCTGGAGAATCCCATAGACAGAGGAGCCTGGTGGGCTACAGTCCATAGGGTTGCAAAGAGGTGGGCATGATAGAAGCAACTTACCATACATGCTCACATACATGCAATATCCACTAAACTCAATTTGATAGATTTACTTAAATTTATAGAAATTCCTGGTGGCCTAGTGGTTAGGACTCTGCATATTTACTGCTGATTACCCAGATTTAGTCCCTGGTTGGGGAACTAAGAGCCCACAGGTCATGCAGTGTGCCCTCCCTCCAAAAAACAAACTGGTTAGTTAATTAATTTCAATTAAATTACTTTTCCAGCAGAGTGAATAAAGAAACAGGTATTTCAGTAAAGAATTCCTAGTAGCTGTTTCTACCTAAGCAATTAGTTCTACCTAATTATATCTGTTAGATTCCCAAATATTTATGTAGTAACTTAAAATGTGAATGAGAAACATCCTATTATAACTAGAAAAACTCACCAACAAACACACAAATATACATTCCCCATAGAACTCAGAAAGAATTAGCTATATTTTTTGGTCTGGTGTTCACAAAGGATATTCAGAAACTGAAACTTGCATTTTGGAAAAAAAAATGCTTTTAAAATTCAGTGTGTGTATACATATATAATTAGCCAGGCAGCTGGTTTGTTTTTCAAGTAATGGAAGAGTATAGCTTATCTAGACAAAACAAAAATATATGAATATTTAAGCAATAATCGTCATTACCTACCTTTATAGCCATTCTTTATTTTTTTAGTGATCACTTATACAAAGCATTTGGCCTAACAAAACATATTTTAAATCATTGTCATTTTTCAGTTTGAATGTAATAACTTTTAAACAAGTAATATAGATACAATATTTTATTTAACTGTCATAGGAATACAGTTATGATGTATACATTTAAAATATAAGTAGTATATAAATTATACAAACAGAAAAAATATGTTTCTAGCTCTAGTATTAAGTACTTTTATACTCTAATCAAGTAAACAACTGTGATTCTTCAACTCTGAAAAAAATTGTTAAAAAAATCTGAGTTCTATAATTTCATGTTCTTTGTACTGAATCTTAATCATTGCCAATAGTCTACATTTACGTACATGGTAAAGGGCTAATTCATATTTTAATAATGATTATTCATATAACATATGTGGATATAACCACACTAAAGGAGAAATTCTAAAACAAAGTGATTTATCAGTTCAATCACTCAGTCATGTCTGATTCTTTGCAACCCCATGGACTGAAGCCCACCAGGTTTCCCTCTCCATTACCAACTCCTGGAGATTGCTCAAACCCATGTCCATCCAGTGATTTATAGTAATCATTAAACCATATACTAGATTAGTAACAAATGTCAAATGGGCTATTTCTTGAGATATTTCAAGGTAGAATGGATGCCACAGAACTTGGATGGATAAACATTTATTTTTCTGAGAAACTGAGGCTTGATGTGAAAATTTCTTAAGGCCATTTTCAGTATCAGCCATCCATTAACACTAGTTCAAATTATTTCTCAGCTCTTGAGAAAGCTGCCCTTTAGATTTGAATTAAATCTTATTTATTAAATTCTGCAAGTTTAGAACTTGAATGTGTACAAGTTATTGAGGTAAGCCTCCATTTTTGTTTCATATAGATTCTATAGTCCTTTGCCAAAATTACTAGAGCTCTTCTTCCAAAATCTCACTGATGCTCATGTACATCTAGCTAATCCATGTCTCTTCTCCTGCCTGGTCTACATGGCTCCTCCCATCACTCAAGGTCAGTGAAGTCCGTAGCTGTACAGCTGGAGTGAGGTGACAGAGCTGTGCTAAGCTCACAGGCACATCTTTACTCATTTCTCTCAAACTTCAGAAAGTCAATGCCTCACAGATGCTATGATTTATTTCTTCAAGTTGACAGCTATTCACATGGATGTTAGTTCAGGTAACCCTCAAAACTTGTAAAACAGTTATCAGTTATTATAAGTGGGTAGCTGTAGTGATTTGATGGATGCCACATCCTTTGTTTATTGATATGGCAAGCAACATTTTTCGTTCACAGTTACAAGCAAATGTTACACCATTTTAAGTGACTTGAGCATCCACAAATTTGGTATCTGCACGGGTCCCAGACTCAATCCTTCGTGGATACTGAGGACAACTGTATTTTAAACTTAAAGATGATACTATTTTTTCAAAGATATTTTACTTTTAAAATGTTTTAACATTTTGCTCTTCCATAATGAACTGATAAGCATGATTGCTAAGTTTAATAAAAACCTTGAGAGTTTTATAGTAATCATTTTATAAAAAACTCTAATGGCATTTAAAAGGAGTGATTAAAACATTCATTTATATTTCAATAAAGATGTATAGTGGCAGATATAAAGTTTCTCTTTGCAAATGTGTAGCCTGGTGTTGATAGCATAGAACACTGCAACACAGTGATAAGCTGGTAAACCAACCACCTCTCATAGTGAGAAATGGAGTTCCGAATTGTAGCATCTCCTGTTTACCAAGGTGCAGACATTAACACAACTTCTGGTGCCCTATGAACAACGGTGTTTCGATCACTGGATCGGGAAGATCCACTGGAGAAGGAAATGGCAACCCACTCCAGTGATCTCACCTGGAAATTCTCATGGACAGGAACCTGGTTGGCTACAGTCCAAAAGGTCGCAAAGAGTAGGACACAACTAAGCATGCAGGCATGCACAGTGAGGCCGAACAAACAGAAATGTTGAGCAGAGAAAGGTTTACTGTAGGGCCATGCAAGGAGACAGCTGGCTCGTGCACTAGAAAGCCCTGGGCTTCCCACAGTGTTTCGGCAAAACACTTTTAAAAGCCAGCAGATGGAGGTGGGCTTCCAGGTCTTTGATGCGGTGGAGCAGAAGTCTCTGATTGGCTGATGTGAGGGAGCAGGGCAGTGTCAGGTGGAGGGTTCAGTTCAGTTCAGTCGCTCAGTCGTGTCTGACTCTTTGCGACCCCCATGAATCGCAGCACGCCAGGCCTCCCTGTCCACCACCAACTCCTGGAGTTCACTCAGACTCACGTCCATCAAGTCAGTGATGCTATCCAGCCATCTCATCCTCGGTCGTCCACTTCTCCTCCTGCCCCCAGTCCCTCCCAGCATCAGAGTCTTTTCCAATGAGTCAACTCTTCGCATCAGGTGGCCAAAGTACTGGAGTTTCAGCTTCAGCATCATTCCTTCCGAAGAAATCCCAGGGTTGATCTCCTTCAGAATGGACTGGTTGGATCTCCTTGCACTCCAAGGGGCTCTCAAGAGTCTTCTCCAACACCACAGTTCAAAAGCATCAATTCTTCTGCACTCAGCCTTCTTCACAGTCCAACTCTCACATCCATACATGACCGCAGGAAAAATCATAGCCTTGACTAGACGGACCTTAGTCGGCAAAGTCATGTCTCTGCTTTTGAATATGCTATCTAGTTTGGTCATAACTTTTCTTCCAAGGAGTAAGCGTCTTTTAATTTCATGGCTGCAGTCACCATCTGCAGTGATTTTGGAGCTCAAAAAAATAAAGTCTGACACTGTTTCTACTGTTTCCCCATCTATTTGCCATGAAGTGATGGGACCGGATGCCATGATCTTCGTTTTCTGAATGTTGAGCTTTAAGCCAACTTTTTCGCTCTCCTCTTTCACTTTCATCAAGAGGCTTTTAGTTCCTCTTCACTTTCTACCATAAGGGTGGTGTCATCTGCATATCTGAGGTTATTGATATTTCTCCCCACAGTCTTGATTCCAGCTTGTGTTTCCTGGAGTCCAGTGTTTCTCATGATGTACCGGTGGGGGGCTCTGATTGGCTGATGGTGAGAGAGCAGGGCGGGGTTCTGGGAGGGTTGGAGGTTAACATTCTCTGTCCTTTGGCTGTATGGTCATGGTCATCAAGTAGTTAACATCTTCCATTTGGTGGGAGGTTTTTAACATCCAGCTCAGGAAATGTGCATGAAATAGTATTATCTAGGTACTTGCAGAGAGGAGCTAAAGCAGAGAATGTGGCGGAAGGCCTGTCCCAGGAAGGTCCCACAGGGTCTTAGTTATACACATGCTTCCACATTGACCGATTTGAAACTACTGGCAGATCAATTAAATTTTGCTAGACACAGAGCTCTAAAAAGATGCCTGTGCTGTGCTTAGTCACTCAGTCGTGTCTGACTCTGTGCGACCCCATGGACTGTAGCCACCAGGCTCTTCTGTCCAGGTGGATTCTCCAGGGGAGACTACTGGAGTGGGTTGCCATGCCTTCCTCCAGGGGAACTTCCCAACCTACGGATCGAACCCAGGTCTCCCACATCGTAGGCATATAGATTCTTTCAGTCTGAGCCACCAGGGAAGCCTGAAAAGATGCCTAGTAGCAAATAATTTTATAGCATTTCTATGTCACAGACACAGAGACATAAATACCTTCAGGAGTATAGTTAATGGTAAAATGTGCTTAAATTTTTTTGAGTGATGTTTTTGCATATGACCAATGTTTTAGTATAATTTATTTAATTGTAAATTTGTGTAATGTATTTTTCCATAATGTCTGTGTTTAATAACTGGTTCACAAAATTACTGAAATTTTAACAATCAGCCCTTAAGGCTTTTACAAGCCACCCAGCAAATAGGTTCTTAACCACACCCACGGAGAATCCGGAGAGATTTTGAAAACAATGAAGCATAATTTTGAGAAATTGATTCAGGATATGCAGTGTTTGTAAACGATAGACCCACTGATCTGGCGGGAGATGCATTCACAGGAGAATTTTTGATCTCATCCTTCCTTGGAGACTGTGTATGTGTGGAAATTGTACAGAGCAGTTTAAAACCAACAGCCACAGCTCCTAAAAGGACACAATAGAAAAAACTATCCAAAGGCCTGTCTTTCAAAGATGCCCATTTCTTTCCTGCCTTTAACATTTAAGGAGCCAGCCTTCTGGGCTTGTTTTTGTCGCTTTGTGTCAAACTGCTTTTCCCCAAACTTTTGTTCACCAGGGCACTCTTCTGACCCCTCCCAATACTGTCAGGCTGTGGTTATTGCCTTTTATACGAAAACTCTATGCTGAAAGTCAGTTATGAGTTTCTGTCCCGGCAGATCATATGATGAAGTTGAAGCGGGGCTGTCATCCAAAGCTGTATAACAGCCTCAGATGGGGAATACAAAAGTGCCATGGATTATTGATAGAGTCATAGCTGCAGTTCTACTGATGAAGTTGATGTCTCCTCTGCTGGGGTTCTAATATTAAGGCATTTTCCAGAAGCATGTCATCCCATTGAATCATTTGGAGTGGAGATGATGACTTAGATTTCTAGTTGTTTATTCTGATAATTCTGATAATATGGACAGTAGCTAAATAACAGTAACTCAGCTGAATAGAAATGTAGGTCCATATTAAATCTATACTAGTAGAATATATATATATATATATATATATATATGTATATAACAGTAGCAATCTATTCAGTATAACAGAGTATAATAGTAGCAGAAATCTAGTTGTGTCAAAATCATCATTACTAATTTTTATAGAATGGATTTGTCCCGTTAACAAATTCATTGTCTGAAGATGGCACATGGCCTCAAAAGTTAGCAATTATTTCTTAAGTCCCTGAAGCAGAAATCCAGAGACAAGACTTAGGACATATTTTGTTTGGTTTGGTTTTGGTTTCTGCTGACAAGTAGATTGAGGTGCTGGCACACTTAAGTGACATAGTTACTATTCAAAAAGAATTTTTAGCTTGGCATACATTTTTAATTTGTTTTTTAATGCCACTCCATAGCAAAACTTGTGTGAAAAAAAAAAAAAAAAACGATTTTAGACATTACAAAGTGCTGTTTTAAAGACCTGGTTCTGGTGTCTCCTAGGAAACTCTGAAAAATCATTCCATTTAGAATTTCCTTATGCTCTGTTTTTATTCATTCTTCACATTGTCATCATTATATCTTACTATAAGATTAGAAATTATTGTGATATCAAAAGGAAAGATTCAAACCTCACAGAAGAAGTAAGATAAGTACAAGGTTAACAGTATGGCCAAGATTGACTATGACTGATGACTGTGTGGGAAGTTTAGCAGTTTTGCTTTCCTTATTCCCCTTCATTGTATAACTAGCTGGCAACTGGAAAAAGAGGATTGAAATATGATAGAAGACATTTTTTTCCCTCAGAAAGCATAGATTTTTTTGCTAATATGTTATATAGTGCTTCATTTTCTTCCTCTCTTCATCTTCTTTTAACCCAGTTAAATTATAGTTCTTACACACAGATATAGTTAGAAACAAAACTAAGGGTATAGGGGAAAATATACTTGATTTGCTTAATTTTTGTATACTCACAAATTTCTTGGCATTGTGTGTTTGGGCACACTTGTGTATGTAAGTGTACAATTTTCCTTAGATTTATGCTTCTAGGAGTTCATACTTCAGTGCCATGAGGTTATTTTTAAGTCAGTAAAGGTTTCTTATTAATGTATTGCATTTGTGGTCAGAACTAAGACTTAGTGATGGAAAGTTAAGTTTCTTCATTGGTAATCAACTTCCCCTCTATATTCAACAGAAATATGAAAGGCTTTTCTCCAGCAAAAGTTGTTTGCTCTTGTTCAGTCACTAAGTCATGTCTGACCTTCTGCGACCCTGTGGACTAAAACCTGCCAGGTTCCTCTGTCCATGGGATTATCTGGGCAAGAATACTGGAGTGGGTTTGCCATTCCCTTCTCCAAGGGATCTTCCCGACTCAGGGATTGAACTCAGATGTCCTGCATTGCAGGCAGATTCTTTAGCATCTCAGCTGCCTTGGAAGCCCATGTTTGGTCTTTGCTTTAATGTTATGACTAGCCATGAAAAAGTTTTAACAAGGGTGCAATTAACCAAGCTGAAGATCCCCGGAGAAAGGAATGGCAACCCACTCCAATATTCTTGCAGGAGAAATCACATGCACAGAGGAGCCAAGTGGGATACTGTCCATGGGGGTCGCAAAGAGTTGGACACAACTGAGTGACTAACACTATACACTATAATTTAGAAATGACAATTTTATAGCATGCATAAAAATTGATTGAAGAGACAAAAGTTGGCCTTAAGCTCTCCAGCAACCTGGCAGTTCTCTTCCTTATATGCTTTACAATTTGGCTCAGTATCTATGGGAACCGGGAAGTGATTTCTCCTCTCAAGTGTATTGGACATATTTTCAGTGTGTTGGCCATTGCAACCTGGAGAGCTGCTCAGGTCAATAGAATTTCAAAGGTAATAAGTAACAAGCACTGAGTGCATCAACAAAATGAGGAGGGATAGTCTTTCCTCTCTGCTGCTCAATATCACAATTGGAAGATGTCCTTAAGGTAACAGAAAAGAGGGTTATCAGATGATGTCAGTTTAAATCAAATGAACGTGAAAGAAAAGAGGAAACCCAGGTGAGTGTTGTGAGCAGTAGAATGATTTAAATGCTAGTTACTTGGATTAATATTTCTTCGGTTCTCATTTTTCCCATGGTCATAATAAAAATTAAAAATTAATGTGTAAACTGTTATCTTTGGCAAATGATCTTATTTTTAATATCTTAGATAATAGTGGAATAGAGTAATCAAAGTTTGATATATGGAATATATATATTTGTAACCTAGAAAATCTTTTGTCAACTATCCATGATTTTTTACATAGATGTCTAAAGGTTTACACTGAGTGTGTTTAAAGAGTCGCATTTAAATTTTATCTTCTATCATGCTACATACTGAAAGCAGAAAAAATCAAAATATGCACTACTTACTTTACCCTTCTCTCTACACTGTTTTGAGATTTCACCTTGGCAATGAGGCCACATGCCATTGAATACCAAAAGAAAAATAGAATAAATGTTGAGCCTAATTTGTGATTTCTGAGTTTTAAATCACTATCTTATATGCCTATAAATTGGTAACTCATACACATATGTGGGATAGCGTTTTAAATATCTTGGAGCCATACATTATAAATTCAAATTACATATTGCAAATCAAGCTAACTACTTAAGGTTATTAAGAAGTGGAGGAAAGCAGGTTTGTCTTGAATTTAAAGGGACTGATGGATTGGCCTGCACAAATTATAACAATGTCTATCTCCCTGTAGAGACTATAAATCTTTCTTGCGTGATTTGATTTGTAGACTATTCTTGACAAATAAGATATTCTTGATCATTTTGTTATTTAAACTAAACAGTTTTGCAAAAATAAAATGCATATAGAATAGGGACTGTGCATATGAATTTCCTTCACCTATATGTACATCAACACAGATAAAACTTTAACAAGTTTTAAACTAATGATTTTCAATTTGCATTTCTTATTGATTCCCCATTAAATAATGCTTTTCTCCTATTTATTTCTTTAGTGCCTTTCTTATATTTCTTTTGCTCTGCTGCCTTTTCAGTTTCTCAGTGTTACTCTACTGTAATGGAGTAGAGCATTAAAAAAGCAGGATAAGTACATTTAGAGCTTTCTTATTGCTGCCCGCAGGGTGCTATAAATGCACAAACTGGATATAATTGAGGCACATATTAACTTACCTTCTGTTGTACAGGAAGAACAGAAGCAGGCTGTTAATGTGCGCTCTATTGAAACTCTTAACTTGGGGGATAGAATTAGCTTGCTGTAGTCATTTGGTAAGCACCTGGGAAAATTGCAAGCTTCATTTCTTGCAACGTGGAATATGATTAAAAAGAGAATATATTATTATCATGGGCACCATTAAAAAATGTGTAGACAGCATTCTATGATGTTAAAATGAAAATTGGAAGTTGTGCTCAAATGTTGGAGATGTTGCATGTTAATTACCATCTACCACAGTGCACAGCAAGTGCAATTCAATTATTTGCTTTGTCAAGCAATATTTTGATTAACCTGAACTTTAATTTTGTGCATCTAGTGTTTTTCACATTGTGATAAAACAGTGGAATGGTGTACCGACCTGCCAAGAGCTCTCTGACACCACCGGAAATGTATTCATTACCAGAGAAATCCACATTTAAGTCTAGATATAGAACATTTCTCAAATTTTGGAACATTCTTTTTCAAGAGCATAGTTTTAAAAAATCTTTTCAGTACTGTAGGATTATGCTGTGTGCTCATAACTTTTCTTCTTTACAGCAAATTTTTGAAATAGGCATTATTGTGCCTCTACTTGATTTGAAGAAACTATAGCAGAGAGAGGATAAGTGATATCCGCACGGTGACTTGGTTCTTAGTGGAGTCAGTGTTTAAACTGAGGCTTCCCTTTGTCCTAAACTCAAACTCTGGCCTCCAAAATCACTACGGATGGTGACTGCAGTTAAGAAATTAAAAGATGCTTGCTCCTTGGAAGAAAAGCTATGGTAAACCTAGACAGTGTATCAAAAAGCAGAGACATCACTTTGCCAACAAAGATCCATATAGTCAAAGCTATGGATTTTCTAGTAGTCATGTACAGATGTGAGAGTTGGACCAGTAAGAAGACTCAGCGCCTAAGAATTGATGCTTTTGAACTGTGGTGTTGGAAAAGACTCTTGAGAGTCCCTTGGACTGCAAGGGGATCAAACGAGTCAATCTTAAAGGAAATCAGTCCTGAATATTCATTGGAAGGACTGATGCTGAAGCTGAAGCTCCAAACTTTGGCCACCTGATGCAAAGAATTGACTCGTTGGGAAAGACCCTAATGCTGGGAAAGATTAAAGGCAGGAGGAGAAGGGGATGACAGAGGATGAGATGGTGGGTTGGCATCATTGACTCAATGGACATGAATTTGCACAAATTCCAGGAGACAGTGAAGGGCAGGGAAGCCTGGTGTGCTGCAGTCTCTGGGGTCTCAAGGAATCAGACATGAATGACTTAGTGACTTAAAAACAACAGGAACAAGCTCTGGGAGACACTAGCTCACTAGATTTTAAATCTTATTTGCTAACTTTGGGATTTTGCAGGAAGAGTCTGATCTCCTATTTGAATTTATAGTATTTCCCCAGAATATTGGACAACATAAATTATATATCTCAAAAGCTGCACTAATTTGCAATCTGGGCCTCACATTTGGATAAACATTTTAATAGTGAATAAATGACATTTTAGTTGCTAATCAGGGCTTTCCTGATTGGTAAAGAATCCACCTGCAATGTGGGAGACCTGGGTGCAATCCCCGGGTTGGAAAGATCCCCTGGAGAAGGGAAAGGCTACTTAACTCCAGTATTCTGGCCTGGAGAATTCCATGGGCTATATCACCCATGGGGTCACAAAGAATTGGACACAACTGAACGACTTTCACTTTGACTTAGTTGCTGGCCACTCAATTTTATTTGAAGTTAGTAGCAGCATCTGACAAAACATTTGATTGCTTAACTTCTGGCCCAGATTAACTGCCTGAAGATAATAATGAGCTTTCCTGTATTAACTTTGGTCCATTAATTCTCTTATAGGCTTCCCTGGTAATTCAGACGGTAAAGAATCTGTCTACAATGAAGGATACCTGGGTTTGATCTTTGAGTCAGGAAAATCCCCTGGAGGAGGGAATGGCTAGCTACTGCAGTATTCTTGCCTGGGAAATCCCATGAACAGAGGAGCCTGGTGGGGTACAGTCCATAGTGTTGCGAAGAGCTGGACATGACTGAAGTGACCTAGCATGCACACAAATCTAGAATCTCTTGTTTCTCCATTAGTAAAGTTTAAATTGGCAGTTTTGATGCAAAAGCATACTATTTTTGAAAGAAAAAAAGATATAGGTTGACTTAACTTGAAAATTAACCAATAAATGAGTCAGTCTAACTTTATCTGATGCTGGGGATAATCTCTGGAGCAATTCTGATCCTAGTTTAATAATCTTACATAAAGCAACTGCTTAAAAGTAAATGATTAAAATCACTAAAATTTCACTTATAATACTTGGATATCTGTATTTCTATTCATCTACCATCTATCTACTTTTGCTAAGTATTTTATAAAAATTATAATTTTCTGTCATTAAATATTTATATCTATCATTTTGAATTTATCATTAAAATGTACTAATCAACCCAAAAGTAAAATTAGGATGAAAATATTCAGCAAAAATTCTCCAGACGTCAAATTGTAAATAATAATCATATATTTCTTAAAAATGTCAAAATCTTTGTAATAATATAATTATTTAGCACTGATGTGTTGCAGTGTTTATTATGCTAATTTTTAAAGAAATTGGCCAATCTATTTAATGCTTTTAAATAGCTATTGACATATAGATATATTTTAAAGTAGTTTCAGATTTTCAGAAATATTGAAAGATTGTACAGGGCATTCCCATAAACCCATCTCAGTTTTCCTTGTGGTTAATAACCTATATGAGTATGGTACATGTATCATAAAAATGTATCATTCTTAAGCCCTAATTTATCCAGATTTATTAACTAAAATCTATACTTGTGTTCGTTTTTACCTAATTTCCCTTACCTGTTCCAGACTTACAACCAGAGTATCACATTACACAGTTAGTCATCATGTCTCCTTAGACTTTTCTAGATTGTGACAGTTTCCCAGACTTGTTTAAAACAAAGTAAGTTCTTAAATGTAGGAGCTGTATCATGATGCTAGGCCATTTTCTGGCATATAAATATGTAATGCCAGTTATACCTATGACCACAGAATAGCTCAGCTGGTAAAGAATCTGTCTGCAGTGGAAGAGACCCCGGTTCGTTTCCTGGGTCGGGAAGATCCCCAAGAGGAGGGCATGGCAACCCATTCCAGTATTCTTGCCTGGAGGAGCCTGGTGGGCTACAGTCCATGGAGCCAGAAAGAGTCCTACATGACTTAGTGACTGAACAACAACATTTTAACAATACATGTGTACATGGGTGAGTCAAATAATCTGAGAATGCACCTTATTCCAAATAAGTTATCCTGAATATAATAACAGTGCATAATAATATTGCATTTCTAACACTCTATGCAGAAAAAGCTGAAGAATTGTCTTCCCCATCATACTGTCTTCCTATTCTATTAATCTTCAGTCTTTATGAAAATGAATAACTTTACCTGTCAAACTGACCTGAATGCATAGTCTAAGCAAGTTTGCCCTTTTTCTCATTAAATTTGCAGCCTGTCTAGCTTATAATGACCCCAGGTTAGGAGACGTAATTAAGTGATTTGGTTTAATAAAGGACCTTCCTCTGTAGTTCCCGCTAACCATCTCTGGCTAAGCAGTTCTCATGGGTTTATAAAATGTAAGAAATGATCTCACATTTGCAATGGAAATAAATTAAATCTTGCCACGGAAAGGCATGTCACAGGATGTGTGTGTTAGTTGCTCAGTCATGTCTGACTCTGCAACCCCATGGACTGTAGCCCGCCAGGCTCCTCTGCCCATGGGATTCTCCAGGCAAGATTTCAGGAGTAGGTTGTCATTTCCTTCTCTAGGGCATCTTCCCAACCTTGGGTATGAACCTGCATCTCCAGTGTCTCCTCTGTCTGCATTACAGGCATATTCTTTACTGCTGAGCCACCGGGAAAGCCCAACACAAAATAAAAAATTTAAAAAAATCAACCCCCTACTTATGATTTTAAAAGTAAGTCTTTGCAAACTAAGAAAACATATAATGTTTGAAAGAGAGTCACTCAGTTGTGTGCGGCTCTTTGCAACCCCATGGACGATACAATCCATGGAATTCTCTAGGCTAGAATACTGAAGTGGGTAACGTATTCCCTCCTCCAGGGGGATCTTCCCAACTCAGGGATTGAAGCCAGGTCTCCTGCATTGCAGGTGGATTCTTTACCAGTTGAACCATAGGGGAAACCTAAAATTACTGGAGCTACAACATTTATAATATTATAAATTTATTGTTATTTAAGCTCAGAGTAAAGCACTGTTTTTATTCAACTATGTAATAGAAGTTCTGGTCAAGTGGCTAAATTTTTTTTTTAAATTTTGATCTTTTCCTAGGCTGACAATATGCTGTCTGAACTTCTCCCGTGATGCTAGGGGGACATCCTGCGGCAGCCCATAGTCAGCCATGGGGTGGGTCACCAGGGTAGACAACTGATACATTTACAACCATCCTGTACCCAAGTAACAGCCATCATACTGTTCATTTTCAGTGAAGTACTCAATAAGTTACAGGATATCTTTAACATTTCATTATAAAATATTGTCATTCAGTCACTAAGTCAGATCCAACTATCTGTGACCCCATGGACTGCAGTACACCTCGCTTTCCTGTCTTTCACTATCTCCCAGAGTTTGCTCAAACTCATATCCACTGAGTGGGTGATGCCATCCAACCATCTCATTCTCTGTCATCCCTTTCTCCTCCTGCCCTCAATCTTTCCTTAGCATCAGGTGGCCAAAAGTATTAGAGCTTCAGCTTCAGCATCAGCCCCCTTCCAATGAATATTCAGTGTTGATTTCCTTTAAGACTGACATCTTTGTGTTAGATGATTTTGCCCAACTATAGCCTAATGTAACTATTCTGAGTGCATTTAAGGTGGCCAGGCTAAGCTTTGATGTTTGGTAGGTTAGGCGTAATAAATGAATTTTTTGATTTACAGTATTTTCAACCTGCTGCTGCTTCTGCTGCTAAGTAGCTTCAGTTGTGTCCGACTCTGTGTGACCCCATAGACGGCAGCCCACCAGGCTCCCCCGTCCCTGGGATTCTCCAGGCAAGAACACTGGAGTGGGTTGCCATTTTCTTCTCCAATGCATGAAAGTAAAAAGTGAAAGGGAAGTCACTCAGTCGTGTCTGACTCTTAGCAACACCATGGACTGCAGCCTACTAGGCTTCTCCATCCATGGGATTTTCCAGGCAAGAGTACTGGAGTGGGGTGCCATTGCCTTCTCCGATTTCAACCTACTGTGGGTTTATTGTGGCTTCCCAGGTGGTGTTAGTGATAAAGAACCCGCCTACCAATGCAGGAGATATAGGAAAGAGGAGTTCAATCCCTGGGTTGGGAAGATCCCCTGGAGGAAGAAAATGGCAACTCACTCTTGTTTTCTTACCTATAGAATTCCATGGACAGAGGAGCGTGGTGAGCTAGTCCCTGGAGTCACAAAGAGTTGGACACAACTGAGCCACTAAGCATGATGGGTTTATCGAGATGTAACCCCATCATAAGTTGAGGATGATCTGTCTATGTTTTAATTGTGTGGAATCCCTATCCTTCTTTTCTAGTAAGTATTTTTAGTAGATATTTTCCCCATTGAAGTTCCTAATTACTTTTTATGTAATGGTTTTGCCAGTGTTGTCAAGGACAAAAATACATTACTTTGAGCCCACGCAGCAAAAACATTTTGCTGATTCTCCAAAATTTTTGTCCTTTCGATGGCTTGATTTATTCTTAGTGCTTTTAATAATTCTGTCTAGAACATTTTTTCTTTCCCAAGGACATACAAATATTGTGGAATATTTTTTTGTTTCTAAAAATACATCAGGACTTCGATCATTCAAAGTTCCTTGTATCAGGAAGACATGTAATTGGTGCCTCAGTGAGCCAGGCAAGATGCAGGTTGTGTAGGAATATTCTGGAGATTCTTTCCTTCACCATAAACAATAAAATGACTACTTTTGATTGGCAAAGTTTGACTTGATTTCCCTTTTCCTAAAATCAAATTAAAAATATTCAGCATGCTTAGTGCTCCATTATTCACAGCCCTGCTCCCAAACATGACTTTAGATCCTGTCCTTTTGATTTCAGACTCTTAATGATAATGTGCTTTAAGACAAAATTTTCACTCTCCTCTTTCACTTTCATCAAGAGGCTTTTTAGTTCCTCTTCACTTTCAGCCATAAGGGTGGTGTCATCTGCGTATCTGAGGCTATTGATATTTCTCCTGGCAATCTTGATACCAGTTTGTGCTTCTTCCAGCCCAGCGTTTCTCATGATGTACTCTGCATATAAGTAAAATAAGCAGGGGGACAATATACAACCTTGACGTACTCCTTTTCCTATTTGGAACCAGTCTGTTGTTCCATGTCTGGTTCTAACTGTTGCTTCCTGACCTGCGTACAGGTTTCTCAAGAAGCAGGTTAGGTGGTCTGGTATTCCCATCTCTTTCAGAATTTTCTACAGTTTATTGTGATCCACACAGTCAAAGGCTTTGGCATAGTCAATAAAGCAGAAATAGATGTTTCTCTGGAACTCTCTTGCTTTTCCATGATCCAGCGGATGTTGGCAATTTGATCTCTGGTTTCTCTGCCTTTCTAAAACCAGCTTGAACGTTAGGAAGTTCATGGTTCATGTATTGCTGAAGCCTGGCTTGGAGAATTTTGAGCATTACTTTACTAGCATGTGAGATGAGTGCAATTGTGCGGTAGTTTGAGCATTCTTTGCATTGCCTTTCTTTGAGATTGAAATGAAAACTGACCATCTCCAGTCCTGTGGCTATGCTGAGTTTTCCAGATTTGCTGGCATATTGAGTGCACACTTTCACAGCATCATCTTTCAGGATTTGAAAGAGCTCCACTGGAATTCCATCACCTCTACTACCTTTGTTCATAGTGATGCTTTCTAAGGCCCACTTGACTTCACATTCCAGGATGTCTGGCTCTAGGTGAGTTATCATACCATTGTGATTATCTTGGTCATGAAGATCTTTTCTCTACAGTTCTTCTGTGTATTCTTGCCACCTCTTCTTAATATCTTCTGCTTCTGTTAGGTCCATACCTAACTGTCCTTTATTGAGCCCATCTTTGCATGAAATGTTCCCTTGGTGTCTCTAATTTTCTTGAAGAGATCTCTAGTCTTTCCCATTCTGTTATTTTCCTCTATTTCTTTGCACTGATTGCTGAGGAAGGCTTTCTTATCTCTTCTTGCTATTCCTTAGAACTCTGCATTCAGATGCTTATATCTTTCCTTTTCTCCTTTGCTTTTCGCTTCTCTTCTTTTCACAGCTATTTGAGGATCATGGCATCTGGTCCCATCACTTCATGGGAAATAGATGGGGAAACATTGGAAAAACAGTGTCAGACTATTTTGGGGGGCTCCAAAATTACTGCAGATGTTGACCACAGCCCTGAAATTAAAAGACACTTACTCCTTGGAAGAAAAGTTATGACCAACCTAGATAACATATTGAAAAGCAGAGGCATTACTTTGTCAACAATGGTCCATCTAGTCAAGGTTATTGTTTTTCCAGTGGTCATGTATGGATGTGAGAGTTGGACTGTGAAGAAAGCTGAGTGCCAAAGAATTGATGCTTTTGAACTGTGATGTTGGAGAAGACTCTTGAGAGTCCCTTGGACTGCAAGGAGATCCAACCAGTCCATTCTAAAGGAGATGAGCCCTGGGATTTCTTTGGAAGGAATGATGCTAAAGCTGAAACTCCAGTACTTTGGTCACCTCATGCAAAGAGTTGACTCACTGGAAAAGACTCTGATGCTGAGAGGGATTGAGGGAAGGAGAAAAAGGGGAAGAAAGAGGATAAGATAGATGGCTGGATGGCATCACCGACTCGATGGACATGAGTTTGAGTGAACTCTGCGAGTTGGTGATGGATAGGGAGGCCTGGTGTGCTGTGATTCATGGGGTCTCAAAGAGTCGGACATGATTGAGTGATTGAATTGAACTGAACTGAACTGAATGATAAAGTGCATGTCTTATTTAAAACCACATAGAAGTGATTACAGTCGCTATTTCTCTTTGAAATGAATAGGAAATTCCCACTTAGATCTGGCCTATTGGGATGGATGGGAAAATGAGACCTATTCCCAAAGTATCTGCATTAATTTTTTCCATGCCATTTTCAAAAAGTCAGTTGAAGTTTTAGTTCCATATTATTTTTTTAAAGCCAAAACGATAATCCAAGATGGAATTTGTGGATGATAAATGATGACTTTTATAATACTTTTAATGCATGGATCTCACCTATTAGCTAATTTTTATCAAACTATCTCTTGCTATTAAGAAACATCTAATAGCATTTTTATTGGAATTGAAATCAGTGGAAAATGGAGAGAGACGAAATTTTGTCAACAGTTGACACCATGTGTTAAGAGTGAGGTACAAATCTTTGATTTTGTAATTATTGTTTTTGACAAAGTTAGAGAATAGGGTTAAATGTAGGATAGTACAAGTTTATATATTTCATACAGTCTACCCAGTAAGTTTTTGAGCCCATTTATAATCTTTATTAGTTTGCAAACTAAGGTCAACAGAGTCTAGAATGAGGTTTATATGATAACACTGGTAGATAATTCCAGTTAATTCATTGTGAAATAGGATCCTGCCATATAGGATGGGTGGAAAAGCTTTGTGGAATATTAAAATAAGAGCTCAAGGCTACTGCTATTTTTGTGTGACAGGTACATGAAGTTTTAAGGCTTGTTTTTCAAGATTATATAAAATGAAGTTATATCTTAAAATCTTGCCTTTAACAGATGTAAACAGTCAGTGTCCTATATAATTGTGTTCATGCATGTGAAGCGGCTTTGGTCATATCTCACTCTTTGCAGATCTGTGGACTGTAGACCACCAGGCTCCTCTGTCCATGGGATTCTCAAGGCAAGAATACTGGAGTGGGTTCCCATGCTCTCCTGCAAGGGATCTTCCTGACCCAAGGATCAAAAGTGTTTCTTACCTATCCTGCATTGGCAGGCAGGTTCTTTACCATTAGCACCAGCTGGGAAACCCATCATATATAACTATTAAGAACCAAATCAAAGAGCCAATTATGAAAATATAAACCATGTATAGTTTGCATCACAGATAATACCCTTCAATTTGCCTTATTAGAAAATACAGATAAAAGTGACATCGTCAACATGGTGGAATACTAGTCTTCAAACATCTTCCCTGGCAAAGAGTAGTGATTCAGACAATCATCCTCATATCAGGAAAGCTTTGTGGAAAATAGGAGTCCAGTGGAGAAGTCCTAGCACAGCACTGGAGCAGAAAAGATCCAGGACGAGGCTTTGAAGAGGGCTAGAGGAACAGCTTCACTGCAGTATGTCTCCCTTGTAGGGCATCACAGAAACACAGATCCTGCTAAAGGCTCTGCAGACCCCATCAGGAAGCCTGTCAATGAACTGCTGGATCATCTTGCCTGCGGGTCCCACAACTGGCCCATGAGCATGGCCAGTGCTCTGGGCACCTCACCTCCACTGACCACCACCGTGTGGCCGTGGCTCCATAAACACTAGTGACTGTAGCAAGAGTGAGACTTTGCAGGTGGCCAATGAGCACATGCAGAAAGCTGGTCCAGTTCTTCAGGACTGGGAAAAATACATGAACTTGAGGGGGCTTTCCAGGTGGCTCTGTGGTAGAGAATTCACCTGCATACAGAAGACACAGGAGACATGGACTTAATCCTTGGATCTGGAAGGTCCCCTGGAGAAGGAATTGGCAACTCACTCCAGTATTCTTGCCTGGGAAATCCCATGGACAGAGGAGCCTGATGAGCTACTGTTCATGGGGTCACAAAGAGTTGGATGTGACTGAGCTACTGAGCATGCAGACATGCACATGAACTCAACACCACCACCCTGGGGAGAACATAGAGCAGACTGCCCATACCTGGCCTGACTTTTCAGGATGGAGAGATGGCACATGATTTTAAGAATTTCCACCAAAAGGGAAAAAAGAAGTGTGGAGCAGGTATATCCACCAATGGTCTGAGAAAGTGCAATGCTCCCTCAAGGGCTGATAGAAGTTTCCACCCTACAGTCAGCCAGTAAAGACTGGAGGATTGCATCGCTTCTTCAAAGGAAAAGATAGCAACACGAGATTTCAAGGAACATGGAAAATCAAGGAAATGTGACATCACTGAAGGAACATAAGAATTTTCCAGCAACCAGCTCTTTAAAAAGATGGAGATCTCCAAATTTCTTGATGAAGAACTCAAAATACAGTTGACCTTTGAACAATGCAGGGCAGGAGAAAATCCACATATGCCATTACAGTCTGCAGATCTGCATCCACAGAGCTGTCCAACCACAGATCACGTAGAACTGATGCATGTATTTATTTAAAAAACAAAAAAACAAACTCCTATGTGAATGGGCCCACTTACCTCAAACCCTCTTGTTCAAGGGACAACTGCAATTACTTGAGGGAAGCACGGGGGGCTACCAAAACCCCAGAAAGTCCATTCAAATGCATTCAGGAAAACAACACATGAACAAAAGAAATTTAACACAGAGAAATAATTAAAAAACAGAAATTCTAAGGCTGAAGAATATCATGAATGAAACGAAAATGCACTAGGGAACATCAACTTAGAATAAGTAATCTGTGAGGCAGAAGACAGGTCATTTGAAGTTACTAAGTCAGAGGAGAGCAAAGCAAAAAAAAAGGAAAAAGAAAAATACTGAGGAAAGCCTCTGTGAACTGTGGATGCTGTTTAAAGAGACCATCTGGGTATCACTGGAGTCCTAGAAAGAGAAAAGAGGGAGAAAGTAACAAAAAGCTGTGGAAAGGAATAATGATGGAGAACTTTCCAAATCTGGGGAGAGACTGGGACATCCAAATTTATGAAGCTCAACAGGTCTCCAAACAAGTTCAACCCAGAAAGATCTTTTGCAAAACATATTATGATAAAACTGTCTGAAATCAAAAGTGAAGAGAAAATTCTTAAAACAGCAAGAGATTAAAAAAAAATCATCACATACAATGGAACCCCCATAAGTCTGTAAGTATATTTCCTAGCAGACAGGAGAGAGTTGGCTCAGGTTCATGTACATCTGGCGGGCAGGTCTGTCCTGCAGCTATGAGTCAGCATCCTTCCACAGTCAAGGTTTTGTGATGGGTTTACAAACAAGGTTGGCCAGGTGCTTGAAATGAAGGCAAAGCATTCACTGAATCACGTGGGTTTGCCATCCACAAAGTTAATGCGACTACTGCCAAGCCTGAGTGCCTGTCTGCCCCCAAAGACACTAGGCTTAAAGCCTGCCAGGCTCCACTCCCCGGACATGTCTTCTGGTTGGCAAGTTGATTATTTTGGACCTTTTCCATCATGGAGACATTTTGGTTCTTCCTCACTGGAGTGGACACTTACTCTGGATGTGGGTTTACCTGGTCTGTCCAGCAGGATCATTTTTGATTAAGTAATTAATTAGTGTATTGCCTTTTAAAGGAAGCCTGCACTGAATATAACTTTCCTGTTGGCAAGGTCATGTACTCTGTAATCCACTCTACTTCTGTTCATCCTAGTTCTTGGCCCATTAGTAGAAGATCAATAAATATTTGTTGAAACAATAGATACATAAAATGCATTAGGGTGTCTTAGAATAGAAGTAGGTGGGAAAGAGAAGAGGACTACAAAGTCAGGGACTCATAAAATGGATCCCAAAATGAAACTAATACAAAAATCAATGCTTAAGAACCTTTCCCAGCTGCTATGACAGGGCCACAAAGCTGGTCTCCGGCATTCTAGAAGCCAATATGGAGAAGGAAGTGGTGTCCATTACACTGGTCACTGTGTCTATAACCCAGGAGTTCTGTAGTTACTCCTCATTTGGAAACATCTGATTTTACAGCATCCTTTAATATAAGCCTATTTCCATCATAAGACAAGATAGCATTTCTTTTAAAGACCCTCATAAATTATACAGCATTTAGTGAAATTGAACATCTGTTTTTAGAGACTGTCTTGATGTAGGTCTATGAAATAAGTTCAAGGTATACAAATGCTTACGCAGCCATCCTTTTCTTTCTCTGATTTTATCAAGAGAGAAGAATTTGGAGGGTTTTTTTTAACTTTTGCATTTTTACTAAAATAACATTTTTTTTCAAATAAAATTAATTTCAATATATAAGCAAATCAAAATACACTGCATCAGTTAAAGTAGAGGTAGCAGAATGTCCTAGTCAGTTTCCTTGCTTTTCTGGTCAAGGTCTTTCCTCACCTCTGTTGCATATTTCAAGGAATAAGTAAGATACAGATATTGGAAGCAATGTTCCAATGATTCCTTTTTGAGCTGAGTTACTGAAAACTGATTGGCAGTAATGAGTCAAGATGTTTACTGTTTTTCAAGTTCTTGAGGTCCAGTTGTCTGAGTTCAAAACTAGGTGAAAAAACTACAATGAATAATAGTAATGACATGATTTGTTGGATATTCATAAGTGTTGGATACCATGATGAATAATGTACATGTACGGTATTATTGACTCCTTTGTAGCAGGTCTATGAGGCTAAGTTCTATGTTTTCAAGTTATATGTGAAAAGACTGATTCTAACTGGTATGGCAATGGCATTGGTTTCATATCTAGAAAATGCCGAGGCAGAATTAGAATCTAGTCTGTTTGACTCCAAATGTCTGCTTTTGTTAGGGCTCCCCCAGTGGCTCAGTGGTAGTCACCTTCAATGCAGGAGCCACAGGATGCTTGGGTTCGATATCTGGGTAGGGAAGATCCCCTGAGGAGAGCATGGCAACCCACTTCAGTATTCCTGCCTGAGAAATTCTATGGATGTAGGAGTGGGGCAGGCTACAGTCCACAGGTTGCCAGGAGTTGGACAGGACTGAAGCGACTGAGCCCACACCCATGCTCTGCTTTTAGTGATCACCCAATATGATTTTTCCTACATAACAATGAACCTGGTTCCAAGAGTAATATACTCTTATTAAAGTTAGATATAGGAATCAACCTGTAAGCCTAACCAGATTTCTCTTTAGAAATAATTTTGGACACTCTAATTTATAGATGATGAATAACTGGAACCCTAAAATTTTACAATTCAATGTTGAGAATCATCTGAGTATGGGAACTAAAATGCTTTTGGTTGAGGATTATAAAATCAAATTTTTCTAGCACTGCAAATGGCTATCCAAGGACACAGGCTAATCTATTCCAGTACCTCACCAATGACACCATTCTGAGGCACTCTTCAGAATTATTCTGCCCTGCACAGGCACACACACCCAAACCTATACACACTGCCTCATGACCTCATGCACCAGTGGTCTGACTTCATTTAAATACCATTGTGTTCATGACATGCTTTATTTATCCAGTGGTATGTGGATAGATGTTTAAATGGCTTCCTGATTGTTTTTTTCACAAGCAATTTGGCCAAAAAAAACCACTTTGCTTTTGTGCTATTGCATGTGTATATATTTAGAGCAGATTTCTAGAAATAAACACCTGTTTTTTTTCTGGACTGTGTCTTGGAATTATGGTAGATGCTACATTTCCTTCAGTGAAGTTGTATTTATTTCAGGTCACATCCAAGAACCAACAGTGCATTGGAACATAGTTTTGAAATCTTCTGAGGGTTATAATAAAACATGTCAGTCTATGAAAATTCAGTATGTGAACATTTTTATTAGTATAATTTTGCATATTTTTACATATTTATTATCTTAGGGTGAATGTCATTTTTATAACAATACTTGGAGTCTTTCACATGGAGAGTTATAAGAACTCTTTTATATTAATTATTTTATCATATATGCTGTGAAATATTTTTCACATTTTTAAACTTCTCTTCTGGTTCCTAAAAAGCATTTTGTGGTTTTCACTGTATAGATCTATAGGTTTCATTTCATTTTATTCCTAGGTATTACATCTTTCTGAATGTTTCTATAAATTGGAACTTCATGCTCTAACATCTTCCAAGTTTCTGTTTCTCATAGAGGTTATTGATTTTATAAATATTACATTTATAACCAGGCATTATAATGAAATCTCAGTTCCAAATAATTTTTAAGAGCTTTTTTCTAGAAAAGTTGACTGTGTTCCGATAAAATGTTATTTATGGGCACTGGAATTTGACTTTTCTATGATTTTTACATGTGAGGAATTGTTATTTTTCTTTTGATCTAAAAAAGTTTAACACTGAAAAAGCATTCCCTGATAGCAGGCCATATAAAAGCAGGCAGTGGCATAGATTTGGCCCAAAGGCTGTGGTTTGCCAACCTTTGCTCTAGATGATGACTTCGAGGAGCCCTAGGATATCAGAAACCTCAGCAATGTAAAACAAAAGTCTGTGATTGCTTATCCTCCCAGATAAATCCTCGAATCCTCCAAACCTGCCCGGACAGGACTCGAGTTTCTTATATAGCGTATTCCACGAAGGAGAAAAGCGCTCCAGTTTACCTCAGTTGTGGGCATGGAAGATAATCGACAAGGGAAATAGTCATGCAGCCTGCAGAATCTGGGACAGAGAAATCGGCTACAAAAGAGACCACTTGATTGCAAAAGATGACATCAAATCTTTGCTAGCATTTTCTAGCAAAATCCAGCTACATAATGTGTTATTTCCTCCTTCATGTGCCTTTCCCACTGGCAGTTTTCATGGCAGTTATTTTGTTTACTATCCATTACATGATAGTAGGTATTTTTGAAATAGTAGTGCTCATTCTTTAGCCACAGAGTTTCAGATCACAAGAGGCCAGTTTTGGAACTAAGAGAAACACACATCATCCAGTAATCTCATCTCTGGAAGGGGATAAAGTAGCTATTGTGTCATGTCACTACACTGTTTGATGCGGGGACACTGTTAACAAAGGAGGTTGCATTGATTGCTGGACAAACAGCAATCAACAAGGAGCAGATCCTGCCATGCCTGCCTTTCTTGGTCTGTCTAGTATTTTTCCCTATTGAGATTATTTCTTCTTCCTGGTGAGCAACAAAAAGATGGCTGGACAAATTCCCTATTCTTCTGAATGCAGATAATAATCATCTTACTTTCTTCCATGTATCTAACTGTAGTGACTTCTACTTCCTTCAGTTTGCCTCAGACATTATCACTTGCACCAATAGCTGTTGAGATAAAAGAGGAATTCAGGAACGGAGAGCCTGATCTTTCTAAACTTGAGCCTAGAAATGTACTTTGATGTTAAAATTACCTAAAGACATTCAATAAAGAGTCCATGGTAGACTTGACTTCAAGAAGACTTTCCCTTTCTTTAATATACCATGTTTCTTTAATATGCATAAGGAAAGAGAATTGGTTGCTTTGTTCAAACAAATTAAGACTCTAGGCTCCTCTCTGCATGGAATTCTCCAGGCAAGAATACTTAACTGGGTTGCCATTCCCTTCCCCAGGGGATCATCCAGACCCAGGGATCAAACCCAGGTCTCCTCCATTGCAGACAGATTCTTTACCCTCTGAGTCATGAAAGAAGCTCCTTAAGAGTCTAAACAGAGATTTAAAATCAGGTAACTTAAAAAAATACAGAACAGTTTTGACTTTGAAACAGATTCACTACTACATGCCTTTCTTTAGTCAGATTTCAGCGTAAATTTCTCACCTTTTTTTCCTTCTTGGAGACATATTTAGATATGTTGTGTATTGGTATATTTATGTGATTTTTTTATAACAGATTTGCCAAATAGTTTATTGATTCATGGCTAAATTATCAAGTCTTAAAATAAGAGTGTTTTTGAAACTTCCCTCGCAGTCAAGTGGTTAAGATTTTGCCTTCCAATGCAAGGGGTGTAGGTTTGAACACTGCTCTGAGAGCAACATGCCTCACAGCCAAAAACATAAACAGAAGCAATACCAGAACAAATTCAATGAAGACTTTTTAAAAATATGCTGAATATCTTGATTTTAAAAAATAAAATGAGTGGGTTCTTTTTAACATCAGCTCAGTTCAATTCAGTTGCTCTGTCGTGTTCAACTATTTATGACCCCATGGACTGCAGCAAGCCGGGTTTCCCTGTGCACTGCCAACTCCTGGAGTTTACTCAAACTCATGTCCATTGAGTTGGTGATGCCATCCAACCATCTCATCCTCTGTTGTCCCCTTCTCCTGCCTTCAACCTTTCCCAACAACAGGGTCTTTTTCAATTAGTCAGTTCTTTGCATCAGGTGGCCAAAGTAATGGAGTTTCAGCTTCAACATCAGTCCTTCCAATGAATATTCAGGACTGATTTCCTTTAGGATGGACTGGTTGGATCTCTTTGCAGTCCAAGTGACTCTCAAGAGTCTTTTCCAACACCACAGTTCAAAAGCATCAATTCTTTGGCGCTCAGCTTTCTTTTATTTTTTTAAATATAAATTTATTTATTTTAATTGGAGGTTAATTACTTTACAATATTGTATTGGTTTTGCCCAATGAATCTCCAACAGGTGTACATGTGTTCACCATCCTGAACGCCCCTCCCTCCTCCCTCCCCGTACCATCACTCTGGCTCATCCCAGTGTACCAGCCACAAGAATCCTGTATCCTGCATCGAACCTGGACTGGTGATTCATTTCTTATATGATATTATACATGTTTCAATGCAATTCTCCCAAATCATCCCACCCTCTCCCTCTCCCACATAGACCAAAAGACTGTTCTACACATCTGTGTCTTTTTTGCTGTCTCGCATACAGGGTTATCGTTACCATCTTTCTAAATTCCATATATATGTGTTAGTATACTGTATTGGTGTTTTTCTTTCTGGCTTACTTCACTCTGTATAATCGGCTCCAGTTTCATCCATCTTGTTAGAACTGATACAAATGTATTCTTTTTAATGGCTGAGTAATACTCCATTGTGTATATGTACCACAGCTTTCTTATCCATTCATCTGCTGATGGGCATCTAGGTTGCTTCCATGTCCTGCCTATTATAAACAGTGCTGCGATGAACATTGGGCTACACGTGTCTCTTTCAATTCTGGTTTCCTCAGTGTGTATGCCCAGAAGTGGGATTACTGGGTCATAAGGCAGTTCTATTTCCAGTTTTTTAAGGAATCTCCACACTGTTCTCCATAGTGGCTGTACTAACTTGCATTCCCACCAACAGTGTAGGACGGTTCCCTTTTCTCCACACCCTCTCCAGAGTTTATTGCTTGTAGACTTCTGGATTGTAGCCATTCTGACTGGTATGAAATGGTGCCTCATTGTGGTTTTGATTTGCATTTCTCTGATAATGAGTGATGTTGAGCATCTTTTCATGTATTTGTTAGCCATCTGTATGTCTTCTTTGGAGAAATGTCTATTTAGTTCTTTGGCCCATTTTTTGATTGGTCATTTATTTTTCTGGAATTGAGCTGCATAAGTTGCTGGTATATTTTTGAGATTAGTTGTTTGTCAGTTGCTTCATTTGCTATTATTTTCTCCCATTCTGAAGGCTGTCTTTCACCTTGCTTATAGTTTCCTTTGTTGTGCAGAAGTTTTTAATTTTAATTAGGTCCCATTTGTTTATTTTTGCTTTTATTTCCAATATTCTAGGAGGTGGGTCATAGAGGATCCTGCTGTGATTTATGTCGGAGAGTGTTTTGCCTATGTTCTCCTCTAGGAGTTTCTATAGTTTCTGGTTTTACCTTTAGATCTTTAATCCATTTTGAGTTTATTTTTGTGTATGGTGTTAGAAAGTGATCTAGTTTCATTGTTTTACAAGTGGTTGACCAGTTTTCCCAGCACTACTTGTTAAAGAGATTGTCTTTAATCCATTGTCTATTCTTGCCTCCTTTGTCAAAGATAAGGTGTCCATATGTGTGTGGATTTATCTCTGGGCTTTCTATTTTGTTCCATTGATCTATATTTCTGTCTTTGTGCCAGTACCATACTGTCTTGATGACTGTGGCTTTGTAGTAGAGCCTGAAGTCAGGCAGGTTGATTCTTCCAGTTCCATTGTTCTTTCTCAAGATTGCTTTGGCTAATTCGAGGTTTTTTTGCATTTTCATTCGAATTGTGAAATTATTTGTTTTAGCTCTGTGAAAAATACCATTGGTAGCTTGATAGGGATTGCATTGAATCTATAGATTGCTTTCGGTAGTATACTCATCTTCACTATATTGATTCTTCCAATCCATGAACATGGTATATTTCTCCATCTATTAGTGTCCTCTTTGATTTCTTTCACCAGTGTTTTATAGTTTTCTATATATAGGAAGCATATTTTCTGACCACAATGCAGTAAAATTAGATCTCAACTACAGGAGAAACACTGTTAAAAATTGCAATATATGGAGGCTGAACAACTCATGGCTGAATAACCAACAAATCACAGAAGAAATAAAAAAAGAAATCAAAATATGCATAGAAATGAATGAAAATGAAAACACAAAAACCCAAAACCTGTGGACACTGTTAAAGCAGTGCTAAGGGGAAAGTTCATAGCAATAACAGGCACACCTCAAGAAACAAGAAAAAAGTCAAATAAATAACCTAACTCTAAGGTCCGTCTAGTCAAGGCTATGGTTTTTCCTGTGGTCATATATGGATGTGAGAGTTGGACTGTGAAGAAGGCTGAGTGCTGAAGAATTGATGCTTTTGAACTGTGGTGTTGGAGAAGACTCTTGAGAGTCCCTTGAAATGCAAGGAGATACAACCAGTCCATTCTGAAGGAGATCAGCCCTGGGATTTCTTTGGAAGGAATGATGCTAAAGCTGAAACTCCAGTACTTTGGCCAACTCATGCGAAGAGTTGACTCATTGGAAAAGACTTTGATCCTGGGAGAGATTGGGGGCAGGAGGAGAAGGGGACGACAGAGGATGAGATGGCTGGATGGCATCACTGACTCGATGGACGTGAGTCTGAGTGAACTCTGGGAGATGGTGATGGACAGGGAGGCCTGGCATGCTGTGATTTATGGGGTCACAAAGAGTCGGACACGACTGAGCAACTGAACTGAACTGAACTGAACTGAACTGAACTGAACACCTAAAGCAACTAGAAAAGGAAGAAATGAAGAACCCCAAGGCTGGTAGAAGGAAAGAAATCTTAAAAATTAGGGCAGAAATAAATGCAAAAGAAACAAAAATGACCATAGCAAAAATCAACAAAGTCAAAAGTTTGTTCTTTGAGAGGATAAATAAAATTGACAAACCATTAGCCAGACTCATCAAGAAACAAAGGGAGAAAAATAAAATCAATAAAATTAGAAATGAAAACGGACAGATCACAACAGACAACACAGAAATAGAAAGGATCATAAGAGACTACTATCAGCAACTATATGCCAATAAAATGGACAACGTGGAAGAAATGCACATTCTTAGAAAAATACAACTTTCCAAAACTGAACCAGGAAGAAATAGAAAATCTTAACAGACCCATCACAAGCATGGAAATTGAAACTGTAATCAGAAATATTCCAGCAAACAAAAGCACAGGTCTAGACTGCTTCACAGCTGAATTCTACTAAAATTTTAGAGAAGAGCTAACACCTATCCTACTCTAATTCTTCCAGAAAATTGCAGAGGAAGGTAAACTTCCAAACTCATTCTATGAGGCCACCATCACCCTAATACCAAAACCTGACAAAGATGCCACAAATAAAGAAAAAACTACAGGCCAATATCACTGATGAACAGAGATACAAAAATCCTTAACAAATTCTAGCAATCAGAATCCAACAACACATTTAAAAGATCATACATCATGACCAAATGGGCAAGGTTTCTTCAATATCCACAAATCAATCAATGTAATACACCACATTAACAAATTGAAAAATAAAAGCCATATGATTATCTTAATAGATGCAAAGAAAGCCTTTGACAAAATTCAACATCCATTTATGATAAAAACTCTCCAGGAAGCAGGAATAGAAAGAACACATCTCAACATAATAAAAGCTATGTATGACAAACCCACAGCAAACATTATCCTCAATGGTGAAAAGCTGAAAGCATTTCCCCTAAAGTCAGGAACAAGACATGGTTGCCCACTTTCACCGCCACTATTCAACATAGTTTTGGAAATTTTGGCCACAGCAATCAGAGCAGAAAAAGAAATAAAGAATCCAAATTGGAAAAGAAGAAGTAAAACTCTCACTGTTTGCAGATGACATGATCCTCTACATAGAAAACCCTAAAGACTCCACCAGAAAATTACTAGAGCTAATCAATGAATATAGTAAAGTTGCAGGATATAAAATCAACACACAGAAATCCCTTGCATTCCTATACACTAATAATGAGAAAATAGAAAGAGAAATTAAGAAACAATTCCATTCAGCTTTCTTTATAGTCCAACTCTCACATCCATACATGACTGCTGGAAAAATCATAGCCTTGACTAGATGGGCCTTTGTTAGCAAAGTAATGTCTCTGCTTTTTAATATGCTGTCTAGGTTGGTCATAATTTTTCTTCCAAGGAGTAAGCATCTTTCAATTTCATGGCTGCAATTACCATCTGCAGTGATTTTTTTTTTCAGTAGAAAACTTATATTTAGTGCTCAAGGGAATAAAAAACTAGAAATAATAGGGAAATTCAAGCATCAGATGATTTTTGGAGTTAGTGACTTAAAAGTTTCATTCAAATACTGAAATTGTAGGATTTTATGCTAGAATGATCATGTTTAGTTCCACAGGCAGCTATTAACTGAAGGAGGAAATGAAATGTATACTACTGAAAAAGTGCTCTGGAGTTGCTTAATCTTAGGAAAGGCCTTATGATGCCATTCAGATAATTTGCAGATAAATTAAACAATTACTTGGAGAACACAAAAATAAGTGCTTCTCTAAAATTTATTGTTAATATTCCAATGCAAGCCTCAAAAATATGGATGATGATCTCTTTTTTTAATACTAATTTTTTATTGGCATATGATTGCTTTACAATGTTGTATTGGTTTCTGCTGTACAATGAAGTGAATCATCTAATATGTACACATATATTCCCTCCCTCTTGGATGTTTCTCTCTTTCCCACTCCATCCCAACCATCTGGGTCATCCCAGAGCATGGGTGTGGAGAAAAGGAACCACCTTGCAGTGTTGGTATCAATGTAAACTGATACAGCTACATGGAAAATAGCAAGGATATTCCTAAAAATCTAAAAATAGAATTGCCATATGATCCAACAATCCCATAATCCCACTACTGGGCATATACCCTGAGAAAATCATAATTCAAAAGGACACATCATGCACTCCTCACCACAGCACTATTTACAATAGCCAGGATATGGAAGCAACCTAAATGTCCATTGACAGATGAATGGATCAAGAAGACGTGGTACATAGATCTAATGGAATATTACTCAGTCATAAAAAGGAACAAAATTGGGTCATTTGTGGAGATGTGGAAGGACCTAGAGTCAGTCAGACAGAGTGAAGTAATTCAGAAAAACAAATGTTGCATATTAACACATATACATGAAATCTAGAAAAATGGTACAGATGAAACTGCTTCCAGGGCAGGGATGTGGAATAATGAGGAGATTTGGACTTTCCATAGTAAACTTGAAAAGAGATGCAGTACTTAAAACTCTGCCAAATTAGAGGGACATCTTCTTCCCCTCTGTCTCCAGGGCAAGACTTAGTGGGATACCAGGCGAAAACAAAACACTTTCTGGTGATTCAAACTTGTCTTAGAGAACCATCTGTAAGCCATTTTTTTGGGGGGGAGCGACTATCTATAGTGAGCTCCTATAAATGGGTTGGGAGTTACCCAACAATAAGTAGAGAGCAGTGTCCTGGAAGTCAGAACCACTGGCTCATAGACCTGCCTTGTGCTTTCAGGATCCACTTGAATTCACTCTCCTGATTGTGTTGATGATGAATTGCTGTGTGCGCGTCCGGTGTCATTACATACACACAGAGATGTTCTATTTAACCATTCAACTTCCAAATCATTTCTATTTTGCAATTCTACTGGCCAGTTTCATGAACATTTTCCCAAAAAGATGACTGGCAAAACTAGAGTAGTGAAACATCTAGATTTGGGGGAAAGGAAAGAAGCATTATTTCAGATGACTTCTTCCTTTTTTCCTTTGAGCAAGGAAATTGACAGTAAGTCTGCCGAAATATGGAAGGCTGGAGAGAGGGAAGCTATGTGAAGGAAAGACCATTAGTTCCACACAATAAATGCTGAAAGCAAGCTGTCTTTGAGATAGCTCGTGGGGATTGTCCAGAGACACCTGGAAAGAAACACCTGAATTTTACAGTGGGGATATGGACTTCATATATAAACATAAATAAAATTATGAAAACAGCAGATTCAGACATAGTCTCACTCACTCAACATCTTCAGTGATTCCTATGTATAATACAATCTTAAGATTCTGGGGAGTAAGGGATGGACAGGTACACACTGCCGTATTTAAAATGGATAACCAACAAGGCCCTACTGTACAGCACAGAGAACTCTGCTCGATGTCACAGGGCAGTCTGGATGGGAGGGGAGTTTAGGAGAGACTGGATACATGTGTATGCATGGCTGAGTCCCTTTGCTGTTCACTGGAAACTATCATAAATAGTTGATCTGCTGCATGCCAATACAAAATAAAAAGTTAAAAAGTAAGTGGGAGATATTTATTCCCTAATATCTACTGGAAAGAAAAACAAAACCCATGCGTATGTTTAAGTCCCTTTGCTGTGCATCTGAAACTATCCCAATAATGTTAATCTGCTATACACCAATACAGAATAAAAAGTTAAAAAATAAATGGGAGTTAGTTATGCCCTAATTTCTATTGGAAAGAAAAAAGTAAAACAAAATCAGCAGGTGAGACCATGTATAATTCTGAGAGACTAAGCAATGCAACAACACTTTAAGGAAGATGCCATATTTAATAATTTTTCATCAGCCACTGAGTTTAATGAATCTGAGGGCTAGTTTATGACCCCCTCAAACTTGAGTTAGGATGTCTGTAAAGCTTGGTGTTTTCTGGATACATCTGTAAATGTTTGTGATGCTGCAACTAACTTAATCCTTACAGCAGCCCCATGAGATGGTATTCTCTTATTGAGATTTTATAGAAGAAAAATCAAAGCCTCAGAAAAGACCTTCCCCAAACACGTGGACCTATTAAGTGTCAAGGCTGGAATGGAGACCCAGCATAAGCATCTAGGCCTGATATTAGAAACTGTACTACAGACCCTACAAAATAATGACGCTAAACTCACAAATACCCTCACCAATACCTACATGGAATCAGAAAAGGGGAAAAAAAAAAAAAAGTAACTTTATGGATTTTTTTCTTAGCGTTTTTAGTGAATTTTTTTAGGCAAATCCCTTTGAAGGGATCAAAACCATTTTTATTTTTATGTAAAATTATGAGACAAATGCATGAAGAGAATTCCAGCAGGGTTAAGAAAGGTGGGCAGACCTATCAACATTGTTTCCCCTCAGAGAGGCGGTCAGAGTCTGAGGCTGGACCAGCTTTCTCAGGGACCTCTGTAAGCCTGGAGCATCACACACAAACAGAGCAAGTGTTGGAGGAACACACTGAGGCAACAAGTTGAGGGTCAGACGGGTAGAGAGGAGAGGTGTGATGTACTCTTATCCAGGAAGCCCTCAAGCCTTCAGAAAAGTTGTCACTGCATGAAATGCTGAGTGTGTTTGGATTTCTTGGAAAAATGTAGGGAAGACACAGCTACAAGCTTGGGATTTTGTCCAGGAGAAAAAACTCCATAGGCTTTCAAAATGTGGAGTCAGAGATGCAAGGACTCCATGAAATGTGTAAGATTCCTCCTATAGCAATTCATGCTATTAGAAATTAATCCAGGTTTATTGACATCTTTGATGGATCAGAGATGCTTAACAAATATCTGTATCACAGATAGGTAAGCTAACAGTGACAAATTAACTTAAAATTGTGGCCAGGTCACTCAAAAACCCAATGCATGAGCTACAATCAGAAGATCACATTCTTAAAAAAATAGTAGGAAATTATTTCTTGCTCTTCTTGCATTAGATGAATTTACTATTAAATATAATTTAAAATGAGGATTTTTAATGAGTTGCAATAATTAGATAACTTCTTTTAAAAATCTGCTATGAATTTAAATAAACATATTCCTGAATAGCTCCTAGAATTATCTGATAAAAAGTAACAGAAAGGACAAAATTCACTTCTGAGTCATTCAAAATGGATTTCATTAAAAATTTTAAGAGATGTACATATCCCACTCAACTAGTTTAATTGCATTAATTATCAGAACAAGATAAACATTAAGTACCCACAAAAGTTACTTCTTTAAAAAAATTATTTTACGTGGAAAGTGGAAGAAAGAGGACATGAAGGCAGGGAATTTGGGACAATGCATAATTATTTCTGCCTCCGCAGACTTGTCCTGGGGACAGGCTTGGAATGTGTAGACTTACTCATAGAGCATATAGCAAAGACTTATTTAGGCTTTGCCTAAAATAGCATTTACATTTGATGTATTACCTGCTGCATTTTGGAGACTGCTCCAGAGGGCTCAACTCAGAGTCTTCTAAGAGTACAGAATGATGGGAATCTGCACAGCTTTCAGCTATGTTCAGCATCATCTTTTTTGGCATCTCCTGATTACTCAGAAGTCAGGCCCGCTGTGATAAGTGTTTCTAGTATTAAAAGCTGTTGTCATCACATTTTATTAATGTTCCCCAAGACATTCAGTGACATCTGCACTCCCTTGAAATTGTAAAAATAAGCTACCTAAACTAAAACGATTCTGTGGGATAAAAATACCAAGTCATTTATTAGCTCCACAATAGAAAACAGCCATTGCTTTGTCACTTACACAACCTATGAATTTCTAGTTTAGGGTAGAAATGAATATTTATTGTTGAAAGCTGCTCTTCGTGAAATGCTTTTCACATTGGGGTTAAACTATTGTGAGATATTTTGATTTTCATTAAAAATGTTAAGTCAATCCACAATATTTATAAATAGCCTAGGTTCACAGTATAATATAGTTTGAGGATGGTCGCTGAACTACTTATTATTCATGATAACATGCTTAAATAAACAGGAAAATTCCTTCTTAATTATTTCCATGTGATGTGGGTCTACATTTTAAAATTATCTGTCTAAAAATCTATTCACCCACCTATCTATCTTTCTATCATGTATGTATGTATGCGTGTGTCATCTATATCGATTTATCATCGATACCTCTCAATTATGTCTCAGTTCAGTTCAGTTCAGTCACTCAGTCGTATCCGACTCTTTGCGACCCCATGAATCGCAGCACGCCAGGCCTCTCTGTCCATCACCAACTCCCAGAGTTCACTCAGATTCATGTCCATCGAGTCAGTGATGCCATCCAGCCATCTCATCCTCTGTCGTCCCCTTCTCCTCCTGCCCCCAATCCCTCCCAGCATCAGAGTCTTTTCCAATGAGTCAACTCTTCTCATGAGGTGGCCAAAGTATTGGAGTTTCAGCTTCAGCATCATTCCCTCCAAAGAAATCCCAGGGTTGATCTCCTTCAGAATGGACTGGTTGGATCTCCTTGCAGTCCAAGGGACTCTCAAAGAGTCTTCTCCAACACCACAGTTCAAAAGCATCAGTTCTTCAGCACTGAGCCTTCTTCATGGGAAATAGACGAGGGAACAGTGGAAACAGTGTCAGACTTTATTTTTGTGGGCTCCAAAATCACTGCAGATGGTGACTGCAGCCATGAAATTAAAAGACGCTTACTCCTTGGAAGAAAAGTTATGTCCAACCTAGACAGCATATTCAAAAGCAGAGACAATTATGTTTATCATCTATCTATTTCCACCTATCATCCATCTTTCTATCATTGCATCTATCATCTGTTTATCTAATCTGTCCATCTTCTTCCTGACCAGGACTCTGGTCAGGAATATATGTTAATATATTGCATTATCTCTACATTCTAATCAGCTTGGTTTTACAGTGTCTTTTCAAGATAAAGAGGTCTTTTCTTTTTTTTTTTTTTTTTTGAAGAGTGACATAAGATCCCTTAGTCTAAGTTTCTCCTACATAGAGAAAATTTTCAAACATAAATAGATGCTGACAAAATACTGCCAAGTAGATAAAAGAAAACTGCTGATAACTGGCCATATTTGTCCTCTCTCTTTCACACACGCACACATGCACGCGCGCACACACACACACAACACCCACGTGATGTACATTTGAAAGCACAATTCTGAAATCACATAGCTTCACATCTAAATATATTGGCATTCTTCTTAGGAAGAAAGGGGCCAATTACCATCCTTGACAATGGTTCCCTGAGACATTAATATTTCCTGAAGGAATTATTTGAAACACACCATTGTGAAACTCAGGGTTTTCACCATTTTATATTAATTAGCAGTTTTCTTGAAAGAAGATCTTCACTTTTTACTCCCATTTTACCCCTTCTTTTCATGTAACACTACAGATTCTGAAATTTTTAATTATTTAAAATAGCCATCAATAGCAGTGCATTTATCAAACTTGAAAAATAAAAATAATTTTAATTTCATCTTGTATGGAGTTCACATTGAAATTTACCTGATGGCTGCAAGAAATATTTTTTTGCTATTGAAAATCCAAATCAGGCTCTAATATAGTTTCAACCTTTCCAGTTGATTATGTCTGTTTAACCTCTTAGTCTAGAAGAATCCCACCACTTGTCTGTGACATTGACTTTATTTAAAGACCCAGGACAGTTTGTTTTCTTGTAGGCTATTTTCTTGTAGACTCCTAATTTGAGTCCTCCTAGTCCATGGTGTCGCTAAGAGTTGGACACGACTGAGCGACTTCACTTCCACTTTTCACTTTCATGTATTGGAGAAGGAAATGGCAACCTACTCCAGTGTTCTTGCCTGGAGAATCCTAGGGACAGGGGAGCCTCATGGGCTGCTGTCTATGGGGTCTTACAGAGTCAGACATGACTGAAGTGACTTAGCAGCAGCAGCAGTGCTGAATTCCATTTTCTATCCTTGTGGACACATTGGAAAAGACCCTGATGCTGGGAAAGATTGAGGGCAAGACAGAAAGATTGAGGGGACGACAGAGGATGAGATGGTTGGATGTCATCATCGACTCAATGGACGTGAGTTTGCACAAACTCCGGGAGACAGTGAAGGACAGGGAATCCTGGCATGCTGCCATCATGGGGTTGCAGAGAGGGACACAACTGAGCAACTGAACAACAAATCCCCACATTTCCTACAAACTGGAAAGAAATCTGGATATTTCCATTGCAATATTGTCTATTTCCATAACAATATTGGGGATTTTATGTATGGTTTTGTATTTGACCTATTGCAGCCCATTGGGAGCTCTTCTGTCAGATTTCTCACTATTAAAGATGCTGTTTCATGCCTCGGCTGAGGTGGTAATGGACACATCTCTCCAAGGATTCTTTAAATGAGCATCACATTTCTGCAGATTAATTTCTCTCATTATCTATGCCTCCATGGCGCACTGATGCCTTTATTCTGGTGATCTCCTATTTTATTTGCCTTTCTTCTCACTCCTGTTCAGACTTTGGTTGGCTGCATACTTCCCTGGTGGCTCAGAGGTAAAGAATCCACTTGCAATACAGGATGAGGGTTTGATCCCTGGGTCGGGAAGATCCCCTGGAAGAGTAAATGGAAACTCACTCCAGTGTTCTTGCCTGGAGAATTCCATGGACAGAGGAGCCTGGCAGGCTACAGTCTACACAGTCACACAGAGTCAGACACAACTGAGTTACTGGGCACATACATACAGTCTTCTCTGTGGTACTTCTGGGCATTCCATCCTCTCTTTCAGCAGCCTGAAAGGAAAAGCGCAGGCAGCCCTTCATTTGTAAATATCCATTTAACTAATATAAGTGTTCCATGTAATATTTCCCTCTCTCATGAGGCTAGAATGGATTTGTGGTGGAAAATCTTAGAACTCATAGACTTATGTGAGCTCAGAAGTAAAACAACTCAGAAATGATGAACACAGCAACCACCTGGGTTTATAAAATCCTAGGAAGGATTCTTACATAAGTCCTGCTTGGCAGCCAGTGGGGAGTCTTGATTATCTAATATACACTGTGTCTACATAGATTAAAAGCTTGCTTCCAACGCCACTGGTTGTGGAAGGAGTCATGTTTAAACCACACAGAATTCTATCGGTTGGTTAGAGAGTCATTCTGAACTTAGTGTGGAGATGATGTATACTGAAAAAGGATAACAAATGTCGAAATAGAGGGAGGCCCTAATACGTCATTTTGGGGTATAATTAGACATCCCTACTCTCTCAAAGCAAAGATCAGCTGTGCTATTTAAAGCGCTTCCTTTGGCAGGGAAACGTTAGTGGAAACCAGAAGAGAAAGACAGTAAGAGGTGCAGAGCAGATACAGGAAGAGGACTTAACAAGTGAAAAGATTAGTATCTCATTAAAATAGGACAAAGAGGGTTCTTCTGCAAATGAATGGAGAAGACTTCTTTTCATTTTGTGTCTCAGTGTTATAAAAGAAATCTTGTTATTTAATGAAATAGCATTTTATTAATATTATGCTATTAACATAATCAATCAAACATATTATTAATGTAATTTAATTATGTTAATTAATATAATTAAATGTTATTAACATTTTATTAATGCAATGCTTGCATTGCAGGCAGATTATTTACCACTGAGCCACCTGAGAAGCCTGACAAAAACATTAGTGATATTTAAATCAAGGACAATAATCTCAGTCAATGATTTTATTTTGTGATAGGCTGATTAATGTATTTGGGTTGAAATACAGAAATATCTACGGGAAAATTAAATATAGCAATTATATTAATATGTTAAAAATGTGATTCCTGTCTTGTTTCAAACTTATCAGAAAGAAAGCACACTACATGACTATAACCATAAAATGACCAAATCCTAAAAAATAATATTTAATCTGAAATTTTAATTGAAAAAGGAAAATAAACTAAAAATGTTTAAATATGTTTTTACACTGTTTCCTTTATTCTAATAGATACATTACTACTTAAAGTTCCAGATTTTTTTTTTCCTGGAAGGATGTCCAAATAATTGTGTGAAGAAAAACAATCAAACAGAAAAAAAAAAATCACAGGAAAAATTACTCAGGGAAAATTGAGTGGATATATTTTTTTCAAAAAATTAAGTGGTAGGTTTTGACATATCCTAACTTAAAAATTAAAAAATATAAATAAAGAAATAAGCAAGTTGCTAGTGTTTGAATTTGTCAAGCCATAAAACATGAATCTTACAGTCATTAATTGCATGAGAGCCAGAGGGGGGAGATACATTTTAACAGACATTTCAATGAGCTAATGCTCAGATTCTTGGAAATAAGTTGGATTTAGAAATACACACACACACACACACACACACACACACACATACACACGTATGTGTGTATATATATATGTGGAATTAATTATGTCAAGAAATTAACAACAAAATAAAAAATTGAGAACAGGCAACAAAACAAGGAACATTTGCTAAAAATATACTTTAGTCCCATTTAATTAGAAATAAAAACACAATTCACCATGGTTAAAACATGCTGATTTTCTCTCCTTTAGTTATTAACCCTCGTATGCATGCTCTTAAATAAAACTCTATGATAAATATACTGGAAAGTATGTTTTTCTAAGATCTAAGTACACATAAAAAAAAAACAAAACAAAAAGGAGCTGGATCAGGAAGATTTATTATTCTTAAACAATTTATTCAGTCCCTACAGTAAAGAAAGGAGTTGAGGTGAACTCTTGGGGACTCCTTGGGGGAAGTAGGTTCAGATTAACCTACACATGTCTTAAAAGATAACCTCAGGACAGATTATCAAAGAATGAAGAGATATGGGGTAGATTTATAAATGAAATTAGAAAGATTTATACTATTTACTTTAGATAAAAAGAAGACATCCAGCAGACATAGTGAAGCAGATATTCGTAAAGTCCTATGAAGATGATTATAAAAAACAATGCTATTAAAAGAATCATTGACTTGGTGTGTATGTATGTGCGTGCATGCCTGCGTGTGTACAGGGGCATGAGCCAATCAGGTGGTTAATGAGTAACTGCTACTTTTGTGGAAAAAAGTGTAAATTACTTATAGAAATCAGTAAATGAATTTAATTTATCATATTTAACTTTTTTCTCCCCCTGTATAATTCCTTAGATGTGAAAAATAGACCTCACTGACTTTGACACAGGGAAAATATGCTCCAATGCATAAAAATCACAATGTAATAGAAGAGAATCCTCTTGCCTACTCCTACTTATCCTGTCTCATAAAGAAATTATAAAGCAATGAATTTAAAATAGGTCAGATGAAAGCCATTTAAACTGTGATATATATAATCAATTCAAGTAAGTTAGTGCTACAGGCTTATTGAGACAAATCCTTTATCAAGATATAATGCACTAATAAGAATAGGATGTGCAGTTACTGTAGATAATGCCTCGAAGACAATGTAATTTGATGTTGCCATCATCAACACTTTCCCTGTGCCCACCGGGCACCCACAACTGCAGTAAAGAACCCTTGGCAGGGAGAAAGGAACTCTCTCGAGTGTGGCCCCAACCTCTGAGGATTTATAAGCTAGGGAGATGCAAATCACTTTCTGGAAATAATAAATAGCATTTCTGTATGAATTAGGTTTCCAGATTTAATAAGTCTTCTGGAGATTTTTCCCTTCCAAAATAAAGCAATGTCTTTGGAAATGGCTTTCTGATCTGATTATAGGTTTGTTAGCTTGGTATTTTAAACATGGATAACAAAAATGCAAAGTTCTTACACATAGTCTATTATATGCCTTAACATGTCATGAGATGGGACTGGAGTTGAAGATCTTAGGTAAAGTAATACACAGGAAATTATTATGCATCAGTTTGCTCAAGCTGAGGAGAATTTTGAACAATTCATCACAGCGAGGATGAGGTTATGTGGCAATGCAGTGTCATAATAGTTGAGTACTATTTCTTTTTTACTGGCATAAAGTTAATTTTTATTAGTTTAATTGAAGAGTGTCTTATGGACATGTAAATTATATGCTGCTTTCCAGCAATGACTATACTATCAATGTGAATTATTATGCTATCATTTTTGTGATGAGAAATAGAACCCTCTTCTAGTCCTCCACAGATACTTACAATTGCTGAAAGGAATCACATTAAGGTTGGCATTTTGCTCTTCCTTGTGGTTCAAAATGTTAAATTTTGTCTCAACCTGTGATGTATGATAAGAGCTTCCCAGGTGGCACTAGTGGTAAAGAATCTGCCTGTCAATGCAGGTGACCCAAGAGACATGGGTTTGATCCTTGGGTTGGGAAGATCCCGAGAGTAGGAAACAGCACTCTACTTAGGGCTTCTCTTGTAGCACAGATGGTAAAGAATCTGCCTGCAATGTGGGAGACGTGGGTTTGATCCCTGGGTTGGGAAGATCCCCTGGAGAAGGGAAAGGCTATCCACTCCAGTATTCTGGCCTGGAGAATTCCATGGACTGCATAGTCCATGGGGTCACAAAGAATTGGATACAACTGAATTACTTTCACTTTCACCAGTATTCTTCCCTGGAAAATTCCATAAGCAGAGGAGCCTAGTGGGCTACAGTCCATGGGGCCACAAAGAGTTGGACAGGACTGAACACAATTCATATGTGATATATGAATTCAAAATACTTACTGAGCACTATAACACAAGGCATTTCTCAGGTTTTCGGTTATTACATCAGTGAATAAAATGGGCAAATATCCCTACCTTTTGATAATATTCTAGCAGAGAAATATTTAACCAATTAAAAATAGGCCTAAGTCCCTATTAAGCTACCAGCCACATTTTGCACAGAACTAGAACAAATAATTTCAAGATTTGTATGGAAATACAAAAACCCTCAAATAGCCAAAGCAATCTTGAGAAAGAAGAATGGAACTGGAAGAATCAACTTGCCTGACTTCAGGCTCTACTACAAAGCCACAGTCATCAAGATAGTGTGGTACTGGCACAAAGACAGAAATATAGATCAATGGAACAAAATAGAAAGCCCAGAGATAAATCCACACACATATGGACACCTTATCTTTGACAAAGGAGGCAAGAATAGACAATGGATTAAAGACAATCTCTTTAACAAGTAGTGCTGGGAAAACTGGTCAACCACTTGTAAAAGAATGAAACTAGATCACTTTCTAACACCACATACAAAAATAAACTCAAAATGGATTAAAGATCTAAATGTAAGACCAGAAACTATAAAACTCCTAGAGGAGAACATAGGCAAAACACTCTCTGACGTAAATCACAGCAGGATCCTCTATGATCCACCTCCCAGAATACTGGAAATAAAAGCAAAAATAAACAAATGGGATCTAATTAATATTAAAAGCTTCTGCACAAGAAAGGAAACTATAAGCAAGGTGAAAAGACAGCCTTCTGAATGGGAGAAAATAATAGCAAATGAAACAACTGACAAACAACTAATCTCAAAAATATACAAGCAACTCCTGCAGCTCAATTCCAGAAAAATAAACGACCCAATCAAAAAATGGGCCAAAGAACTAAATAGACATTTCTCCAAAGAAGACATACGGATGGCTAACAAACACATGAAAAGATGCTCAACATCACTCATTATTAGAGAAATGCAAATCAAAACCACAATGAGGTACCACTTCACACCAGTCAGAATGGCTGTGATCCAAAAATCTGCAAGCAATAAATGCTGGAGAGGGTGTGGAGAAAAGGGAACCCTCCTACACTGTTGGTGGGAATGCAAACTAGTACAGCCACTTTGGAGAACAGTGTGGAGATTCCTTTAAAAATTGCAAATAGAACTACCTTATGACCCAGCAATCCCACTTCTGGGCATACACACCGAGGAAACCAGAATTGAAAGAGACACATGTACCCCAATGTTCATCGCAGCACTGTTTATAATAGCCAGGACATGGAAGCAACCTAGATGTCCATCAGCAGATGAATGGATAAGAAAGCTGTGGTACATATACACAATGGAGTATTACTCAGCCGTTAAAAAGAATACATTTGAATCAGTTCTGATGAGATGGATGAAACTGGAGCCGATTATACAGAGTGAAGTAAGCCAGAAAGAAAAACACCAATACAGTGTACTAACACATATATATGGAATTTAGAAAGATGGCAATGACGACCCTGTATGCAAGACAGCAAAAAAGACACAGATGTGTATAACGGACTTTTGGACTCAGAGGGAGAGGGAGAGGGTGGGATGATTTGGGAGAATGGCATTGTAACATGTATACTATCATGTAAGAATTGAATTGCCAGTCTATGTCCGATGCAGGATACAGCATGCTTGGGGCTGGTGCACGGTGATGACCCAGAGAGATGTTACGGGGAGGGAGGTGGGAGAGGGGTTCATGTTTGGGAACGCATGTACACCCGTGGTGGATTCATGTCAATGTATGGCAAAACCAATACAGTATTATAAAGTAAAATAAAGTAAAAATAAAAATTAAAAAAAAAATAGGCCTAAGAAATGCCTGGGTTATATAGTGTGTTTTCATGTCATGTGTGTGAAACAACAGTCAGGTAGAATCAGATGAGGAGGACCAGGAAAATCATGGGAGAGGAAATGATACCAGTCAGATTGATTCCATGTTTCTCTCTACACCTCCAGTTTCAATGGTATAGATGAGGTCTGAAGATTTTTGCCTGGTGCTTGACTTGAAATTTAACCTAGATTCTTTACTGTTATGGAGGATGAAGGATGATGGGAAGATGGTATGATTAATCTTAACTAGATGTCACCCTCCCTAGATGTTTTGTTGGTGTAGAATGTTTGTTAGGGGTGAGATACAAGTGGAAGTTGACTGGAAAGTAGGTTGTTTGGAGGCAATTAGGCATGCGTTGCAAGTCACAGATAACAGCTAATTCTAAAACACTGACTTGGAACTGAGAGAGGAAGGCAAGGTTGATAGTGGAGAGGAGTGCAAAGAACTGAGAGGCCTGATGCAGAAAAGACCATCTACATAGAGACTGAAATAACCAAGATGTAAGAGGAAATGGCAACCCACTCCAGTATTCTTGTCTGAAAAATCCCATGGGCAGAGAAGCCTTGTGAGCTACAGTATATGGGATCACAAAGAATTGGACGTGACTTAGTGACTGAGCAAGGCACTGAGAAGTAAATTTCTAGAAATGGACAGTAAGTTTGGTGCTAGAATCATCCAGGAATGATAACCATGACCCAAGAGTTAAAGACATGATAGCAATAATGCAAGTAGTTGGTGAAATAATGATTATAATAATAACGATGATGGTGATATTTCAGAGGTTGAAGGAGGATGAGTTATAGAAAAGCTGTTATGAGAATCCCTGAACCTCATCTCCTGGTTCAGGGAGAGAGAATATCTTGAGAAGAAGAGCAGCCAGGGCTAGGAGACCCCAAGGGAAATGGTGTCTGCCATGCAAACCCAGGTTATCATAAGAGCGAAAGAAGAAGGAGGCATTCAGGCAACAGGATCAGGATACAGGGCTTTCACTGACAATGCCCTTGAATTCCAGAAGGGATGTGCTTTCAGAGATGGTATAGAGATGGAGAAAGGTACAGAACAGAAGTATATAGAGCCTCAAGGGGGTTATTCCTTGGTGACTGGTGGAGAAACTGAGAAGTCTGAGTTTCCTTGATAACTGTATTGAACCATCCTAAGGTCTTAATGAATTCTAGATAGACCATGGTGAATGATAAGGCTGACAGTGTCAGGGGCAAGGGTTGGTGAGTGTCTGGGCTTTCTTGACGGTGGAGGTAGATGGTTACCAGAAGGCAGAAGGCAAGGTCTTAATCTTACTGCTGTGCCCAATCTTCTGAGGAAGGAACATTCTCCTTGTGCATAAATGTTCTTCAAACTGAAGCTTGTGAAAATTCAGGAAGGTGAGTTCTACTATGTGTTTGAGCACTCTGAGATGTTGAGGATAAGTGTTTCAGGGCTGCTCTCTGAGGTCATGTGAGTATGAAGTGATTCCACAAGTGACTCCCAGTTTCAAATTTCAGAGAACAAAAATAGAAAAATATAAAAACCATCCAAGCTTTTGTGTAACTGAGATTGTATCTCTCAGTTTTACATTCTCATTTTTTAGGTCAGGCTTAATAATATTTTAAGAAACTATTTTATTCAAGTTTTAATTATTGTTTTCAAATTTTCTCACTTTTTAGCCAATTTAGTATGTAAGTTGTTAAAACAAACAATTAATTAATTTCACAGAATCTTGAACTCTTCATATAATTCCAAGGATACTAGGAGTTGGTGTGCAGAGCATATTTTTGAAAATTAGAAATACTTTACTTAATATTTCTTGTTTAAAAATTCCTTATGTAATAATTAACTCAACTTGTTTGGGACGAAATTTTCTACATTAATTGAGAACAATGTATTGTAAAAGAGGGATATGAATAATAAATGTGGAGGCTTGTATAATAGCTCCTTAAAAGAAATGGTAGGAGTGTAATCTTTTGTATGCCCAGTCACCAAATCACTTTTTAAAGCTTGGGTAGAATAGGAAACTATGCCTCAACTGCATCCCCTACTACTTGCAGCTGGAGCAAAGCAGTGGGATCTATATTTGATCAGACAAGCATCCTTCTCTGGAAATGGAATGTGGAAAAAATAATAATGCAAAAAAAATGGTGGGGGAGGGGGAGGGCAAAGGAGGAAGAATATGTGGGGAGAGATTGTTTTTAATCTGCATTTGGGTAGCGGTCCCAAGATATTTCAATTTCAGTATCAAGCAGCAATCAACTGTGAAAGGTGGAAGCCAGTGTTCAACCAGTTGTGCCAGGATTGATGTCCAGCCTGGCTTCGTGGAGAGGGGTGGGGGGTGGGTGGGAGGGGGTGTGCAGGCATCACGTGGGTAGCAGATTTTTCACATGGTGTGAGGTTTGCCGTGGTTGTGATCACTTCACCACACTCATGCTTGTCCATGTTTAAAGCCAGATTCTCCCTCCTCAATTCAAGAGTTACTCAATATCCTACAATAGCACCAAATGGAAAAAAATAGCTAATGGAGTTATCACTTGGCTTAAAATCATTAAAAGACAGGGTTTGCATGAAAGAAACCTAAATTGTCTATCAACAGAGAAATGGATAAAGATGTGGTACATTTATACAGTGGAATATTAGTCATTTAAAAAGAATGAAATAGCACCATTTGCAGCAACATGGATGGACCTAGAGAGTGTCATACTGAGTGAAGTGAGTCAGAGAGGGAGAAATATCATATGACATTCCTTATATGCGGAATATAAAAAGAAATTATATAAATGAATTTATTGACAGAACAGAAAGAGACTCACAGACTTAGAGAATGAAAGTATGGTTGCTAGGGAGAAGAGATATTTAGGGAGTTTGGGATGGACATGTACACACTGCTATATTTAAAATGGATAACCAACCAGCACCTACTGCATAGCACAGGGAACTCTGCTCAATGCTATGTGACAGTCTGGATGGGAGACGGAATTGGGGGAAAATGGATACGTGTATATGCATGGCTGGGTCCCCTCAGCTGTTCACCTGAAGCTATCCCAACACTGTTAAGCTTCTATGTGAAGTGTGAAAGTTGCTCAGTCGTGACCGACTCTTTGTGACCCCATATAGTCCATGGAATTCTCCAGACCAGAATACTGGAGTGGGTGGCCTTTCCCTTCTCCAGGGGATCTTTCCAACCTAGGGATCAAACCCAGGTCTCCCACCTTGAAGGTAGATTCTTTACCGACTGAGCTATCAGGGAAGCCCCAAACTGCTATACTCCAATGCAAAAAAAAAAAAAAAAAAAAAAAGACAAAGATTTGGGAGAATGCACTGCAGTCTCAGTTCCTAGTATTGCCAGAAGTCCTTGCTGCTCCTTTTTCTGTGAATTCACCACTGCAAATTCTGCCTCTGTCATCACATTCTCCCTGTGGGTTTCTTTCCTGTGTCCTTTCTTTCCTCATAAGGACACTAGCCATATGAATTAAGAAGTCACGAACTCTGGTGTGACTTCATCTTAACTTCATTAATTACATTCTCAGCACCTGATAAGGTCACTCCTTGAGATACTGGGCAGAGCGTGGATTTGGCAGAGGGGTGAGGTGGGGGTTGCAGGGGTACTCTCTAACTGAATTCAGGTTGTTAACAGTCTTTCTTCTCTCACTAGTTCTGGGATGGATCAATTAATTCTGCTTGCAACTTTTAAAGCAGCCTTAATTAACCTTTCCTCTCTGGCTCCTTTTGATAGTTCTTTTACCTCTTGGGACCCTGACTGATACAGAGACCCAGCATGAGGGCTTGGTGAATTCAAGAACCAAGGGTAAAGATTCGGTTCTGAGAGGGGGTAATGCCATATTTAGCCAGAACTAGACAGCCTAGGGGCTTCCCAGGTAGCTCAGCTGGCAAAGAATCTACCTGCGATGCTGGAGACCCCGGTTTAATTCCTGGGTCTGGAAGTTCCCCTGGAGAAGGGATAAGCTACCTACTCCAGTATTCTTGCATTTCCGTGGTGGCTCAGACGGTAAAGAATTCACCTGCAATGTGGGAAATCTGGGTTCAGTCTCCGGGTTGGGAAGATCCCCTGGAGGAGGGCATGGCAACCCACTCCAGTATTTTTGCCTGGAGAATCTCCGTGGACAAAGGAGCCTGGCGGGCTACAGTCTATGGGCTTGCAAAGAGTTAGACACAACTGAGGGACTAAGCAAGCACAGCAGTACAGACAGATTAGAGAAGAAAGACAATGAAATCCTCCAAAGCTTCCACCCCTAGCTCATTCTTGAACCATTGAAACAATCTCTTATCTCTTCCAGCCTACAACAAAGATACTTAAAAAACAAACTCAGCTATTGATATTGTGAGTGGCCGAGATAAAATGTCAGTTCAATTCATAGTCTCACAAGGTCTCATAAAAATTTAGTGCATTGATGATGAACAAGTCAGAGCCTGAAGATGGAAAATGGTGAAATATAAGATGAAAAGATTGAGAAATGAAACTCAGCACAATACTAGGCTTCCCAAGCCAGCGTGAGACTCAGAGACATTTTAAAGACTGAAACTGGGAAAGACTGAAGGCAGGAGGAGAAGCGGACAACAGAGGATGGGATGGTTGGATGATACCATGGATTCAATGGACATGAGTTTGAGCAAAGGACGGGGAGGCCTGGTGTGCTGCAGTTCATGGAGTTGCAAAGTCAGATACGACTGAGTGACTGAACAACAACAAATCAGTGGGAGGATAATGCAATTATAGCAGGGACTGGATAAATTAGTGCAAGTACACTTACTAGAGATTCTAGATTCTATGTCTAAATTAAGTCATTGAGAGAGTTCTAATTATTTCCATAGCATTCAAAATTCTTGTCATAATTAAAAGAATCCAAAGATCTTGGAGCACTGGAAAGCTAGAATGAATTTCTTTGTGTGTGCATCCTATCTAAGACTTTCCTTTTCCACCTCCTTTGCAAGCACATAGTCGCAGAACTGTGAGTTCTTAGAGAACACACCATGGCTGATCGCTAGTCTGATAAGGCTGGTAGCACACTCTGCCTTCAGTCACTGGCTGAGGGTGGGTCCCAGGTGGGTCCGCTAGAAGTAAGGCACATGCATTTTTATATTAACCCATACTGCTTGAAAGATGATGAGTGTTTTGATTCGCAAGGGTTTTAAGTAACAATTATTGGGTGATTCACTCCCTGGATTAATAATTATTATGTCAACTGAGTTCTATTACGCTTATATAAGTATCCCAAATTCTATATTTAAGAGATGGATTGTGTGTGTGTGACTTGCTCAGTCATGTCTGACTTTGTGACCCCATGGACTGTAGCCCACCAGGCTCCTCTGTCCATGGAATTCTCCAGGCAAGAATAATGTAATGGGTTGCCATGCCCTTCTCCAGGGGATATTCCTGAACAAGGGATAGAACCCAGGTATCCCACATTGTAGGCAGATTTTTTACCCTTTGAACTCCAAAAATCTGAGTTTGAACCTCTAAAATTTTTTTTAAATTTTTTGGTAGTTCAGAACAAGTTAATGACATCAATGTGCTCTGCAATAACAGATATTTTTATTATCACTTATGGCTCAAGAATTTTTGCCAAACTAACCATCTGGAGATCAATGTGGTATTTTTAGCAAAATACATCCAAGTTTCCAGTCTAACTAATGGATTTTTTTTAATTCTACTATTTTAAAACTAATAAACAATTCCTGTGTGTCCCATTCTTAAATTTCATGCATTTGATTTTGAGATTTTTTAAAAAAATATAACAGGTATAGCTATAATTTGTAGTCTATTGGGTTTTAAGAAATGGGATTTCTGACTGTCCTGACAAAAGCTATTTAATAATTAAAACTTTCCCTTACAAATGGGAAGGCACTTTTGATTATTTATCATAATTTTATTTGTTTCTCCTTTGAGGACGATTTTTTAAAATTTACAAAGTCCTATAAAGGAGCGTATTTTGTTTATTTTTGGATTTACTTGAGTATTGTGAAATTCAAGTATTAGCTTTTTAAAAATCTTAACTTTATTATAAAAGAAAATGCATTTGTTTTCCTATTTTTCTAAAGCTTTCCTTTCCTCAGAACTTTCTGTTAGAAAAACCTGACTTCTTAGCACACTCTTTCCAGTTTAAAGCTTGCCTGCATGCTTAGTCACTCAGTCATGTCAGACTCTTTTTGACCCTTTTGGACGGTAGCAGCCAGGCTCCTCAGTCCATGGGATTCTCCAGGCAAGAATACTGGAGTGGGTTCCCATCCCCTTCTCCAGGGGATCTTTCCAAACCAGGGAATCTTTCCAACCGAGGGATCGAACCCATGTCTCCTGAGTTTCCTGCATTGCACGTGGATTCTTTACCCACTGAGCCATTAGGGAAGCCTAATTTAAAGTTTATTCATATACAATCTGAAAATATAAATTGTCATTCAAAGGAAAGTCTAAAAGTCATATATTTAATATTCCAAAAGAAGTCTTAAAAATAGATTTCTTGAAAATCTAATAAAACTTTCCCCCAATATCTTGCATGACTGAGGTTCAGTTCAGTTCAGTTCAGTCACTCAGCTGTGTCCAACTCTGTGCAACCCCATGGACTGCAGCACTCCAGGCTTCCCTGTCCTTCACCAACTTCTGGAGCTTGCTCAAACTCATGTCCATCAAGTCTGTGATGCCATCTCACCACCTCATCCTCTGTCAAACCCTTCTCCTCCAAAGTATTGGAGCTTCAGCTTCAGCATCAGTCCTTCCAATGAATATTCAGGAATGATTCCCTTTAGGATGGACTGGCTGGATCTCTTGCAGTCCCAAAGACTATCAAGGGCATCAATTCTTTGGCACTCAGTCCAACTCTCACATCCATACATGACTACTGGAAAAACCATAGCCTTGACTAGATGGACCTTTGTTGGCAAAGTAATGTCTCTGCTTTTTAATATGCTGTCTAGGTTGGTCATAGTTTTCCTTCCAAGGAACAAGCAAGCATCTTTTAATTTCATGGTTGCAATCACCTCTGCAGTGATTTTGGAACTCCACAAATAAAGTCTCTCACTGTTTCCATTGTTTTTCCATCTATTTGCCATGAAGTGGTGGGACCAGATGCCATGATCTTAGCTTTCTGAATGTTGAGTTTTAAGCCAACTTTTTCACTCTCCTCTTTCACTTTCATCAGGAGGCTCTTTAGTTCTTCTTTGCTTTCTGCCATAAGGGTGGTGTCATCTGCATATCTGAGGTTATTGATATTTCTCCCAGCAATCTTGATTCCAGCTTGTGCTTCATCCAGCCAGGCATATAGCATGATGTACTCTGCATATAAGTTAAATAAGCAGGGTGACAATATACAGCCTTGACGTACTCCTTTTTCTATTTGGAACCGGTCTGTTATTCCATGTCCATTTCTAACTGTTGCTTTTGACCTGCACACAGACTTCTCATGAGGCAGGTAAGGTCGTCTGGTATTCCCATCTCTTTAAAAATTTTCCACAATTTGTGTGATCCACACAGTTAAAGGCTTTGGTGTATTCAATAAAGCAGAAGTCGATGTTTTTCTGGAACTCTCTTGCTTTTTCGATGATCCAATGGATTTGACAATTTGATCTCTCATATATTGGATATTGGCAATTTGATGACTGAGGTAGAAACTGAAAAAAAATCATAGCTCCAAATGCTCTGATGTTAAAATCAATCATAACAATTAAGTAGAAGTGTAATTTTCTGGAAAAAAAAATTGTCTTGATAGTCAAAAAATCTGAAGTTATACTTTGGACTTTTCTGGATCTCCAGTGGTTAAGACTCTGTGCTTCTACCACAGGGGGCACAGGTTCGATCCCTGTCTGGGAACTAAGCTCCCACATGTCTCATGGCACAGCCAAATAATAATAATAATAAAGATATGGAATCATTTTTTTTAAGTTGTACTAATGCAGTAGCCAGGAACTCCATGTGGCCATTTATAAATACTAAGTAGTTTAAAAAACTTAAATAAAATCAATTTCTCTGCTTCACTGGCTACATTTCAAGTGCTCAATAGTTGTAAGCAACTAATAGTTATATAATACACAGTTTGTTTAGAGAATATTGCATCATCATGGGATATTTTACCGAACAAAACTGATCTAAAGTATGATTCATTTGAGTTTTTCCAACAATAGTTATCAGAAGGCATTTACATCACATTCTCTGAAGTCATACTTCATATTGCTGTAAAGTCATTGGTGTTTCAATGAGAATTAATGTGAAATATCTTTCGCAGGGAGTGCTGCACCATGCAGCATGTGGGATCTTATTTTTGGGCCAGGGATTGAACCTTCACTCCTGCATTGGAAGAACAGAGTTGTGACCACTGAATGACTATGCAAGTCCCTAATGTGAAATCTTAAGAATTCATTAGTGCATTCTGAAAGCACCAGGCATTCTTTTTTTTTTTTTTTCAAAAGAAATGGATAAAAGCTATATCCTAAAATTGAAGGTCCTGTTATTACCAGTGAATAACAGTGCAGTGTGTAAATTTATCAATTATTCAAGTTTTCTACTCTCTGTACTGTGAGTGTGAATCTCTGTAAAGACTCCAGCTTGAGGTTTCAATAATTAAGGCATCTCTGGATGTTGCAGTAATTTTCCCAGAGCCTCTATCTGCCAATACAGCTTCTGTTGATTTAATGAAATGTGAATTGAATGAAGACAGTTTTCATTTATAATTTTGAATCGCTCTTACCGGATTGTGTAACTGAATTTAAAATAAAGTGTATAAGAAAATGCCTATGTATTGACAGAGATGACATTTAAATAACAATGAAAGATGAATGACAAAGCCATTTCACTGTCTGGAAATAACAGAGGCTGGGAGAAGAATAGAAAGAGAGATGACCACCATCAACCTATAGTAGAAAATTGGAATTGAAAATATGACATTTCTAGTATAAAATTCAGCAGTAATGAAGTGAAATTCAGTGTAGATTGTTGGAGAGACATTGTAGTTTGAGAAGATGAGAGAGAAGAATACTCCAGGTCAGAATAACAAACTAATGTAAAGATCTTCAGGCAGAGATGAGTTTGCTGTGATGAAAAGACAGGAAGATAAACAAATGACTGGTGTCCATGCATCAGGAAAGGTACCATAAGCCAGGCACGGGTGATAGAAGAGAAGGGTAATGTGGTCAAAGCTAATGTGTGTGTGCATGTGTGTATACCGTTTCCTGGGTGTTGATAAATTGCAAAAAAAAAAAAAAAGAAAATATTGCAATTTAGAATCAGCCAATGAATACAGAGCCTCCTCATCTCTAACAAGATGCTTGCTTCTATCTGCATCTCTATTCTGTATCATATCATGTATACATCTGTGTTGATGTTGAGTCCATAACATGTCTTTATCTGAATCTATACATATATAATACTTTAACTTGCCATAAAATTCCAGATATTGAGCATCTAACTACTTAACTGACAATAGGAAATTAATTTCAAATAGATACCTGAAATTTTTAAAGAACAGACTTTTTCAAAAAATTTATCCTGGCCAAGAGTCTCCTGTTCAAAATACTTCACTAAAATACTTGCATTTAATCTGAGGTATTATTCATGATTTCTTTCTCTGAAACACTTTAATCCATTAGTAAGTAGTGTGAAATCTATGATGAAAACATATTTCAAATTTATTAATGTTGGCTCTTTCCTTTAATAATGCTCTATAGTCCAAGGCACTCTGATTCTTGTTAGTAAAGTTATAATTGCCTCCCTATCTCCAACAGGTCCAAGCCTCTCTGATCTTGTGACAGCTCTATGACTTTTACTTGGAATCCCTGCTATCATCAGCTCTTACCTTTTCTTTCCACAGCGGGGTCTATGATTAGATTTTACAATGTCATTTACTATTTCTCTTGCTCATATAGATTTCATGGAAGAGACTGGCAAATCTCTTGAACAGGTCATGACTTTGCAGCTACTTATACAAAGTGATGGTGGTAGTTTAGTCGCTAAGTTGTGTCCAACTCTTTCCACCCCATGGGCCATAGCCCTCCAGGCTCCTCTGTCCATGGGATTCTCCAGGCAAGAATACTGGAGTGGGTTGCCATTTCCTTCTCCAGGGGATCTGCCCAGCCCAGGACAAGAACCCGGGTCTCCTGCATTGCAGGCAGATTCTTTACTGACTGAGCTATAGATCCTAGGTTGAGTGGTGGAGAATTTCCCAAATGTGGTACAAGACTCAACCCTGCAGGGCCTGAGAGTGGCTGTTTGGAAGGAGAAAAAGGGTCACATCTTCAACAGTGAGCTGTGTGATCCTATGTGTGCAATTGCACTCAGAAAAAGAACTGAGAGAAGGTCAGACTGGGCCGGGCACCTGCCTGCTCTTCCCTCCTTCACTCTTTGTGGGATAAGTAAGATACACGTTTTGCCATATATAAAATAAATAACAAGAACCTACTATATAGCCTAGGGAACTCTTCTCAGTAACCAGTGCATCCTAAGGGAAATCAACCCTGAATATTCATTGGAAGGACTGATACTGAAGCTGAAGCTCCAATACTTTGGCCACCTGGTGTCAAGAGCCAACTTGTTGGAGAAGACCCTGATGCTGGGAAAGATTGAGGGCAGGAGGAGAAGGGGGGAACAAAGGATGAGATGATTGGATGGCATCACTGACTCAATGGACATGAGTTTGAGCAATCTCTGGGAGATAGTAAAAGACAGGGAAGCCTGGAGTGCTGCATGCAGTCCATGGGGTTACAAAGAGTCAGATGTGACTGAGTGATTGGACAACAACAACAATATGGGAAAAGAACATGTAAAAGAATCTATCTATCTATTGGGTTGGCCAAAAAGTTCAAGGTTTTCCATAAGACGTTACAGAAAAATAGAAGTGAATTTTTTGGCTAAACCAATATATCTGATGGAGAAGAAAATGGCAACCCACTCCAATATTCTTGCCTGGCAAACCCCAAGGACAGAGGAGCCTGGCAGGCTATAGTCCATGGGGTCAGAAAAGAGTCAGGCATGACTTACAACCAAACAACAACAAATATATCTGAATCCCTTTGCTGTACAACTGAAACTAAAACACACTGTAAATCAACTATACTTCCATTAAAAATATATATCAAAAATAAAATCAAAAAGACAAAATAAAGAGAAAAAGATTTCAACAAAAGCCATAAACAGTCATTCTTTAGCTCATGGGCTATCCAAAAGACTTCACAAAATTTAATCACCTGTGGCCTTCTTCAGTCATACAAGGAGACCCCAGAAATTCTGACTTAGAAAATTTGTGCAGGATTAGATATTTGGGATTTTAAATTTTTGCACTCCCAGTGATTATTATGTTCATATCTATGTTGGGAGTTATTAACTTAAATGATGTTCTTTTTAATTATATCATTGGATATAATTATTTCGCATCCCCATTTAACTTGCATCATTACCTGTGTAGGATATTGGATGGTGACGCTCTCCTTTACATAATCTCATTATAATTATCTGGAAACGAGCTGCCAGGCATTTTTATTAGCTGTGTTTTTCTAATTTCCCTACAGAAATAAAGTCGAAGTCCAATATCTGAGGTCACTTATTGCCGTTGTTCAGTAGTTAAGTTGCATCTGACTGTTTGAGACCGCATGGACTGCAGCATGCCAGGCTTCCCTGTCCTTCACTATCTCCGAGTTTGCTCAGATTCATGCCCACTGTGTCGATGATGACATCTAACCATCTCATTCTCTGCTGCTCCCTTCTCTTCCTGCCCTCAATCTTTCCCAGCATCAGGATCTTTTCCAATGAGTTGGCTCTTTACACCAGATGGCAAAATATTGGAGCTTCAGCTTCAGCATCAGTCTTTCCAATGAATATTCAGGGATGATTTCCTTTAGAATTGGCTGCTTTGATTTCCTTGTTGTCTAAGGGACTCTCAGGAGTCTTCTCCAGCACCACAATCAAAAAACTTTGATTCTTTGGTGCTCAGCCTTCTTTATGGTCCAGGTCTTATATCCATACATGAGTAGTGGAAAAACCATAGCTTTGAATAGATGGACTTTTGTTGACAAAGTGATAGCTCTGCTTTTTAATACACTAGGTTTGTCATAGCTTTTCTTTCAAGTGGCAAGTGCTTTTTAATTTCATGGCTGCAGTTACCATCCACAGAGATTTTGGAGCACCCCCCCCCCTCCACTGTTTCCACTTTTTCCCCATCTATTTACTTGAAGTAATGGGATCCAAGTCCATGGTCTTAGTTTTTTGAATGCTGAGTTTTAGGCCAGCTTTTTCACTCTTTTATTTCACCTTCATCAAGAGGCTTTTTATTTACTTTTCACCTTCTGCCATTACAGTAGTATCATGCTGGGCTGGATGAATCATAAGCTGAAATCAAGATTGCCAGGAGAAATATCAACAACCTCAGATATGCAGATGATACTACTCTAATGGCAGAAAGTGAAGAGGTCAATTGAGGTTTCAGTGTTGGGCGAAGAAGCCTAAATACAGAGTGGGTGAAGGTCTAGGTACTCATTTGCGTCTGAAACACAATTTAGTTACTTGGCAGAGATCAATAAGAATGATTATTTTTAAAATCTCATATTTATCTGATCAGGCTATTCATTAAATCTAGAGTGGCCTTTAGAAATATGAAAATCTCCACCCCACCCCACTGTGTAAGTATCATTCTTGTTCCTGTTATTCAGTCATGTCCCACTCTTGTGACCCCATGGACTGCAGCACACCAGGCTTCCTTGTCCTTCACCATCTCCTGGAGCTTGCTCAAACTCTTGTCCATCGAATCGGTGATACCATCCAACCATCTCATCCTCTGTCATCCCCTTCTCCTCCTGCCTTCAAACTTTCCCAGCATCAGGGTCTTTTTCAATGAATTGGCTCTTCTCATCAGGTGGCCAACATATTGGAGTAACTTAAGAAACATAAGTAACATAAGATATTAAAAAGCCAAGAATTTGGTTTGGACATTCTAGTGTGTGGAAGCGGACTCAAAGGTGAACCCAATGAAACCAGACCCTGGAGCTGATAACCCTTGCGTAGTCCCTTCCTGTTGAATATGATATGGATTTAGTTACTTGTTTCTTGCTAATAGCATAAAGAAGTGATGGGATGTGACTTCCGAGAATGGTTTGTGCAAAGCAGATAGTTATAAGAACACTATGGCCTCCATGTTGCATGTTCACACTCCTCTTTCTCTCCCTCTTTCATATCTCTCCTCCAGGGATTTATCTGCAGTGGTACAAGGCAGCTCTGTGAATGGGCCTGTGTTGTGAGACGAGGCCTGCCAACCACCAGGAGAATGAGCTTAGAAGTGGATCCTCTTCCATAGTTAAAATTTCTTATAATTCAGCCATAGCTGATAGATAGCTTGTCTGCAGTCTCAGGAGGGTCCTTCCTCCAGAGGCACCTAGCTAAGCCACCAAGATTGCAGTCTCTCATTAGCTATGAGAGAATAGTTATTTGTTGTTTTAAATTGCTGAGTTTGGAGTAGGCCCATTTACACATTATGGTTCCCATGACTTGAGTGGGCTTCCTTAGGTACAAGTATCTTGTGTGTATCTTTGTTGTTTGTGGATAGAAAGAAAAGCAAATCCTATGGCCTTTGCAGAGAGAAGGAAGTCTTAGAAGCCTAGGCTGAGGAATTCTATCAGCCTCAGTGTACTGGCTTGGCCTAGTGGAAAAACACAAATGAAATTCTTGGACAATCCAATGTATGTATTTTCCTACTGTTGCTGCCCTGTATCCTTTGCTCAAATAAATCTCATCCATGAGTTTAACTTAGTGTTAAGTCATAAGAGTCCTTCCAGGTGATTGCCGAAATATGGTCATGGACCCCTGAGATACACACTAGACACTATTATGGAAATTTGCTATGGTTTTTGAGAATTCTCTTTTGTTAATTATTAAATTCATTTGACATATCAAATTACATAAATTTATGTGTACACATTTCTAATTGATACTTACATATTTACTATGATTGGCACTATAGCCTTACATAGCACCTCAAATATATTGCATAATTTTAGTACCATATTGTTGTCTATATGAAAACACTTAAGCTGGGAATTGGTAACTTAAGTTACAAGATCATTTATTTATCTTTACTAGAATTGCATTTACTTTATTGTTAGGACTATTTGGGCTTCCCAGGTGGCACCAGTGGTAAAGAATGATCCCCTGGAGAAGGAAATGGCAACCCACTCCAGTATTCTTGCCTGGGAAATCCCATGGACAGAGGAGCCTGGTGGGCTACAGTCCATGGGGTCACACAGAGCTGGACATGACTGACCACATGGGCACAGCACATGCACAGCACTAGGACTATTTAGACAAAACTTTAAAAGGTATTCGCATACCCATTAGGATGATTATTATTGGGATTCCTTGGTGGCTCAGACGGGAAAGCATCTGATCGCAATGCTGGAAACCCGGGTTTGATCCCTGGGTCAGGAAAATCCCCTGGAGAAGGAAATGGCAACCCACTCCAGTATTCTTGCCTGGAGAATCTCATGGACAGAGGAACCTGGTGGGCTACAGTCCATGGAGTCACAAACAGTCAGACACGACTGAACAATTATTAAAAAATAATAAAAACAAATGTTGGAGAGGTTGCAGAGAAAAGTGGAATTCTTGTATATTGCTAGTGGGAACATAAAATGGTGCAGCCACCATGGAAAACAGTATGGCAATCCTTCAGAAAATTTAAACAGAATTACCATAAAATCCAGCAATTCTACTTCTACCTATATATATTCAAAAGAACTGAAAATAGGGAGTCAAACAGATACCTATATGTTTATTTTTATAAGAGGATTATTCAAAATGGTAGCAGTGGAATCAACCCAGTTTTCCCATTTATAGATGAATTGATTTTAAAAATGTGTTCTGTACATGTGTGCACGTGCATGTTCTATTCCTCAGTCACATTTGACTCTTTGTGACCCCATGGACTGTAGCCCACCATGCTCCTCTGTCCATGGAATTTCCCAGGTAAGAATACTGGAGTGGGTAGACATTTCCTACTCTACAGGCTCTTCCTAAACCAAGGATCAAACTAGTGTCTCTTGCATCTCTTGCATTGACAGGTGGATTATTTATCACTATGTTCCTGGGAAGCCCAGTCTATTCATACAATGAAATATTATTTAGCCTTAAACAGGAAGAAAATACTGACATAGGCTGTAGCGTGGAAACATCTTGAAAACATCATGCTTAGGCAATAGGCCAATCACAAAAAAGACAAATGCTGTATGATTCCACCTACATGAGATTCTAATTGTAGTCAAATTCACAGAGAGAGAAAGTACGATGCTGGTTGCCAGGGGATGGGAGAGTGGGGTGGAGAGCTGTTGCTTAATGCAAGTGGGGTTTCAGCTAGGGAAGAGGAAGAAATTTTAGAGGTGGATGGTGGTGATTGTTGCAAAACCATGTGAATGTACATATTATCACACATAAGAATGGTTTAAAAAGGTAAATTTTATTTTATGCATGTTTTACAATGGAACAACAAACATCTTTTTTATTTTTTTTTGCAGGTATTTTATTTTATTTTTTCAAGGATTAAAGTAGTAATCTTTATGTCATTTTTACAGGTCAACTTTTAAAATCTAATTTAAATTTATTTATTTAAATTGGAGGCTAATTACTTTATAACATTGTATTGGTTTTGCCATACATCAAGATGAATCCACCATAGGTGTACACGCGTTCCCCATCCTGAACACCCCTCCCTCCCCGTACCATCCCTCTGGGTCATCCCAGTGTACCAGCCCCAAGCATCCTGTATCCTGCATCGAACCTGGACTGGAAATTCATTCCTTATATGATATTGTACATGTTTCAATGCCATTTTCCCATATCATCCCACCCTCTCCCTCTCCCACATAGACCAAAAGACTGTTCTATACATCTGTGTCTTTTTGGCTGTCTCGCATATAGGGTTATTGTTACCATCTTTCTAAATTCCATATATATGCGTTAGTACACTGTATTGGTGTTTTTCTTTCTGGCTTACTTCACTCTGTATATTAGGCTCCAGTTTCATCCACCTCATGAGAATGGATTCAAATGTATTCTTTTTAATGGCTGAGTAATACTCCATTGTGTATATGTACCACGGCTCTCTTATCCATTCATCTGCTGATGGACATCTAGGTTGCTTCCATGTCCTGGCTATTATAAACAGTGCTGCAATGAACACTGGGCTACACGTGTCTCTTTCAATTCTGGTTTGCTCAGTGTGTATGCCCAGTAGTGGGATTGCTGGGTCATAAGGCAGTTCTATTTCCAGTTTTTTAAGGAATCTCCACACAGTTCTCCATAGTGGCTGTACTAGTTTGCATTCCTACCAACAGTGTAAGAGGGTTCCCATTTCTCCACACCCTCTCCAGCATTTATTGCTTGTAGACTTCTGGATCGCAGCCATTCTGACTGGTGTGATATGGTACCTCATTGTGGTTTTGATTTGCATTTCTCTGATAATGAGTGATGTTGAGCATCTTTTCATGTTTTTGTTAGTCATCTGTATGTCTTCTTTGGAGAAATGTCTATTTAGTTCTTTGGCCCATTTTTTGATTGGGTCATTTATTTTTCTGGAATTTAGCTGCAGGAGTTGCTTGTATATTTTTGAGATTAGTTATTTTTTTTCAGTTGCTTCATTTGCTATTATTTTCTCCCATTCTGAAGGCTGTCTTTTCACCTTGCTTATAGTTTCCTTTGTTGTGCAGAAGCTTTTAAGTTTAATTAGGTCCCATTTGTTTATTTTTGCTTTTCTTTCCAATATTCTGGGAGGTGGGTCACAGAGGATCCTGCTGTGATGTATGTCGGAGAGTGTTTTGCCTATGTTCTCCTCTAGAAGTTTTATAGTTTCTGGTCTTAGATTTAGATCTTTAACCATTTTGAGTTTACTTTTGTGTATGGTGTTAGAAAATATTCTAGTTTCATTGTTTTACAAGTGGTTGACCAGTTTTCCCAGCACTACTTGTTAAAGAGATTGTCTTTAATCCATTGTCTATTCTTGCCACCTTTGCCAAAGATAAGGTGTCCATAGGTGCGTGGATTTATCTCTGGGCTTTCTATTTTGTTCCATTGATCTATATTTCTGTCTTTGTGCCAGTACCATACTGTCTTGATGACTGTGGCTTTGTAGTAGAGCCTGAAGTCAGGCAGGTTGATTCTTCCAGTTCCATTCTTCTTTCTCAAGATTGCTTTGGCTATTCGAGGTTTTTCTGCATTTTCATTCAAATTGTGAAATTATTTGTTTTAGCTCTGTGAAAAATACCATTGGTAGCTTGATAGGGATTGCATTGAATCTATAGATTGCTTTCGGTAGTATTCTCATTTTCACTATATTAATTCTTCCGATCCATGAACATGGTATATTTCTCCATCTATTAGTGTCCTCTTTGATTTCTTTCACCAGTGTTTTATAGTTTTCTATATATAGGTCCTTAGTTTCTTTAGGTAGATATATCCCTAAGTATTTAATTCTTTTCGTTGCAATGGTGAATGGAATTGCTTCCTTAATTTCCCTTTCTATTTTCCATTTATTAGTGTAGAAGAATGCAAGGGATTTCTGTGTGTTGATTTTATATCCTACAACTTTACTATATTTATTGATTAGCTCTAGTAATTTTCTGGTGGAGTCTTTAGGGTTTTCTATGTAGAGGATTATGTTATCGGCAAACAGTGAGAGTTTTACTTCTTCTTTTCCAATTTGGATTCCTTTTATTTCTATTTCTGCTCTGATTGCTGTGTCCAACACTTCCAGAACTGTGTTGAATAGTAGCGGTGAAAGTGGGCACCCTTGTCTTGTTCCGGACTTTAGGAAAAATGCTTTTAATTTTTCACCATTGAGGATAATGTTTGCTGTAGGTGTGTCATGTATAGCTTTTATTATGTTTAGGTATGTTCCTTCTATTCATGCTTTCTGGAGAGTTTTTATCATAATGGATCTTGAATTTGGTCAAAGGCTTTCTCTGCATCTATTGAGATAATCATATGACTTCTATTTTTCCATTTGTTAATGTGTTGTATTACCTTGGTTGATTTGCAGATATTGAACAATCCTTGAATCCCTGGGATAAAATATACTTGGTCATGGTGTATGATCTTTTTAATGTGTTGTTGGATTCTTCTTGCTACAATTTTGTTAAGGATTTTTGCATCTATGTTCATCAGTGATATTGGCCTGTAGTTTTCATGTTTTGTGGCATCTTTGTCAGGTTTTGGTATTAGGGTGATGGTGGCCTCATACAATGAGTTTGGAAGTTTACCTTCCTCTGCAATTTTCTGGAAGAGTTTCAGTAGGACAGGTGTTAGCTCTTCTCTAAATTTTTGGTAGAATTCAGCTGCTGGAAGATTTCTGATTACAGTTTCAAAATCTGTGCTTGTGATGGGTCTGGTAAGATTTTCTATTTCTTCCTGGTTCAGTTTTGGAAAGTTGTACTTTTCTAAGAATGTGTCCATTTCTTCCACGTTGTCATTTTATTGGCATATAATTGCTGATAGGAGTCTCTTATGATCCTTTGTATTTCTGTGTTGTCTGTTGTGATCTCTCCATTTTCATTTCTAATTTTATTGATTTGATTTTTCTCCCTTTGTTTCCTGATGAGTCTGGCTAATGGTTTGTCAACTTTATTTATCCTCTCAAAGAACCAGCTTTTGGCTTTGTTGATTTTTGCTATGGTCTCTTTTGTTTCTTTTGCATTTATTTCTGCCCTAATTTTTAAGATTTCTTTCCTTCTACTAGTCCTGGGGTTCTTCATTTCTTCCTTTTCTAGTTGCTTTCTGTATAGAGTTAGGTTATTTATTTGACGTTTTCCTTGTTTCTTGAGGTATGCCTGTATTGCTATGAACTTTCCCCTTAGCACTGCTTTTATAGTGTCCACAGGTTTTGGATTGTTGTGTTTTCATTTTCATTCATTTCTATGCATATTTTAATACTTCTGTGATTTGTCGATTATTCAGAAGCGTGTTTTTCAGCCTCCATATGTTGGCATTTTTAATAGATTTTCTCCTGTAATTGAGATCTAATCTTACTGCATTGTGGTCAGAAAAGATGCTTGGAATGTTTTCAATTTTTTTTTTTTTTTTGAATTTACCAAGGCTAGATTTATGGCCCAGGATGTGATCTATTCTGGAGAAGGTTCCGTGTGCACTTGAGAAAAAATGAAATTCATTATTTTGGGGTGAAATGTCCTATCGATATCAATTAGGTCTAACTGGTCTATTGTATCATTTAAAGTTTGTGTTTCCTTGTTAATTTTCTGTTTAGTTGATCTATCCATAGGTGTGAGTGGGGCATTAAAGTCTCCCATTATTATTGTGTTATTGTTAATTTCCCCTTTCATACTTGTTAGCATTTGTCTTACATATTGCTGTGCTCCTATGTTGGGTGCATATATATTTATAATTGTTATATTTTCTTCTTGGATTGATCATTTGATCATTATGTAGTGTCCTTCTTTGCCTCTTTTCACAGCCTTTGTTTTAAAGTCTATTTTATCTGATATGAGTATTGCTACTCCTGCTTTCTTTTGGTGTCTATTTGCATGGAATATCTTTTTCTAGCCCTTCACTTTCAGTCTGTATGTGTCCCCTGTTTTGAGGTGGGTCTCTTGTAGACAACATATATAGGGGTCTTGCTTTTGTATCCATTCAGCCAGTCTTTGTCTTTTGGTTGGGGCATTCAACCCATTTTTGTTTAAAGTAATTACTGAGAAGTATGATCCCATTGCCGTCTACTTTATTGTTTTGGGTTTGAGTTTATACACCCTTTTGTGTTTCCTGTCTAGAGAATATCCTTTAGCATTTGTTGGAGAGCTGGTTTGGTGGTGCTGAATTCTCTCAGCTTTTGCTTGTCTGTAAAACTTTTGGTTTCTCCTTCATATTTGAATGAGATCCTTGCTGGGTACAATAATCTGGGCTGTAGGTTATTTTCTTTCATCACTTTAAGTATGTCTTGCCATTCCCTCCTGGTCTGAAGAGTTTCTATTGAAAGATCTGTTATCCTTAGGGGAATCCCCTTGTGTGTTATTTGTTGTTTTTCCCTTGCAGCTTATAATATTTGTTCTTTGTATTTGATCTTTGTTAATTTGATTAATATGTGTCTTGGGATGCTTTGCCTTGGGTTTATCCTGTTTGAGACTCTCTGGGTTTCTTGGACTTGGGTGATTATTTCCTTCCCCATTTTAGGGAGGTTTTCAACTATTATCTCCTCTAGTATTTTCTCATGGTTTTCTTTTTGTCTTCTTCTTCTGGGACTCCTATAATTCAAATGTTGGAGCATTTCATATTGTCCTGGAGGTCTCTGAGATTGTCCTCATTTCTTTTAATTCGTTTTTCTTTTTTCCTCTCTGATTCATTTATTTCTGTCTTTCTATCTTCTACTTCACTAATCCTATCTTCTGCCTCCATTGTTCTACTATTTGTTGCCTCCATAGTGTTTTTGATCTCATTTATTGCATTATTTATTATATATTGACACTTTTTTAATTTCTTCTAGGTCCTTGTTAAACCTTTCTTGCATCTTCTCAATCCTTGTCTCCAGGCTATTTATCTGTGATTCAATTTTGATTTCAAGATTTTGGATCATTTTCACTATCATTATTCGGAATTCTTTCTCAGGTAGATTCCCTATGTTTTCCTCTTTTGTTTGGTTTGGTGGGCATTTATCCTGTTCCTTTACCTGCTGGATATTCCTCTGTCTCTTCATCTTGTTTATATTGCTGAGTTTGGGGTGACCTTTCTGTATTCTCGTAGTTTGTGGCGCTCTCTTTATTGTGGAGTTTCCTCACTGTGGGTGGGGTTGTACAGGCGGCTTGTCAAGGTTTCTTGGTTAGGGAAGCTTGTGTCAGAGTTCTGGTGGGTGGAGCTGGATTTCTTCTCTCTGGAGTGCAATGAAGTGTCCAGTAATGAGTTATGAGATGTCAATGATTTTGGAGTAACTTTTGGCAGCCTGTATATTGAAGCTCAGGGCTGTGTTCCTGTGTTGCTGGAGAATTTGCATGGTGTGTCTTGCTCTGGAACTTCTTGGCCCTTGGGTATTTCTTGGTTTCAGTGTAGGTATGGATGTGTTTGATGAGCTCTTGTCAATTAATGTTCCCTGGAGTCCGGAGTTCTCTGGTGTTCTCAGGATTTGGACTTAAACCTCCTGCTTCTGGTTTTCAGTCTTATTTTTACGGTAGTCCCAAGACTTCTCCTTCTATACAGCACCATTGATAAAACATCTAGATTAAAGATGAAAAGTTTCCCCACAGTGAGGGACACCCAGAGAGGTTCCCAGAGTTACATGGAGAAAAAAAGAGGGAGGAGGGAGTTATAGATGACCCGAATGAGATGAGGTGGAATCAAAAGAGGAAAGAGCAAGCTAGCTAGTAATCACTTCCTTATGTGTGCTCCACAGTCTGGACCGCTCAGAGATGTTCACGGAGTTATACAGAGAAGAGAAGATGGAGGAAGGAGACAGAGGTGGCCAGGAGGATAAAAGGTGGGAATCAAAAGGAGAGACAGATCCAGCCAGTAATCAATTCCCTAAGTTTTCTCCACCATCTGGAACACACAGAAATTCACAGAGGTGGGTAGAGAAGAGAAGGGGGAGGGAGGAGACAAAGGCGACCTGGTGGAGAAAAAGGAGAGTCCAAAGGAGGAGAGAGCAGTCAAGCCAGTAATCTCACTCCCAAGTAAAAATGGGTACTGAAGATTGGGTTCTTAAAGGTATAAAATTGATAATAAATACCAAAAAGCAAATATTAAACATCTAGAGTAGAATTTGGAATTTCAAAAAATACAATATAAAAGAAAAGAAGAAAAACAAGAAAAAAACAAGTCACAAAAATTATTTTAAAAAACCTATATATATGTGTGTATATATATATATATATATGAAGTTTGCTTTAAAAAGTAGGGTCCTTTTTTTTTGAAAAGTAATAGGTTATAAAAATGAAATTTAAAGGGGTAGTAGAGGACTTAAAATTTTAAAAAAAAATTTAAAAAGAAAAAAAAAAGAATGATCATAACAATAGTAAAAATATATCTAGGACTTTCTCTGGTGTTGTTTGGGCAGTGTGGGGTCAGTTCATTTTTGGATAGTTCCTTGGTCCAGCTTATATTTCTCAAGATCTATAGGCCCCTTCCAATGTAGTCAGTACTAATGACAGGGTTTTAATCTATTGCCCCTGTCACTTCCAAGGCGGTTCCCTCTGTTTTAGCTTCTTCTGTTTGCTGGTCTCTTCACTGTCTGATTTCCGCCCGGACACAAAGGGGGTGGTGGTGGAAACTTTTTTTAGGCTCACTTGTTCAATCGCACTATGGGGAGGGAGGTACGCCACAAACAAATAACACTGGCATGTGCTCGCAGTGTTTCAGCCATACTGGGCCTGCTCCCACTCACAGTGCATGTGCCCTCCCTGCCAACACTGCTAAGGCTCTAGGTTGCTTCCCAGGGAACTGTCCACGGCCGGCCCTGGGGTGTGTGCTCCTCCCAGGTCTGAGCAGCTCAGGTGATGAGGTGTTTGGTAAGCACGGTTGCTGCGACTTATCACCTCCCCAGTCCCTGCTGCTCGGTTTTCTGGGTGTACAACTGGCGCGCCTTCTCAGGTGGATGTTGACCCTCCAGAACCCCAAGAAGTCTTAGCAAAGAAGCCTCCTTGCAGTTTGGTAAATAATGTCTCTCTGGGGCTGTGATTGCCCCCTTCTGGTTCTGGCTGCCTGTCACCAGAGGGGGATGGTCTGCAGCTGGCTAGTTCTGTTCAGTCCTTTGTTCTGTGCGCAGGTCTGGTGGTGTCTTAGGTTAAGGCTTTTCGTGTTGTAGCTATCCCGCGGTCTGGTTTGCTAGCCCAAGTTAGTTCCCTCAGATTGCCCTCGGGCCCTCAGGCCCGGTCCTTACTCTAAGCAATGCAGCCCGCGCCTCCCTGCCCAGCCCCTGCTTGCTAGTGGAGGATGCAGGCATCTGCACTGCTTCTCTGCTGGGGGAGTTACCATTGGGCTTGTAATCTGTGGGTCTTAATTATTTATTTATTTTTCCTCCCTGTTATTTTGCCCACTGTGCTTCCAAGGCTTGCCACAACCTTGGCAGTGAGAGTATTTCCTGGTGTTTGGAAACTTCTCTCTTTTTAAGACTCCCTTCCTGGGATGGAGCTACGTCCCTACCTCTTTTGTCTTTTTGTCTTTTATATTTTTTCTACCTCCTTTCGAAGACAATGGGCTGCTTTTCTGGGTGCCTGATGTCCTCTGCCAGCATTCAGAAGTTGTTTTGTGGAATTTACTCAGTGTTTAAATGTTCTTTTGATGAATTTGTGGGCAAGAAAGTGGTCTCCCCATCCTATTCCTCTGCCGTCTTCGAGGTTACCTCCACATCTTTTTTACAAATGTAATTCCTATTCCATTCTTAAAATATTTGACTGCAACCCTGATAGTGTTCCTGTGAAGTTGGGTGTACCATGCTCATGGGTCAAGGATAATGAGATTAGGTGCTTAGGTTGTCTCCTTCAGTAGCTCTTCGAATTTTTTTAAATGACTCTATTGCATTCATGATTAATATTCCAGGCTCACATTCTTGTGCTACATGCACCAAATTGGAGGAGAAGGAGGAATAGCTCCCAGCTGTCTGGATGGCTAATGTAATGAGAAGCAAACATCGGAATGCAGAGACGTATGATTTAAAAAATGCTAAATTACTGCATTCATGAGAGAGGCACAAATGTGGAAAATAAGTTTTCAAGGATTAGCTTCTATGATATTATCCAAAAAGATAAATGTTGAGGTCTTCCCTCATCATTCATACCAGTGTACAAACTCAAAGCAAAACAAGAAGATCAGAGTAATAGCTCTCAAACTTTTAAGAACAGAATCTGAACACATATGAAAGAATGAGATTTTTGAAGATGACAAAAACCTCTCTACCTTGACTGACCTTGAATACATATGGTCTAGTATTATGAAAAGCATCATTGCAATGACCGATTGGATTATCTAAGTTCTTTTTGATGTTTTTCAGATGTTCAAAATTTTAAACTAAACAATAGAATTTCTGGATATATTTAGTTGGCCTTCTGTGACATTCACTGCTTTCTGTCATCCACAACCAAATTCTTTTCAAGCTATATTAACAAGTTTTCAAAACTGTTCTTTAATCAATACTCTTCTATTATAAATGCTTTTAGTTGAGACCATCATAATCCCTTATCTGGAACACAGAGAGGCAATTATTTTTTAAATCCCTGATAAATCTTTAACTCACATCCACTTTCCTCATTGCAACTAAAGTTGTCATTTCAAGAAGAGAGACATTAACCAGTCTTAGTGAAAACCTCCTGTAACTCTCTATAATTACTAAACAAATCAAAAACATGTGTAGAAAATACGTCCATTTGTGGACTCAGGTATTGATGCTTTTAAATTTTACCCTAGATTTTGACCTTATTACTGTGGATGTTGAAATGATTACAAAAGTGCTGGTGAGGCACAGAAAATACAATCAGGGTCAAGAAGTTTTGGTAACAAAATAATAACTATGCTCTAGAAGAGTCACCTTCATTTCTGTTCTGTGAATAATGACCAACATTATGAGGTCATACATATTCTGTTAATAGTAACATCACTTATACTGTGTATGAGGTTTCCAGTTTGGTTGAACATAGATTTTTACATGCAATTCTGAAATGAATCCAATTAACAATTTTATTTGAAAGAAAATATGAGTAATTCAATTATTCTTTAATACATAAAAACTAATGTTTAATTCAGAAATTCAGACTTTTGATCATGATGTTACAATTCACTGAGTCTGAAAAATGGATGAGTATCATGCTTATTTTCACTATTTGCTTGTTTCCTGTTGTAGAATATAAATGTTAACACATTGTCATATCAAGTGCTTGAGCAGAAATTAGATATGCACAATTGGGACACACGGTTCTAAAGTGACAATGAACTCATATATTAGAATATTCATATTAATTACCGGGGCTGACCATATCCTGGCATTTCTCTTGCTTCTGTTTTGTTCTCTACACTATCAGCAGCTGCTCTATTTCTCTGCCCTTTACAATTTAATCATCCCAAATTACTTGCTTTGCCCTGTACATTTTTTCATGTTCTCCAGTCTTGCACATTCTTCTTATTTTGTGGAATGGAATTATTCTGCTTGTCTGTTGGCTAATTCATCCTTCCAGACACAGAAGCACATGAAGCCTTTTCAAAGGATGACACCACTCCCTTTGTTGTGTCGCCTGTACCATTTTACCCACATCACAGTTAATTTTTGTTAGCATTTTTATTAGACACTGACAACTTGATCATGATTTCTCTAATTCTCTACTAGCCCTATGAACTAGTACAGTGCCTGGCACATAGTCTTGGGATCAACGATAGATGGAAGAACAATATTATTTTTACCAAAATAATTTTTATTCTAAAGTAATAGAATTCACACATTTGAATTGCAGTTAGAAGGCCATTTGGAATTTATAATGAGAAAATTAAGAACAGGAGAAAAGGAGTGAGAAATAAAACATGAGCAAGTGGGAAGTTTAAAAATAAGATCATAGGCATCATGGTTGATGAATAATTACACTTTAGAGTAGATCCTCTAGGAAGTATGTTTTAAGTAATGGAAAAAGAGTCTACCCTTAAATTACACATTTTTTTTTAAAACTAATGGCCTAAAAAAAGGTGAGTGCCAAAGAATTGGTGCTTTTGAACTGTGGTGTTGGAGAAGACTCTTGAGAGTCCCTTGGACTGCAAGGAGATTCAACCAGTTGATCCTAAAGGAAATCAGTCCTAAATATTCATTGGAAGAACTGATGCTGAAGCTGAAACTCCAATACTTTGGCCACTTGATGTGAAGAACAAATTCATTTGAAAAGACCCTGATGCTTGGAAAGATCAAAGATAGGAGAGAAGGGGATAACAGAAGATGAGATGGTTGGATGGCATCATCAACTCAATGGACATGAATCTGAGTAAACTCCAGGAGTTGGTGATGGACAGGGAGGCTTGGCATACTGCAGTCCAGTTGTAGACTCAGTGCTGGGGTCGCAAAGAGTTGGACACAACTGAGCGACTGAACTGAACTGAATGATATGGTCACTAGAGGGTGAAATATGAATAGACTATTTTATGAGATAATTTTATAATTTAGTATAGGATATTGTGGCTTAGCTGGTAAAGAATCCACCTGCATTGTGGGAGATCTGGGTTTGACCTCTGGGTTGGGAAAATCCCCTGGAGAAGGGAAAGGCTACCCACTCCAGTATTCTGGCCTGGAGAATTCCATGGACTTTATAGTCCTTGGGGTTACAAAGAGTCAGACATAGCTGAGTAACTTTCATTCATCACCCATATAGTAAGAAAAAGTAAAAAAGTGAAAATGTTAGTTGGTCAGGCTTGTCTGACTCTTCGTGACCCCATGGACTGTAACCTGCCAGACTCTTCTGTCCATGGAATTCTCCAGGCAAGAATACTGGAGTGGGTTTTCATTTCCTTCTCCAGGGAATCTTCCTGACCCATGGATCAAACCCGCGTTTCCTGTATTACAGGCATATTCCTTATCAGTTAACCCAGGGATCAAACCCCATATGGTATATCTAATTTAAATATTTGGCTCACTAAATATATTTTTGAGTAAATAGTCTTATATTTTTCTGCCTGGTTGGATGGAAGTAACACTTACAGACATTTAAGAAAATAGTGATTCTAGAAGGACGTTAGTTGGAAGGTAAAGTAAGGTTTGAAGAACACTAGTGATACATTTAGTGATGGTCATATTGAATTTGAGCTCTTTGTCTATTATTCTTAGTTTTGTAGAAGAAAATGTTCTTGAATCCCAATGAGAAGGTCAAAACTGAATGGAAACACTTGGAAAAAACAGTAGCTGTTTAACCTCTGCTCATAGATGTAGGAGAGGAGTTAACCTGCTCTAGGCTGGTTGACAACGAAATGGAGTACAGTTATCGTACATTAAGATGTTCAATTCAGTTCAGTTCAGTCTCTCAGTCATGTCTGACTCTTTGTGACCCCATGAATCACAACAAGTCAGGCCACCCTGTCCATCACCAACCTCCAGAGTTCATTCAAACTCATGTCCATCGAGTCGGTGATGACATCCAGCCATCTCATCTTCATCTTCTGTCATCCCCTTCTCCTCCTGCCCCCAATCCCTCCCAGCATCAGGGTCTTTTCCAACGAGTCAACTCTTTGCATGAGGTGGCCAAAGTATTGGAGTTTCAGCTTCAGCATAAGTCCTTCCAATGAACACCCAGGACTGATCTCCTTTAGGATGGACTGGTTAGATCTCCTTGCAGTCCAAGGATTTTAGTTTTCTGAATGTTGAGTTTTAAGCCAACTTTTTCAACTCTCCTCTTTCACTTTCATCAAGAGGTTTTTTAGTTCCTCTTCACTTTCTGCCATAAGGGTGATGTCATCTGCATATATGAGGTTATTGATATTTCTCCTGGCAATCTTGATTCCAGCTTGTGCTTCATCCAGCCCAGCATTTCTCATGATGTACTCTGCATAGAAGTTAAATAAGCAAGGTGACAATATATAGCCTTGACATACTCCTTTTCCTATTTGGAACCAGTCTGTTGTTTCCATGTCCAGTTCTAACTGTTGCTTCCTGACCTGCATATAGGTTTCTCAAGAGACAGGTCTGGTGATCTGGTATTCCCATCTCTTTCAGAATTTTCCAAGTTTATTGTAATCCACAGGGTCAAAGGCTTTGGCATAGTCAATGAAGCAGAAATAGATGTTTTTCTGGAACTCTCTTGCTTTTTTGATGATCCAGCAGATGTTGGCAATTTGATCTCTGGTTCCTCTGCCTTTTCTAACACCAGCTTGAACACCTGCAAGTTCACAGTTCACATATTGCTGAAGCCTGGCTTGGAGAATTTTGAGAATTACTTTACTAGTGTGTGAGATGAGTGCAATTGTGCAGTAGTTTGAGCATTCTTTGGCATTGCCTTTCTTTTGGATTGGAATGAAAACTGACATTTTTCAGTCCTGTGGCCACTGCTGAGTTTTCCAAATTTGCTGGCATATTGAGTGCAGCACTTTCACAGCATCATCTTTCAGGATTTGAAATAGCTCAACTGGAATTGATTGATTATATTCTTTGCAGCCAAAGATGGAGAAGCTCTATACAGTCAGCAAAAACAAGACCGGGAGCTGACTGTGGCTCAGATCATGAATGCCTTATTGCCAAATTCAGACTAAAATTAAAGAAAGTGGGGAAAACCACTAGACCATTCAGGTATGACCTAAATCAAATCCCTTTTGATTATATGGTAGAAGTGAGAAATAGATTTAAGGGACTAGATCTGATAGACAGAGTGCCTGATGAACTATGGAATGAGGTTCCTGACATTGTACAGGAGACAGGGATCAAGACCATCCCCATGGAAAAGAAATGCAAAAAAAGCAAAATGGCTGTCTGAGGAGGCCTTACAATAGCTGTGAAAAGAAGAGAAGCGAAAAGCAAAGGAAAAAGGAAAGATATAAGCATCTGAATGCAGAGTTCCAAAAGAATAGCAAGGAGAGATAAGAAAGCATTCCTCAGCAATCAATGCAAAGAAATAGAGGAAAACAACAGAATGAGAAAGATTAGAGATCTCTTCAAGAAAATTAGAGCTACCAAGGGAACATTTCATGCAAAGATGGGCTCGATAAAGGACAGAAAATGTAGGGACCTAACAGAAGCAGAAGATATTAGGAAGAAGTGGCAAGAATACACAGAAGAACTGTACAAAAAAGATTTTCATGACCCAGATAATCACGATGGTGTGATCACTCACCTAGAGCCAGACATTCTGGAATGTGAAGTCAAGTGGGCCTTAGAAAGCATCACTATGAACAAAGATGTTACTAGTTCCCCAAACCCACCATTTTCCACTATAATAGTGGTTTTAAAACTATGCTTTGCTGTGTCTTAAGATTCAATATTGGCACTCCTGAGGGGGTTAAAGGTGGTGCTAGTGGTGAAAAAAAAAAAAAAAACAAAAAACAAAAAACCCCTGCCTGCCAGTGCAGGAGACATAAGAGACACAGGTTTGATCCTGGGGTCAAGAAAATCCTCTGTAGAAGGAAATGGAAACCCACTCCAGTATTCTTGCTTGGAGAATCCCATGGACAGAGGAACCTGGTGGGCTATAGTCCATGGGGTCACAAAGAGTCAGACACAACTGAAGCGACTTAGCTAGCATGCACTCAGTGCTACAGAGACAATTGTGTTTTTTATAAGCTAGTTATAACAGTTATGAGCAATTATAAGCTAACATTAAAGTAGAGAGATTACACTGGATTATTTGCCTGGGTAAACCTAATTATATGAGTTACCAGAAGTAGAAGGTGGCAGAAAAGAAAGTCAGAGACAGGTGATGTGAGAAAGACTTGACTCCATTTGTGGCCCTGAAGTTGGAGCAAAGGATGCCACAAACTCAGGTCTCAGGCACCAATTTTTAATGATATTAGTGATGAAAATGATTCTCCCTGTCCATACAGACTCCTCTCCCACCCTTGACACAATGATCTTAAAGGATAATTTCTACTTTTCAATAACAATTGGTATAAAATTTGCCTAAGATTTACTCAAGACTTACACAGTTCATTTCAGTTCAGTTCAGTTGCTCAGTCGTGTCCGGCTCTTTGCGACCCCATGAATCGAAGCATGCCAGGCCTCCCTGTCCATCACTATCTCCCGGAGTTCACTGAGACAAGCATTATTTTCTTCTATATTCGTTTGTATTATAGTTTTTTTAAATAAATGGTTTCATTCAACTCTGAATGAGATAGCATAATTACCTTAAAACAAAAGACAAATGTATTAGGGAAAATAACAAAAATAACTTAAAATAAAACTTTTTTTAAAAATTATACAATTTATATGCAGACTAGTGTTTCTGTGTAAAAAAGTTCCCAGTAACATACTGTCTAATGCTTTTAAAAGTCTTTTTCTTAAGGCTTATGGCTACAAAAGAACTTACAGCTACAATGCTTATAATTTTAATAAAACTCAAATAATACATGTGTTCTTATTTTTCAGTATTCTCATTTCCTTTAATCAATTTGCTTTATATTTATTTTTCTCTCAACAGTGATGACAATTTGTTCATTTTTTTCATAAGTTTAGTCTTTCTTCTCCACCACAGATAAAGCAGCTGATGGGTGATTGTCTCCAGAACTACTCATCAATCACAATGCTCATACTCCCTTTTTCCTGTTTAGTTTGAAAGTAAAACTATTCAAAGTCCTCTATTCAAAGCCCTTTATTCTCTACTTTCTTTTACATCATTTGTTTCTAATACCCATACTCATTCACTACGGTAAATATTCCAGATATTAGTTTTTGCCAGAATATGCAATACAATCAAAGCTCTAATTGTTCCCTCCTCACTTCTGTGTGACATATTTTATTTCCTAGTTTTCATTAAATTTAGAAAACTTTTAAAAGCTTTGATTCCCCTTAATGCCTGCATTTTTCAATGGCATTTCATTGAACAATAGTTCATATTATGTCATTATGTTCTTAACAGTAGGAAGCAAATGCTTCACTGAGTGGAAAATAATCAGGAGTATTTAAGCCTCTTGAAAAACAGATCGAAATAAATCTAACATAATTTTTGAGCATTATCTAAGGTCAGATGATATCATGAGAAAAATAGTTTAGGAGACAGAACATTTTAAAACAAAAATTCCATATATATACATAGCTGATGGGACTTCCAGTTTTAGCTTCTGCAGGTAAAGGGTGTGGAAGTGTGGGTCTTTTCTTACAACAGAAAAAAAATCAGGAGAAACTGAAAACCAAGGACTTGTTTTATTCATTAGAGAACCAACTTGCTGGGTCTATCACCAGCCTGATATGTGGAGACATGACCTCCAGAGAGACAGAGCTGAGGTTTGCTTACACCATCTGCGGGCACACCAAGTTCAGCCTTGGGGATCAGCAGGCCAGCCACACAATGTGCTGGATTCCACCCTCAAGGAAACCATGGGATAAACAAATTTGGGATTGACATATATACACTACTCTATATAAAATAGACAGTCAATAAGGACCTGCTGTATAGTATAGGGAAAACTACTCAGTATTCTGTAATAACCTATATGCAAAGTGAACGTTGCTCAGACTGTCTACTCTTTGTGAGTCCATGGACTCTAGCCCACCGGGCTTCTCTGTCCATGGAATTTTCCAGGCAAGAATCCTGGAGTAAGTAGCCATTTCCTTCTCCAGCGAAGGGAGAGTGCTGAAGAATTGAGGCTATTGAACTGTGGTTTTTGGACAGCAAGGAAATGATCAAACCAGTCAATCTTAAGGAAACCAACTCTGAATACTGATTGGAAGGACTATGCTAAAGCTGAAGCTCCGATTCTCTGGCCACCTTATGCAAAGAGCCAACTCATTGGAAAAGGCCCTGATGCCAGGGAAGATTGAAGGAAGAAGGAGAAGGGGGTGGCAAAGGATGCGATGATGGGATGTCATCATTGACTCAGTGGACATGAGTTTGAACAAATTCCAGGAGATAGTAATGGACAGGGAAGCCTGGTGAGCTTCACTCCATGGGGTTTCAAAGAGTTGGACACAACTTGGAAACTGAACAACAGCAGCAGCCACCTATATGGAAAAAGGATGTGAAAAAGAATATATTACATATATATAATTGAATAAGTTTTTTGTACACCTGAGAATAACACAACACTGTAAATCAACTTTCAACTATAAAAGTTAAAAAATAAAGAAAAACTTTTTTTAAAAAAAGAACTTGTTTAAACCACTAAATCTCTTAGACAGCAATATAAAATAAATACAGAAATTTGTAGAGAGTATATTTCATTCTTCATAGCATTTTCTAAACAAAGTATACAATCTCTATAAAAGAAAATGTACTAAATATATTCTAGTGTGACAGTGGGTCTTCCCTGGTGGATCAGTGGTAAAGAATTCGCCTGCCAATCAGGAGACACAGGTTTGATCCCTGGGTCGGAAAGATCCCCTGGAGGAGGAGATGGGAATCCACTCCAGTGTTCTTGAGTCACATAAGGCTTAATTTCTAAACCACCATGGCAAACTAGCCCTTTGTATTGTTTATCCAGGCTCTGGATCAGGGCTAGACCTTGAGACATTCCTGGAAAGGGATATAAGTGTGAGAAACCCTCTTACACACTTACACCCTGGTCAGGACTCACCTTCATGCTCACTTACCCTGATGTTGAGAACTTTCAGCCTCAGCCATAATTCTCTCCAACCCCTAATATTCTCCTAAATTCCAGATGCATTTTTCATAAAGTACTATGTATCTAAGTTTTGGTAAATTGTGTATATATTACACTGTAAATATGAACACACATATCATACATGTAATAAAAGCATTTCAAATCTGATGTTCTTGTATATGACAACTTTCCTACTTTCCTACAAAATTACTCCCCTCATCTTTCATAGCTCAGATATGTGACAAGTATTGTTTTAGTTCAGGCTGAAATAAAAAAAAAAAAAACACAACAGGCTTTGTGGCTGAAAAAACAAAAGTGCGTTTTCTTGAAGTTTTGGAGGCTGGAGGGTTGGGTTCAGGTGACGGCCCTCTTCCTGGATTGAAGAGCTTACTTACTCACTGTGAGCTTTCATGCCCTTTTTCTTGTGTCTTCTTGTGGGTGCTAAGCCACTTTAGTCATGTCCAACTCTTTGTGACCCAATGGACTGTACCCTGCTAGGCTCCTCTGTCCATGGGATTCTCCAAGCAAGAACACTGGAATGGGTTGCCATACCTTCCTCCAGGGGATCTTCCTGACCCAGGGATAGAACTCGTGCTGTCTCCTGCATTGGTAGGTGGGTTCTTTATGACTAGTGCACCCGGGTCTTCTTATAAGGATGTTAATCCTATCAAATCAGAGGCCCAACTGTATGATGTCATTTAATTACTTTCCAAAAGCTTCCATCTCCAAATACAGTCATGCTGGGGTTTTGGGCTTCAACATGTGAATTTGGCAGAGGGTGAGAACAGAATTTAGTTTGTAGCAAGAATCCTGCATTTGAGAGTTAGCAGTTGAAAGAATGAAATGTCCACATAGAGTGCAAGAAATGAAGGAAGGGGGAAGGAAGGAAGCAAGAGGAATCCCAGGAGCTTCCTGTATGAAGAGTAATTGTTCTGTTATTGTTTCTGTATTTAGTTCTATTTGATTCTACATCACTTCACATATTTAACCATCTTCGCCACTTTGCATCTGTGTTCATTCTCTTTATCCATGGGTCAATTAGTTCTCGGTGCTAAGAAGAGCCAGACACTGACAGTGATGCACTTGATGTTTTTGGATGAGGATTCATGTCCTCTGGCTCTTCTCTGAATTTTGTGGTTGAGACATATGGCTTTTCCACTTATAGTTCCTCATCATTAACCCATCAAGTTCTCTGTCATTAAGACTCGCCATGATTCAATACCCTGACATTTTCAGTCACGTGATTTTCCAACAAAACTAATGTAATATTTATTTTAAGACAACTTTTTTACCCCAAATAGCATACTAATTTTACATAGTGATGAAATTGCTACATATTATTGACCATCACATTATATTGTGGCTTATCATCCTTAAGAAACAATGCCTAAATAATTTCACAGTTGCTGTCTTGTTGAGAAAACTGGTGTATTTCAGTTGCAAAATTACATTTAAAAAATAGGGGCTTCTCGGGTGGTACTAGTGGTAAAGGACCCACCTACCAACGCAGGTGGGTCCTGCGTTGGACTTAAAAAATGTGGGTTCGATCCCTGGGACAGGAAGACCCCTGGAGGAGGAAATGGCAACCCACTCCAATATTCTTATCTGAGGAATCCCATGGACAGAGGAACTGGTGGGCTATAGTCCATAGGGTCCCAAAGAGTCAGACCTGACTGAAGCAATTTAGCACACACGCACATTAAAATTATGTTACAATTGTTATGGGTGTCTCAAGGACTTGATGAATAAATTTCCTAGGAAATACTCATTTCCTCATAGAAAAAAAGTGAAGTTGGGGAAGCAGTTGCCTGTCAGGACATCCATGCAAAAGGGAAGTGTCCATGAGGGAGACTAACTCAACTTCTCAGGATAACAGCAGTATCTGAGTTTAACTGGGTGAATAACGATGCGTGAGAAAGTTTCCTACCGACTCAGAAACTTGGCAGGGCAATTTTGGTTCACATGGATACTATCATGCTGTGTTACTGAGTCTCCCAATGGACCCTGCATGGGGGGATAGAAGGAACGTCCTTGGGCCAGGCTGCTGATTGTCTCCAGCTGAAGAAAGAGAATTCTTGCACAAGAGACTAACAGTGCTTCTGGGGAGGGAGGCGGTTGTGGTGGGATCCCCCTGGTCGATGGATTGTCATCTCTGGGAGCGGTGAGCATCCCAGACCCAGTGGTCCAGCATAGAATGCACCTTTCCTGGAGCCCTACGGTCAAGGTGCTTCTGATTAGTTCTCTCCAACCCAGCCAGGCTCACTTGGTACTGCTGGCAAGCCTCATACTTGATCTGTGGGGAGAATGAACCTACTCTATCCATCTTGCCTTTTTTTTTTTTCCCCAAATCAAGAAAGTTTGGCTCTTTGCCATGTTTTTGGGTAGAGATGTTTGCAAGATATCCTGCCTTCCTGCTGTCCATCCAGCCCTACCTAATATCCCTAACTGGTTTACTTTCTTCTTTCCTCATTTTAGAGTTGTGTTCTGATTGTCTCTTGAACACCTTTCTGGGTTTTTATTTGCACTTAACAGGGAGTCGTTGTTGTTGTTTTTTGTTTAGTCACTTAGTCCTGTTTGACTCTTTCAACCCCATGGCCAACATCGTGCCTGGTTCCTCTGTCCATGGAATTCTCCGGGCAAGAGTACTGGATTGGGTTGCCATTTCCTTCTCCAAGGGATCTTCCTGGCCCAGGGATTGAACTCACATCTTCTGCACTGGCAGGTGGATTCTTTACCACTGAGCCAGCAGGGAAGCAGCAGGGAGAAAAGAGTCAACACTATTCCACCCAGACTGGAAATCTAGTGTAATTTCATAAGGTACTTACATGAGGTCCTGCTATAACATAATCATGTGTTTTACAATTAAGTTTCAGTCTGAAATATGTCAGCAGAAAGAATTTGTTTCCCAGTGAAATATCACATGCAAATCATTATGATTCTAAAAATGGTCATGTACTAGAAACTTTGGAGTAAATGCTATAGAAGATTTCAGAATATATGCAAATGTTCATTTTGCACTTGTGAAAATTATGTTTATTAATACAGGTTCTTATATAACTGTCCTTTAGATTTCTACCATGTCTGATGATTCATCACTGTGACATATCACAGCACAGCTGGTTGCCAGGAGTGACATTATACCAAAGATTTATATAAAATATCTGAAAGTTATGTAGCTATAATGCTTCTACTGCATGGGAAGCACCATCAATATCCACATTTAGGATAATAGCTCTGGGAGAAAAAAAGCTCAAAAAAATTCTAGTAATGAAACTATTTGCTTCTGACATTCCAGCAAATGAAACATGGCTATAAAATTTGTATCTAAAAATATGCCTTATCCACATGGAGTCAGCATTTGAAAGTGGAAAGTCAATGATTAGTTTGAAGTAAGTTTTTTCTGGAAGGGCAGAAAGTCCATATATTTTTTTAGTAACTTAGTAAATAAACTTTTTTATTTTAGAATAACTTTAGACTTATAAGAAAATTGCAACTATAATGTGCATAAGTAATTTCCATTTAACTCTATAAATCATTAAATTGTTGCAATTTATTGTCATAAAAATAATCAGTTTTAATTGTGTGTATAATCTGGCTGCTGATGAGAAATTATTAAATTCATGCTGCAAATGGATGTAATCTTGTGTTTAGTGATTATTGTTAGAAGTCAGTCAATGTGAATTTTGTTTTCCATTACCTCCAATTAAATTTTGATCAGATTTTTTAAAGTATGAATGTATATATGCATATTTTACTCCCTGTGTTTCCAAAGTCTTAATACTAAAGGAGAAAGATGCAGTCTTTACAATGCTCTAGCTTTTAAGATTTTTCCTTTAATGCCTCCATAATGAATAATATATGAGTTTGTGAGAGAGATTTTTAATCTAGAAATTCCATAAGAGGTCAAAAGAAAAACCAGTTGTTTCATTTTTTCATCAACATAATCTGCATTGAAGAACTAAATGGAGTGGTAAGAGTCAGGCACATATTACTGACCAAAAAAAGAAAAAAAAAGAAAAAAACAGGAACAGAATTTTATTTCTGATTTATTTGTATAATTTATTACTCTAATAGCTCATGGTCTCTAACATTTATTCTAATATATCTTCAAATTAAACTATTCATCATTACATTGCTTTGATTAGCAGGATTCTATAATTAGAATTACTAATATTTCTGCTTGATTTTCATTAGTATTTCCAATCTTAATTTTTCTGGCTACTTATTTGCCCATGTTTGCATGTCTGCCTAGGAGCAGAAAAAAATGCAATTGTTATCATGCCTATGAGATTCACTTATTTCTCTGCAACGATCCCAGCTTTAAAAAAAAAAAAAAAAGGTTTAACATGCAAGTGTGAAAGTTTACAGAGATCTGTTGTTGTTGTTCAGTAGCTAAGTCATGTCCAGCTCTTTGTGACCCCATGGATTATAGCACTCCAGTCTTTCTTGTCCTCCACTATCTCCCTGGAGTTTGCTCAAAATCATGCCTGAGATGTTGATGCTATCTAACTGTCTCATTATCTGTCTACCCTTCTCCTCCTGCCCTCAATCTTTCCCAGCATCAGGGTCTTTTCCAGTGAGTCAGCTCTCGGCATCAGGTGGCCAAAGTATTGGAGCTTCAGATCAATCACATATTATCTAGCCTAATTTCTAAATCTCTTTCCATTTTACTTTTGAGAAATCTAAAACTAAGCAACATAAAGTATATTTTTCAAGATCACATGAATAAGTAATGACTTCAAGATGAACTGCACAGTGTGTAGCTCTAACTTCTAGCAAAATTATTGATAATGCCAAGGAGACCATTTCTGTGCTGCCATAGAGGTCTACAGGCTTCTCATATTAAGGCTGTCCCTGCAAAACCTACTTTGCAGATACCATCTGATGCAAAGGTGGTCATGAAGAAGAAAGCAAAAATTTGTGGTTGAAAAGAGCCCAGGATTTGAGTTTCAACTCCTTGCTCTGTGTGTGTTAGTTTCTCAGTCGTGTCCAACTCTTTGTGACCCCATGGTGTAGCCTGCCAGACTTCTCTGTCCATGGAATTTTCCAGGCAAGAATATTGGAGTGGGCTGCCATTCCCTTTTCCAGAAGATCTTCCTGACCCATGGATTGAACCCTGGTCTCCTGCATCACAGGCAGATTCTTTACCATTTGAGCTACAGGGAAATCCAAAAAAGGTCTTGACCTGGATCACCACTGTGGTGTGGTCACTCACCTAGAGCCAAACATCCTAGGTCATGAAGTCAAGTGAACCTTAGGAAGCACTGAAAGAAGTGAAGTGGAAGTGAAAGTCACTCAGTCGTGTCTGACCCTGCTACCCCATGGACTATACAGTCCATGGAATTCTCCAGGCCAGAATACTGGAGTGGGTAGCCTTTCCCTTCTCCAGGGGATCTTCCCAATCCATGGATAGAACCCAGGTCTCCTTCATTGCAGGCAGATTCTTTACCAGCTGAGCCACAATGGAAGCTTAAGATTACTGGAGTGGGTACCCTACCCCTCCTCCAGTGGATTTTCATGACCCAGGAATCCAACTGGAGTCTCCTGCATTGCAGGCAGATTTTTTACCAATTGAGCTACGAAGGAAGCCCCTAATAAAATGAAAGTGAAATTTGCTCAGTCATGTTTGACTCTTTGCGATCCCATGGACTGTACTTCCCATGGAATTCTCTAGGCCAGAATACTGGAGTGGGTAGCCTATCCCCTTTCCAGCAGATCTTCCTGACCCAGGAATTGAACCAGAGTCCCCTGCATTGCAGGCAGATTCTTTACCAATTGAGCTATCAGGGAAGTCTAGCTCTGTGACCCTCATCAAAATACTTAAAATATTTTATCCTCAGCTTTCATATCAGTAAAAATCACATCACAATTCTGAGTCTGCCTAACTCCATAACACTGTTGGGAAAATCACTAAGAAAAGATATGTTTTTCTTATAGATATAAATTTATGGTTTACAATAACATATCTTCAATATGAATGCTATAGATATTTTATACTGTGATTGGCTCCATCTAAACTTTATACAACAAAATCACTCCAACTTTACATTTAAGTGCATATGTTTATATCAAGATAGAATTAATGAATCTAATAGTTAAAATTACAGTTCAACCTTGTCATGTCAAACATGGCACTGTTTAAATGTCTTTAGTTGAATTATTCATTTTTATTTTAATAAATGTGATGATATGGATTATAAAACTAAAATCATTGCAACATATTTCATTAAAAGCTGATAAACTTTGAATAGGTGCAAAGGAAATGTCTATTACAAAGCTGGTGCATACACATTTATTTCTTAAAGTCCACATTTAGTGTGTTGTGAAGGAAATTTGACAGGTAGTGGTATGTGTGTGCACAATCAGTTGTGTCTGATTTTGTGACCTCCATGGACTATAGCCTGCTTGCTCTTCTGTCCATGGGGTTCTCCAGGCAAGAATACTGGAATGAGTTGCCATTTCCTCCTCCAGGGCATCTTCCTAACTCAGGAATTGAACATGAGTCCCTTGCATTTCCTGCTTTATAGGCATATTCTTTATCAGTAAGCCACCTGGGAAGCGCATAGGCAGTGAAGTGTCTTTCTAACTACTTTCTTCTATGTTACATGACGTTGGGAATCTATGACAGAATAGAAATAAAAAGGGAGTTGTCAATGCTAAGGAGCACATAATTAAAATTAAATAGTTTCATATAACTTGATCAGATTTAAAGATAATGAAAATATTAGAATTATGTTATACAGAAATACCAAAAAGCATTGATGGCATTCTGTTTCGGCTTAAGAGGTATAAAATCTGCAAGAGAGCATTGTTGCTGCCCTAATGGCAAGAAAACATCTGATAATCTACAAAATAATAATTTCTCTTACCCATCAGGGTCCCATTGTCACAGGGCAAAGAGGGGGACAAAATGAAAGGGAGAGACCTCCAGGAGAGCACTAGGGATGTTTCAGCTTTGACAGAGCACAAGTAATAGAGGGGACCGCAATACGAGAGGCTAAGGAGACTGCTAAAATTCTAGCACGTTGTTGTTACCAGTCATGGGTGGGCTCTCCTGACACTTAGGAATCTCCCAGAAGTTCCAGACAGGAATTTTAGAGTGAATCTCGAGCTCTTTCCAAGGGCCTCTACTGGATGCTCATAAGAAGCCTGGTTGAAGGAGAATTCTTGAAATTATCCACATCGGTGGTGCCTCAGCAGGAAATTTCACCATCATCTGGCCCATCTGTCACTCAGAGCAGAGTTTTAAATCTGGCTGATGGGCAGGGCATGTCTTCTGTCAGCCCAGGCAAACATCCCAGATTCTGGGGGTCAGGAAGGAGGAAAAACCTTCTGCCCCTGAAGGAGGGTCAGGTACCACTCATCCTTCCTGCGTGTCTCACTCTGTAAAAAACCAACAGCATTCCTGCAGATAAACACTCCCTGCCATGTGGGAAGAGCAGAGGCAAAGTCTAGTTACCTAAGAAGCTATAGAAAAATTACTCAGATCCAGGATTCTGTCCTGATGAAAAGCAAAGTTTTGAAATATAAATACCTACAAATATCCAATCAGAGCTTGTCACGTTCCACCTCAGCCAAACATGACCCAAGCACGTAACTGTATGCCTTTGGCGGAAAGTGATCCAGATGATTAGTTTTTAGAACATTTCCAGGGGGAAAGTGATCATTCCTCTTTCATTATATAAAACATGATCTTTACTGAGAACACATCATAATTGGACTTTTCAATAATGTATATGTAGGTGATACACTTCAATCATAATGTTGGCAGGTTTAATTAAATAGAAATTTCTTTTGTGAAAGGCCAATTTGCAAAATCATCAATGCACTTAGTGACCTGATACAAATAATCACATCTTTTCCCTGATTTCAGCCCCGCTCACGGCTTTCTGGGGGTATAGCGGTCAATTTCAAAAGTGTCAAATGAAAAATAGCAAGAGCTAATGATGGTGTTGCATTCTGATGGAGCCAGGTGCATTTTGCATGCTGAAAAATTGATGTAACCCTAGAAGAGAGGTTGTCACTATCTACCTTTTGCAAGTGTCGTACCACTTGTGAGGAAAGGGAGGAAGTAATATTGGTAGTAAAACCAAAGAGCATTTAATGAAATTCTGGGACAAAAATCAATGATAGAACAGCTGTGACACCCATTATTGTTAACATAAAATCTGTAGATTGTGTCCTTATGATCCTGTGATTCATTCATGCTACATGTTTTACTCCTCAATTTAGGATGTGTTTCTTAAGGAAAGCATTTCTTTTCCAGTCTTCTTCTTCTTTTTTTTTTTCTTTTTAATTGAGATCACATACTTTACGGAAACAATTAAATGTAGTATGTCTGTGTGTGCTTAGTCACTCAGTCATGTCTGACACCCTGAGACCCCATGAACTGTAGCCCACCAGGCTCCTCTGTCCATGGGCATTTTCCAGGTAAGAATATTGCAGTGGGTTGCCATGCCCTCCTCCAGGGGATCATCCCAACCCAGGGACTGAACCTAGGTCTCCCACACTGCAGGCAGATTCTTTACTGTCTGAGGCACAAAGCCCAAATGTAGTATATGTCTTACATTTCATGTGCTTGTGTGCTAAGTCGCTTCAGTAATGACCAACTCTTTGCAATCCTATGACTGTAGCCTTCCAGGCTCCTTTGTCCATGGGATTCTCCAGGCAAGACTACTGAGTGGGCTGCCATGACCTCCTCCAGTGGATCTTCCTGAGCCAGGTATCGAACCTGCAACTCTAACGCCTCCTGCATTGGCAGGAAGGTTCTTTACCACTAGTGCCACCATGGAAGCCCCTTGCAGGCAGGGGACCTGCTCAATTTTCTGTTCACTCTATGCTTATTAGACACCCCACTGCCACCCTCCGCTTCATATGTAGAAATCTTATAAGGCACTTGCATGTAGGCCCCATGTAGACCATTGTCTTGTATATTGTGGTATCTAAGATACCTTGACAGTCAGTTTTGTCTAAAGACAGAAAATAGGTTTTTAGTTCCCTATTTAATTGTGCTGCTTGTATGAAGTGGTTAACAAAGATTTAAAATTTAAGCTGCAGCTGCCAACTTCCCATAATCCTTTACAGCCCCATCTCTTCAGCTATTTTTTCAAGGGAGGGTGGATATTTGTTTGCAATCACGTTTTAGTTAGTATTCTTAATTATTATGAAGAACATATTTTGAATAAAGTACAAAATTCATTGCTACTTAACTACACTAGAAGTCAATCCATGCACATTTTTTACTAAGAAATATATTCTTGAGGACTTCCCTGGTGGCTCAGATGGAAAAGCGTCTGTCTACAAATGCGGTTCGATCCCTGGGTCGGGAAGATCCCCTGGAGAAGGAAATGGCAATCCACTCCAGTGCTATTGCCTGGAAAATCCCATGGACAGAGGAGCCTGATAGGTTACAGTCCATGGGGTCGCAAAGAGTCAGACACGACTGAGCGAATTCACTTTCACTATCATCATTTGACTTAAGATTTCAGATTTTGATTGAAAGTGAAAGTTGCTCAATCATGTCCAACTCTTTGCAACCCCATGAACTATACAGTCCATGGAATTCTCCAGACCAGAATACTGGAGTGGGTAACCTTTCCTCCAGGAGATCTTCCCAACCCAGGGATGGAACCCAGGTCTCCTGCATTGCAGGCGGATTCTTTACCAGCTAAGCCACAAGGGAAGCTGCAAGTGCTGGAGTGGGTAGCTTATCCCTTCTTCAGGGAATCTTCTGGACCCAGGAATTGAACTAGGGTCTCCTGCATTGCAGGAGGATTCTTTACCAACTGAGCTATTACTGATTCCCCAGTTGCAATATCCATTTTGGTTTACATTAACTGCATCTTTTTAAATATGAAAACTGGTTTATTAAAATAATTTTAAGAAATGCTGAGTTGGTCTTTTCATAACTTTTCATTTGCCAATCTGTGCTGTTATTCTTCAAGAATGGTACATGTGTTATTTAGTTTGTCCCCAAATTCTTGATCTTGTAACTCTTTTATTCCAAGAATACCTTGAGAAATAATGCTTTTAGAAAACACTTTTGAAATATTAATTTCTTAATCTAAAATATGTAAATTTAATGTTTTCAAAATAAAAATTATTATATGACATTATTTGCTATAATAATTAACTAAGATTAAATTTGAGTGATTTTTACTTGTATTTTTAATGCTTTGAAGACAGACATTTCAAGACTATTATAACATATTTAGGGTAGAAATAAGACAATCCAGTGACAATGATTATTTTAGGTTTATGATTTAATGCTTACTATACTCCAGGATGATTTCTGGTGTATTTCAGAAATCCATTAAAAGTTTGTCACTTCCGGTTATTTGGCACCTTTTTATCACCCCTCCCCCCTTTTTAAGTTGATGGTTGGTGTGAATAATAAAGAAAGGAACCACTTTCCTTCTTAAATTCTTGGATCACCTTATGAAAGATTGTGGCAAATTTGGGAGACCTAAATGATCAGCCTTAGTTTCACATTGTGAAGCCAAATCTCTTCAGTAGATAGTCTTTTCTCTGTCATAACCAAGACCAGTTCAGCGGTTTCATATAGATGTGCACATATGAATATATTCATTTTAAATGAATTTTAGTCAAAAAAATCCCTATAAACAAACATCTTCCATAGACATAGCATTTCATTTTTTGGAGATAAAATACTTCAAATTATCCAAGAATAATTTACCCCCTGCATAGTTCTAGTACAGAAATTAATGATGGTGTTGCCTACTGCCATCTGCTCTATAGATGCCCTGGTGATTCAGTTATAAAGAAAAGTAAGTACTCCACCATTGAAAAATTGCAATTTTTAAATTGACTCTAAGAAATATTTTTCTTCTTATTCTCTTTCCCAACATCAAAAAGTCTTAACATTAAAACAGAAAAAAAAATAGAACAAATATTATAACAAATGCCTCTATATTATAAGCAGTAGACTCTGGCTGATTGTGTGATACTAAAAATAAAACTTATTGTGACTGTTTATCTTTTGTGGTCATTTTCTTTGAGACTGTAAATCACATGTATAGACAGCTTTCAAAATTTTGTTGTAAAATATAAACCTGCGTGACTTTTTTACCAAGCAGCAAAAATGCATGCCTAAAAGCATAGACAATAGCTAAAAAAGAAAAGGATGTTTTTAAAAACCCAGAAATTAAAAGCAAATTTATTTTCTTATTTTTTTCTCCTCACCAGAATTTTTAAAATACAAAGTAAATAAAATAAATACATTTTTTTACCTAGGTCATTAAACAGTATAATAAACAAAAACAAAAAACAATATTTTTATATCAATCATCTCAATAATTCATTTCAGCATTTTTTACATATATATTTACTTATAATATAAATGGATGCTGACATGCTTTGGGTGCTCAGATAGATTAAAAATGACCTTGGTTTATTTTCTTGCTTAGAGGAGTTTCAGCTACCTTACTGGTTGTTGAAATACAACTAACACATTCACTTTCACAATGCAGTATAAATCACTCAAATGTAGTATTTGCTGGTGTTCAGTTGCTAAGTCATGTCTGACTTTTGGCCCACCCCATGGACTGTAGCCTGCCAGGCTCCTCTGTCCATGCGACCTTCCAGGCAAGAATACTGGAGTGAGCTACCATTTCCTTCTCCAGGGAATCTGCCTGACCTAGGGATCAAACCTATGTCTCCTGCATTGGCAATCAATTCTTTACTACTAAGCCACTAAGGAAACCCTATGTCTCTTCATAGGGATAATTAAAAATGCTCATTAAAAAATAGCAAATTAGATGTGCCTTTAGAAATAAGACATTACTTCATCCATTTGTCATTCAGTCTTTCTGTGTATTTACCTAGCTCCCATCACCATGGCAACTGTACATCTCTGGAGTGAGTATGACAACTTAAAACTTCTATTTAACTTTTTTCCTCATGCTTTACTTCCACTAATTTGTAGAAAGCTGGATATTTATAATATAAACTTTCTATACTTCTTGTTTGAAACCATGATAGAATATTTTAAAACATCTAAATTGTGATGAGAAGGTAATCCTAGCAGTTAATAATGCTACAAAAATGTGTTTCTGTGAGCAGAATGTTGCCTAACTTTCAATGGTGTCAAGGTTTGAAAAGCGTGTGTTCAGCCATTGTTATTTCCTGAAACCACATTTCTTAAAAAGGATGGATATGTGACATTTTATCCTAAGTCTCCTCCAAGGATGAACATGTTCTAGTTCTCAAAAAAAAGAATCAATAGTTTTCTTTTAAACATCAAAGATCCTGATATGGAGGAATAAAATGTCAGCAGTTACAGATCTGTAGAAAGATTCACTACCTCCTAAAAAAGAGGGCTGCAGTATTGCCCTTTAAGATATCAAGTGTGAATCTAGATGAAAGGGGAAATCAAACAGATACATAGCATCACCTTAAAGGGAAAAACAACAGCAATGACAAAAATAACAGGCCTTTCTTATCTTTCCAGAATGATGTGAGAATTACCTCACAGATGACAATTAATATATCTAAACTATGAATGTACCATCACCACTGGTGCCCAATGACCTACAGAAATATCTAGCAGGCAAGTTAAAGCAGCAACACTGGTATCCAGGCACCAAAGTCCAGGGTGAAAGAAATGACTTTTAAGTAAGAAGTAGGAAGGAACACATCTGTCATAATCCTCATGACATGAAACCTCTACTATTTACAACTATTTTCAGGGCTTCTTTCATAGCTCAGATGGTAAAGAATTTGCCTGCAGTGTTGGAGACCTTGGTTTAATTCCTGGTTTCGTTAGATCCCCTGGAGAAGGGAAAGGCTACCCACTCCAGTATTCTTGCCCAGAGAATCCCATGGACAGAGGAGTCTGGTGGGATACGGTTCACGGGGTCCCAAAGAGTCGGACATGACTGAGCTACATTCACTTTCACTGTTATTAACATATCCTGTCTGAGACGATGCTGTGGAATTGGGCTTATTTTGGTAGCTTGTATCGGGAATGAATACAGTAGTCCACCGTTTTATTCCTACCTGCAAAAGAATACAGGGGTTCTCTGGTTTTATGAAGCACTCTCTTGAGAAGTTAAAGTTCTATCTGTGTCATGGATAAGCATCATTTCTGGGCACAGAATTTTTAGCTGAATACTTGCCGGGGTCCAGCCCCGGTGGATCCAGGGTGATTCGAAGGTAGGGGGATGGAGTCGGCTTCTTTGAAAAAATACATATTTAATTACAGATATATAGAGAGATTAGAAATGGATAGTGTAGTAGGAAGATCAGTGGAGAAAAAGAGGCTGAATAACTTGGCCATGGTCCAGATGGGAATTCAGCCAGAAAAATGGGAGCAAGAAAGAAGCGACATGGGGGAATCAGTCTTTCTGGAAACTGATCCCATTTTCTTTATTTTTAGGTTTGCTTATATACCTTTTGTTACACATAGGCATGAATACAGAGTCACGCGGGGGTCAGCAGTCCTGACCTTTATCAAAATCAGGTGCTTCACATAAATGTAAAAAAAAAAAGGTCTTAGGAATATTACATCATTTGGCCATGAGTGAGACCTGCTGACATTTTATGATCCTTTCTTTCTGATAACCAAAAAACTTATTTTTTCCAAGGGTGTTTTTTCTTAAACCAGGCACCACCCTCCAAATAAAGTTACATTCCTATAGGGTGAGGGTGTAGTGAGTTACAATCAAGAAAGGAATTTATTTAACCCAAGGTTAGCATGATTAATCTTAAAGGTTAATACTTATTTCTCCTATATGCTTATAGGTTAATGCTTATTTCTCCTATATGCTAGTTATATTCATTATAAGGATAGGGAACATGGAGATTTAGCAGCAAACATCAGCCCAACAAATGAAAATCCTTTCATCAATGCTCCCCTTAAGATCTATTTAGTCTTGAGATAGTGATAAAGTTACATTTTTACATAACAAGGACACAGTGATTTATAACAAAGTACAGTGATCTATTACAAAAGAGAAAATTCATAAACTCAAAAAGTCTAGTATTGTTAACCTTAAAAACTACTATATTTCCTTTTCTATATTCCAAATACATTGATTAATATATTCCCAGGTGCCTAAGGATATGGAGGCCTGGCGGCAATCATTGACTCAAGAAGAAGAAAAAGCCCTATGCTAATTAAGACTCTCAAAATACTCCAAAACTCTCTGTGCTGTTTATGATTGAGAGGTAGTAAACAATCATGTGCATAGTGGCAGGAGTATGGATAATCCTGTCACATAAACTAATCTGTCAACAGAGAGGTTTGACCTGAAACACCCTTGTCACACCCAGGGTAGGGAATTAGCAGCTATTATTGGCACAACAAATGAAAAACCCTTCACTAATATAATTCCTAACCAACCCACTATACTAATAATTTCCAACTCCCCAAAAGAATTTGCCTTTAGTAAATCTAAAACATCTCGTGCCTCTCAGATTGGGAGGCTGTAAACAATCACATGTGGCCGGACAAACCTATACAGGCGGGCTAGATAACCTTCAGAGGAGTCTGTAAGCTGAAACACTCTTGTCACGCCCAGGAATTTTTATTGCCTTGGAGCTGCACGTTTACTCCTTCTCCGAGAGAAACGGTTATGGGGAGAGCCCCCCGTAAAGTCAGAGGTGTAGGTGAGAGCATAAAACAGACTCTGGTTTTGGGGTAGATGCTCTGGAACAGGGGGTTTCCTGAGGCTTGATCACGCCTTTGCGTATGCCAAGCCTCCTTCCTCATGACCTTTGCCTGGATATGGGTCAATTCTCCGGGAAAAGAAGATGATGAGGCACCAAAAAGTCTTTCTCAGCTTTCTCCCATTTTCCATTATTCATAACGTTTTACAGATTTGTCCAAACTTAGAGTCAAAGAAAGGGATGGAAATATTTACATCAAGTTGGTTCAAAAGTTGAATGCACTTAAGCCACATCCTTGAGCTCAGGTAGATTGAAAGCCTCCTGCCCCCAACTCCACCCACCCGCACCCACACTTTCTGCTCTGATTTCTCAGCTCCAGCCCTGGCAAGACCACCACACGATGGATCTGTTCAGCAGTACAGCAACACACATATGTGTTTATGATTAATACTATGCCTTTCCCCCCATTGTCTTCTTGCTTGTACAAGAATTATTTAGCTGGGAAACAAAAATTTCCCCAGGAGATAAAATTTCTCTTCTCTGTGGATAACAGCATTTCTACTAGGATGAGCTTCAAAAGATACAACAAGACACATAGACCTGTGACATTCCCCTGGTTTTATGTCCACGTGGAAGTGTGCTTTATGTATGTCAAGGGCCACTCTTTCCCTGCGGCATGTGATTTTAGCAAGTGAAACTTTTCCTCTCTTCATAGCAGCGGGTAAATTTACAACAAGGTGCCCTCCCTGAAGGTACCTTCCCCAGAAAGCCTTGGAGATAGGGGGTACTTTCTTCCTTAATGGTTTCCTTTTAAAGGGATGGCTCCCAGATACTTGAGAGAGACCTGGGCTGTGAAACTGTCAAGAGGCTTTTAAGAAGAGCATTTCAAAAGATCAGAGAAATGATGCACAAAACAACTTTTCTAAAGCAAGTGTTTGAAGTGAGGAAGTAGCTGCATCTCTTTGGTAGGACTCCTGGATCCTTAAGGACCAGTGAAGGAGAGAGATGAGCTACAGAAGCAGCAAGAAACTTGTCTGAGGTTTAGTCTAGCCTTGGGGAGTGTTAAGCACTTATTGGTGAAAAGAAACTTGTGGACTATCTTCCTTTACAAGTCTAAGGGTAAGCATGTCTACCCCAAACTTTCCAGATGTGCAGGGGTCTTGCAGCAAGCAGCCTCTAGAAATATTTGGGGAATTAGCTGTTCCCATTGGGCAGCACCTTACATATCAAAATTATCCATGCACGGTTATCCAGATGAATGACTGTCCGATCTCTGTCAGAAAGAGGATCATGAAGCTTCTTTCATCACAGGGAAAAATCATAGAAAACATAGTTTTGAAAAAATAGTATATTTTGTTCCTATCCCCCAGACTAGAGCATCAGGATGCCCTGAACAAGAAGAACCCTATGTAATCTTTTGTTGTTGTTTAGTCGGCAAGTCATATCTGACTCTTCTGTGACCCCACGGACTGTAGCCTGTCAAGGCTCCTCTGTCCATGGGATTTCGCAGGCAAAAATACTGGAATGGGTTGCCATTTCCTTCTCCAGGGGATATTCCTGACCCAGGGATTGAACCCGAGTCTTCTGAATTGGTAAGCAAGTTCTGTACCGCTGCGCCATCAGAGAAGCCCATGTAATCTTTAGATACTATCAACTGGTGGAGAAGACAAGCGAGTGAATAGACATTTCCTAAAGAGAGCCATGAGTCTGCAGAGCAGTATAGAGGAGGTCTGCCAGGGGCACACTGGGAGACACATGAACTGCATTTTAGTATAAAGAACAGTTTAAAAGAGATGGTTATATTGGAAAGATAAGGCAGTAATAATACAGCAAGAAGGGAGACTATAACAGGACGAAAGAAAAGCAGGTACTGCTACCTGGGACAATTATGATTAGTGAAACTCAAATATACAAACGGTGTGAGAAGATCCTTAAAATCATGCTAAGAAGTTTGTATTGAATACAACAAAGGCCCTTGAATGAGTTTTAAGAAAGAGAATGGCACACTGGTCTGTTTTTGCTATAGAATTGTCACTCTGGTAGCAGAATGGAAAAAAAAAAAATCTGCAGGAGTCAGTTTTAGAGATGTGGATAGCCATTATGACAGAAAAGCAAAAATCAAACCAAGGGGTCAAAACTTTGTGTAGCAAAGGGTTTTGCTCAGTTATCAACCACCAAGTGCTTTAAATTCAAGACTACCTGGCATGATTACAGTTCTGAATCCACTCCTCTCCTGTGAGTTAAATATCCCTTACTGCCATTCACTTGTTTTCCTTTCTGAACAATTTAGTCCAGTGGCACCTAGCTGGACAGAGTGGGTAGAAGACATACTCTCTGCTGTTGTTGGCTGGAGGGTTCCATGATGTCGGTTAAATCCAGCTAGTTGGTAATGTTGTACCAGCCTTGTAATCCTTAACTGCTTTTCTGCCTTCTACTTCTATGAAGCATTTAGAGAATAATGTTGGTACAGATGAACTTATTTACAAAACAGAAACAGGCTCACAGATTTAGAGAATGAACTTAGGGTTACCTGGAGGAAGGTTGTGGGGAAGGGAGAGTTAGGGAGTTGGGATGGACATGTACACACTGCTGTATTGAAAACGGATCACCAACAAGGACCTGATGTAGAGCACAGAGAACTTTGCTCAATGTTATGTGGCAGCCTTGATGGGAGAGGAGCTCGGGGGAGAATGGATTCATGTATGTGGATGGCTGACTCCCTTCACTGTCCACCTGAAACTATCCAACATTGTTAGTCGGCTATACCCCAATACAAATTTTTTTTTTTTTAAAGAGAATGGTGTTGAGAGCATAAATAATAATTGAAGACTTGCCTATTTTTTGGTACTTCTATGAGTGTCTGCTTCATGTATATTAAAGCTTTTTTTATTGGATGCCAAAATATTCAGGCTTGTCATGTCCTACAGATGAAATGGCAGCTATATCATTCAGTTCAGCTCAGTTCAGTCGCTCAGTCATGACCGACTCTTTGTGACTCCATGAATCGCAGCATGCCAGGCCTCCCTGTTCATCACCAACTTCTGGAGTTCACCAAACTCATGTGCATCGAGTCGGTGATGCCATCCAGCTATCTCATCCTCTGTCGTCCCCTTCTCCTCCTGCCCCCAATCCCTCCCAGCATCAGAGTCTTTTCCAACTAGTCAACTCTTTGCATGAGGTGGCCAAAGTATTGGAGTTTCAGCCTCAGCATTAGTCCTTCCAATGAACACCTAGGACTGATCTCCTTTAGGATGGACTGGTTGGATCTCCTTGCAGTCCAAGGGACTTGCAAGAATCTTCTCCAACACCACAGTTCAAAAGCATCAGTTCTTCGGCGCTCAGCTTTCTTTATAGTCCAACTCTCAGAATGGTTTTCTTTATCTCCCATGATGCTCTTTGCTCTGAAATACATTTTGTCTAATGTTACTCTGGGCACTCTTGCCTTCTTTAAATTCGAGCTAGCATGGTGTATCTTTTCTCATTCTTTGTTCATATTTGTATAACTGTATTTAAATTCTTGTAAGTAGTATGTCGGAGAAGGAAATGGCAACCCACTCCAGTATTTTTGCCTGGAGAATCCTGTGGACAGAGGAGCTTGGAGGGCTGCTGTCCATAGGGTTGCTCAGAGTTGGACACGACTGAAGCAATTTAGCATGCATGCATGTATTGGAGAAGGAAATGGCAGGGACAGAGGAGCCTGGTGGGCTGCTGTCTATGGGGTCGCACAGAGACAGAAGTGACTTAGCAGCAGCAGCAGCAGTATGTAGTGGAGTGTTATATTTTTATTCAGTTTGGCAGTCTTTGCATTTCTACTTGGGGTAGTTTTTATCATATTCACATTTAATATGATGTCTTATACTTTTGGATTTCAATCTACCATTTGAGCATGTTTTTTCCTATGTCCCAACTGTTGTTTCTTTTGCTCATTTTGTTTCATCAGTTTATTATATTTGTTCATGATTCTATATTATCCTCATTGCTGACTTTTTTCCTAGTTTCTAGCTAGCCCAGCTCCCTATCATCTAGCTATCTACCAATATATCTATACTAGTCATGTTTGTTGGTGTAATTTTGTTGTTTTAGTTGTTGTTTTAAACTGCTCAGTTGAAGATCATTTTATTGGGCAGCAATAAGTTAATGCAGTGGAGAAGGACATGGCAACCCACTCCAGTATGCTTGCCTGGAGAATTCTATCTACACAGGAGTCACGGGGTCCCAAAGAATCAGGCATGGCTGAGTGACTAACACTTTCATGCAAATCTAACCTCCCCCAGAAAGCATCTCCTGCCCACTCTAGCCAGTTCAATCACTGATTTCACAAGTTTATATACTATGTGCTAGAATGGGAATGAGACATTCCCAATTTCAGGTTGCTCACAGCTGGAGGAGACAGGATGTGATTTAAAAAAAAAAAGTTAATACAGTGACACGACAGTAGGACTTTTTAAAATACCATTACATACAGCAACTTCACTCTTGGGTATTTTTCTGAATAAAATAAAAACACTAGTTTAAGAAGATACATGTATCCCCACATTCATTTCATTATTATTTTTAATAGCAATATTACTGGATACAAATGACAAACTAATTTTTGTCCTGCATGTGAAAGTCAGACCAAAAGAAAGCTGAATGCTGAAAAATTGGTGCTTTGGAACTGCAGTGCTGAAGATGCTTGAGAGTCCCTTGGACACCAAGGTGGTCAAGCCAGTCAATCCTAAAGGAGATTAACCCTGAATATATATTGAAAGGACTGATGCTGAAGCTGAAGCTCCAGTAGTTTGGACACCTGATGAGAAGAGCTGACTCATTGGAAAAGACTCTGATGTTGGGAAAGATTGAAGGCAGGAGGAGAAGGGGGCAGTGGAGGATGAGATGGTTGGATGGCATCAGCAATTCAATGGACATGAGTTTGAGCAAACTCCAGGAGATAGTGGAGGACAGGGAAGCCTGGCATGCTGCAGTCCATGGAGTTGCAAAGAGTTGGACACGACTTAGTGACTGAACAACAGTGCCGCAGTAAAATCCCATGCGCTGCAAAACATGGTGCAGTCAAATAAATAATTTTTTTGAAGAGGTAATGTGTGTTGTATGTGCATACTCAGTCACTCAGTCATGTCCGACTCTTTGCAACCCCATGGACTGTATCCCACGAGGCTCCTCTGTCCATGGGATTCTCCAGGCAAGAATACTGGAGTGGGTTGCCATTCCTTTCTCCAAGTGATCTTCCCAACCCAGGGATCAAATCTGTGCCTCTGGCTTGGCAGGCAGATTCTTTACCACTGCGCCACCTGGGAAGGTGTGAGGTTATGAACGCTAATTGGTTTGAATGTGGTGATCATTTCACAATGTTTATTTCTATGAAATCATCATGTAAATACCTCTAAATGTATGTAACTTTTGTCAGTTATAACTCAGTAAAGCTGGAAAAATAATAAAAAATGAAAAATTTAGAATATTATTATCATGCAAAATCATTATTACAAAAACTATCTTAGAAAAGACTATACACTCTACATTCTGTCTTGCTTTGACTAAAAGGAAGCAATCATAATTTGTTTCAGTGAATAGTCTATTCTAGATTGTTTTAATATTGTAAAAGATTAAAGTCTAATTTGTATGATTTATAATAGATCCTAGTTAAAACTAGAGTAGCTCTTTTGCCTGGTAGAAAACTAATTTTTAGCCATGGGGGGAGAAAAAAACATAGTTTACAAAATGCCACACTCCCCAGGTGAGATACACCTGGGAACAATATTATATACTCGAATATATCATAGAAACATATGGTTTCTATCTTTTGGCTCATACATATGTTGATCCCTTACATTTTACCTGCAGCTAAATCTATAACATCAGAGTTTTTTCCTTATGAAATGTGGCTTTTTCTCAGCATGTTCCTTTTAATAGGAACTATTGTAATTTGTCAGTTCATATATAAATTTGGGAAAAACTGAGCCTAATTGAATAGGTAATATTCTATTTTAGTGTAGCTCATTTCATCTCATTTATCCCACTATGATTTATACATAATTTTTGGTCTTTATTTATGAAGAATACTGTAAGTCATTTACTTTTGTTTGGATGATGATTAGATTGTTTTCTTTCTGCTTTTAATGATCATTCACTTTTGTATATGTGCTTGTAAGACACCAAACATAACATAAAACACAAAAATGTGCTCACCTATGTCTTTCAGAGGATTGCAATATGCAGTCCTATTGTCTAACAAGCATCTTATTTCATTATCACTTTTTTACAAATGTCAATAAATTAATTTGATATGATCTCTAAAGTAGTAGGGCTTCCCAGGTGGCTAAGTGGTAGAGAATCCTCCTGCAATGCAGGAAATGTGGGTTCTATCCCTAGGTCTGGAAGATCCCCTGCAGGAGGAAATGACAATCCACTCCAGTATTCTTGCCTGGAGAATCCCATGGACAAGGAGCTGGTTGGGTTATAGTCAGTGGTGTCACAGAGTTGGATACAACTGAGTTACTAAGCACTCACACTAAAGTACTAATGCAGTCTGAATGAAAGTAAGTGTCACAAAATACTAATATAATAAAGTTAAGAAATGTGGTGCTGGAGAAGACTCTTAAGAGTCCCTTAGACTGCAAGGAAATCAAATCCTAAAGGAAATCAACCCTGGATATTCATTGGAAGGACTGATGCTAAAGCTGAAGCTTCAATATTTTGGCTCCCTGATGTGAAGAACTGACTCATTGGAAAAGACCCTGATGCTGTTAAAAATTGAGGGCAGGAGGAGAAGGGGACAACAGAGGATAAGATGGTTGGATGGCATCACCGACTCAATGGACATGAGTTTAAGCAAGCTCCGGAAGTTGGTGATGAACAGGGAAGCCTTGCGTGCTGCAGTCCTTGAGGTTGCAAAGTGTCAGACATGACTGAGCAACTGAACCACAACAACAATGAATTCAATGACACAGAATAATAGAGAATTTTGATGCTGTTCGAACATACTTATAGAGACTGGAAAATCCAACCAGCAGAAGGGCAAAGTTCTATGATTTCTGGGAATCCAACTTCACTTAATTCATTCCATATTCCAAATTTGGACTTGGAATACGGAATGAAGCAGGGCAAAGGCTAATAGAATTTTGCCAAGAGACCACACTGGTCATAGCAAACACCCTCTTCCAATAAAATAAGAGAAGACTCTACAAATGGACATCACCAGCTGGTCAACACCAAAATCAGATTGATTATATTCTTTGCAGCCAAAGATGGAAAAGCTCTATACAGTCAGCAAAAATAAGACTGGGATTGACTGTGGCTCAGATCATTAGCTCCTTATTGCCAAATTCACTTAAATTGAAGAAAGTAGGGAAAACCACTAGACCATTCAGTTCAGTTCAGTTCAGTTCAGTTCAGTCACTCAGTCCTGTCCGACTCTTTGAAACCCCATGAATCGCAGGCAGCACGCCAGGCTTCCCTGTCCATCACCAACTCCCGGAGTTCACTCAGATTCATGTCCATCGAGTCAGTGATGCCATCCAGCCATCTCATCCTCTGTCGTCCCCTTCTCCTCCTGCCCCCAGTCCCTCCCAGCATCAAAGTCTTTCCCAACGAGTCAGCTCTTCACGTGAGGTGACTAAAGTACTGGAGTTTCCACCTTAGCATCATTCCTTCCAAAGAAATCCCAGGGCTGATCTCCTTCAGAATGGACTGGCTGGATCTCCTTGCAGTCCAAGGGACTCTCAAGAGTCTTCTCCAACACCACAGTTCAAAACCATCAATTCTTCGGCCCTCAGCCTTCTTCATCAAGATTGCCGGGAGAAATATCAATAACCTCAGATATGCAGATGACACCACCCTTATGACAGAAAGTGAAGAGGAACTCAAAAGCTTCTTGATGAAAGTGAAAGAGGATAGTGAAAAAGTTGGCTTAAAGCTCAACATTCAGAAAATGAAGATCATGGCATCCTGTCCCATCACATCATGGGAAATAGATGGGCAAACAGTGGAAACAGTGTCAGACTTTATTTTTGGGGGGGCTCCAAAATCACTGCAGATGGTGACTGCAGCCATGAAATTAAACAACATTTATACCTTGGAAGAAAAGTTATGACCAACCTAGATAGCATATTCAAAAGCAGAGACATTACTTTGCCAACTAAGGTCCATCTAGTCAAGACCATTCAGGTATGACCTAAATCAAATTCCTTGTGATTATACAGTGGAAGTGAGAAATAGATTTAAGGGACTAGATCTGATAGGTAGAGTGCCTGATGAACTATGGACTAGGTTCGTGACATTGAACAGAAGACAGGGATCAAGACCATCCTCATGGAAAAGAAATGCAAAAAAGCAAAATGGCTGTCTGGGGAGGCTTTACAAATAGGTTTGAAAAGAAGAGAAGTGAAAAGTAAAGGAGAAAAGGAAAGATATAAGCATCTGAATGCAGAGTTCCAAAGAATAGCATGAAGAGATATAGCCTTCCTCAGCGATCAATGCAAAGAAATAGAGGAAAACAACAGAATGGGAAAGACTAGAGATTTCCTCAAGAAAATTAGAGATGCCAAGGGAAAAATTCATGCAAAGATGGGCTCGATAAAGGACAGAAATGGTATGGACCTAACAGAAGCAGAAGATACTAAGAAGAGGTGGCAAGAATACACAGAAGAACTGTACAAAAAGATCTTCACAACCCAGATAATCACGATGGTGTGATCTCTCACCTAGAGCCAGACATCCTGGAATGTGAAGTCAAGTGCGCCTTAGAAAGCATCACTACGAACAAAGCTAGCGGAGGTGATGGTATTCCAGTGGAGCTGTTTCAAATCCTGAAAGATGATGCTGTGAAAGTGCTGCACTCAATATGCCAGCAAATTTGGAAAACTCAGTAGTGGCCACAGGACTGGAAAAGGTTAGTTTTCATTCCAATCCCAAAGAAAGGCAATGCCAAAGAATGCTCAAACTACTGCACAATTGCACTCATCTCACATGTTAGTAAAGTAATGATCAAAATTCTCCAAGCCAGGCTTCAGCAATACATGAACCGTGAACCTCCAGATGTTCGAGCTGGTTTTCAAAAAGGCAGAGGAACCAGAGATCAAATTGCCAACATCTGCTGGATCATGGAAAAAGCAAGAGAGTTCCAGAAAACATCTATTTCTGCTTTATTGACTATGCCAAAGCCTTTGACTGTGTGGATTACAATAAACTTGGAAAATTCTGAAAGAGATGGGAATACCAGACCACTTGACCTGCCTCTTGAGAAACCTATATGCAGGTCCAGAAGCAACAATTAGAACTGGACATGGCACAGTAGGTTGGTTCCAAATAGGAAAAGGAGTACGTCAAGGTTATATATTGTCACCCTGCTTATTTGACTTATACAGAGTACATCATGAGAAATGCTGGGCTGGGAGAAGCACAAGCTGGAATCAAGATTTGCCGAGAAAAATATCAATAACCTCAGATATGCAGATGATACCACCCTTACGGCAGAAAGTGAAGAGGAACTCAAAAGCCTCTTGATGAAAGTGAAACAGGAGAGTGAAAAAGTTGGTTAAAGCTCAACATTCAGATAACTAAGATCATGGCATCTGGTCCCATCACTTCATGGGATGTAGATGGGGAAACAGTGGAAATAGTGTCAGACTTTATTTTTTGGGGCTCCAAAGTCACTGCAGATGGTGATTGCAGCCATGAAATTAAAAGGTGTTTACTCCTTGGAAGGAAAGTTATGACCAACCTACATAGCATATTCAAAAGCAGAGACATTACTTTGCCAACAAAGGTCCATCTAGTCAAGGCTATGGTTTTTCCAGTGGTCATGTATGGATGTGCGAGTTGGACTATGAAGAAAGTGGAGCCCAGAAGAACTGATGCTTTTGAAGTGTGGTATTGGAGCAGACTCTTGAGAGTCCCTTGGACTGTGAGGAGATCCAACCAGTCCATCCTAAAGGAGATCAGTCCTGCGTGTTCATTGGAAGGAATGCTAAAGCTGAAACTCCAGTACTTTGGCCACCTCATGTGAAGAGTTGACTCATTGGAAAAGACTCTGATGCTGGGAGGGATTGGGGGCAGGAGGAGAAGGGGACGACAGAGGATGAGATGGCTGGATGGCATCACCAACTTGATGGCCATGAGTTTGAGAGAACTCCAGGGGTTGATGATGGACAGGGATGCCTGGCATGCTGCGATTCAAGGGGTCGCACAGAGTCAGACACGACTGAGCGACTGAACTGAACTGAACGTCACTTAAGCCCTTCAGGTAAAAAGGAAACATGCTTTCAGCTCTCAGAGACTGTCCCTCTGGGCTACCACCTCTGCTGCTATTGCCCCCTACCCCCACTCGAAGGCTCAGCTCCTGGTGGTGCCACGGGCGCCTTGGAGTTAGCAGCACCGCCTCCCTACAGACATGCGTTTTCCTGCAGTCAGTGAGGATGCCAGAGTCATCAGTGAGTCAGAGCGGCTCCTGCCTTCTCCTTGCCTGTCTCATGTGACGATCTCACAAATCTTCAGTGGCAGAACTTGACTGGCACTCCACTATCCAGGAAAACTGGAAATGCAATTGGGGAACTTCTAGACTGGGGAAGATTATAGAAGGGAAAACGTGGGACTGAATATCAATGGGCAATAATGGGCAGCGTGCTTTCTGCTTTGTACACACGGAATGCTGATCACAGCAACTTAATTCTCCTGCCTTTGACACTTTGTTTTGTTAACACTTTCAGTGAAACTGAAGGTTACAAAGCAGTAATCAAATCAATCAGTTTTAATAGGACTTCCAAAGCTGGTGGCAAACAGGCTCAGCATGGTGTAATGTGTTTTAGATTTGTCCTTATTATAACATTTAAAAAGTCACCAAAAATCATAATTCCTGTTTGAATAGTAAGCCAATGTAAAACATGAAAGATAGGATTTGACTGATTCCCATCAAAGATCTAGTTTCTACCAATAAAAGTCACATCATATCATTTTTCTCTTCTAAATTCCCCACTGATGCCTATTAGTTTATTATAAGATCTGAAGTCATTTTTGTGGCTGACAAGCGCCATGATGCCAAGGTCAGTGTATAGTTTGAATCTCATACAATCCTTAACTATCCCTTTCACCAAGTCCACTGACCCGCTCCATGGAATCAACTACTTTTTAAGGGCTTTGTCACTCTTCTCAATGCTGACATAGATCTTTCCTGATCTGGGGCGTGGCTGGTCCTTCTCGCATATTAAGTTTCAGCTCAAATATACCCCCTCAGAAAACCTCCCAACCAAGCTCATCTCAATTAATCAATTTCACCGAGAGAAGTTCTCTAGTCAATTATCTAGATTTATTTTCTGTAGCACTCAGTATTATCTGACTTACAATTTTTGTTTGCTTTTGCTCATGCATTCATTGTCTCTCTCCCTCCTTGTCTGTGTGCTAAAGTTGCTCCAGTCGTATCTGATTCTGTGCGACCCTATGGACTGTAGTATGCCAGGCTCCTCTGTCCAGGGGATTCTCCAGGCAACAATATTGGAGTTGGTTGCCATGCCCTCCTCCAGCGGATCTTCCCAATGCAGAGATTGAACCTGTGTCTCCAGCACTGGAAGGCAGGTTTTTTACCACTAATGCCACCTAGGAAGCCCCTCTCCCTCCTAACTGTCACATGGATACTACCATGGCAATGATCTGTGTCTCTTGATCATTACAGCTGTAACTGCATCCAGAACAGTTCTTGTGGTAGGCAAGCCATAAACATGGATGAAGAACGGTTTAGGAATCAGTAACATGATCCATCCCCCACCACCACCACCCCCACCAGCATATTCAGTTCAGTTCAGATCAGTCTCTCAGTCATATCCGACTTTTTGCGAACCCATGAATTGCAGCATGCCAGTCATGGCTATGATTTTTCCAGTGGTCATGTATGGATGTGAGAGTTGGACTGCGAAGAAAGCTGAGCGCCGAAGAATTGATACTTTTGAACTGTGGTGTTGGAGAAGACTCTTGAGAGTCCCTTGAACTGCAAGGAGATCCAACCAGTCCATTCTGGAGGAGATCAGCCCTGGGATTTCTTTGGAAGGACTGATGCTAAAGCTTAAACTCCAGTATTTTGGCCACCTTATGCAAAGAGTTGACTCACTGGAAAAGACTCTGATGCTGGGAGGGATTGGGGACAGGAGGAGAAGGGGACGACAGAGGATGAGATGGCTGGATGGCATCACGGACTCGATGGACGTGAGTCTGAGTGAACTCTGGGAGTTGGTGATGGACAGGGAGGCCTGGTGTGCTGTGATTCATGGGGTTGCAAAGAGTCGGACACGACTGAGCGACTGGACTGAATTGAATTGAACTGAGTCCTCCCTGTCCATCATCAACTCCTGGAGTTCACTCAGACTCACATCCATCGAGTCAGTGATACCATCCAGCCATCTCATCCTCTGTTGTCCCCTTCTCCTCCTGCTCCCAATCCCTCCCAGCATCAGAGTCTTTTCCAGTGAGTCAACTCTTCGCATGAGGTGGCCAAAGTACGGGAGTTGCAGCTTCAGCATCAGTCCTTCCAAAGAACACCCAGGACTGATCTCCTCCAGAATGGACTGGTTGGATCTCCTTGCAGTCCAAGGGACTCTCAAGAGTCTTCTCCAACACCACAGTTCAAAAGCGTCAATTCTTCGGCACTCAGCTTTCTTCACAGTCCAACTCTCACATCCATACATGACCACTGGAAAAGCCATAGCCTTGACTTGACGGACCTTTGTCGGCAAAGTAATGTCTCTGCTTTTGAATATGCTGCCTAGGGTGGTCATAACTTTCCTTCCAAGGAGTAAACACCTTTTAATTTCATGGCTGCAATCACCATCTGCAGTGATTTTGGAGCCCAAAAAACTAAAGTCTGCCACTGTTTCCCATATTCATGCATACCCAAATATGAGATATTGTGATAGATATTGAAAACTCAATATGCAAATCCATTTTTCCCTTTCTTCCTTTCTTAAATCATCAATTAGAGTCACAATACTCCTAGTGAAGTAACACTTAATTTCCCAGACAACTTTGTAGTTAGTTTGGTCCTGTTGCAGAGTCCTGATCGATGAGAGACAAGCCGACATCTGTAAGTTTCCTCAATTTTTAATCGCATGTGGTATTAACTGGGAAAGTTCCATTTTCTGGTAAAGTGCTCCTTCTTCTCCTTTTTGTTTCTTTGGATAACCTCTCTGCCCCATGGATAGGAGACGGAATGCTGTAGTATGTGTCTGTAATGTACGTCTCTAGTTGCCCAAGTTCTCCATTGCTGAGGGACACCTCTGTGGTCCCATTTTGGAGTTCAACGCATGAGCACGTACATCGAGATTCAACATGTACCTGCTAGTTATCTATGTCACACACAATAAGAGGAAGGGGATATATATTTTTTCTTATGACTGATTTGTGTTGATGTATGGCAGAGACCACCACAACATTGTTAAACATTATTCTCTAACTTAAACATTTAAAAAGCATGCTTGGGGCTGGTGCACGGTGATGACCCAGAGAGACGTTATGGGGAGGGAGGTGGGTGGGGGGTTCATGTTTGGGAACGCATGTACACCCATGGTGGATTCATGTCAATGTATGGCAAAACCAATACAGTATTGTAAATTAAAATAAAGGAAAAAAAGAAAAAGAAAAAAAAAAGAGTCAACATCACTACATGGAATGTTCTCTGTTATTAGTAGTTGAATAACAGGACTGTAAATCTTGGACTGGCATGTCCTACAAACTAGGTAACTGATGATGGCTTGCTTCAGGTGAGAAAATTTTAGCTTTCTATCATTCACATCAGAACTCAATATAATGGAGGCACAGTTTATACTAAAAATCAGGTAGAACGAGAGTCAAAAAATTATGATCCCAAGACCAAATTCAGCTGGCCATCTGTATTGGTAAAGTTTTAATGGAGTAAGAAACCACCAAACTGTGAGGAAAGTTAACCATGTGGAGAAAAATCATGAAAGCCAATTGACAATCCGCATCAAATCCTCAGAAATAAAACCTCATCAGGAACATCCTAGCTGGCTCCCAGCCATCTGAACCATCTACCTGAGGCCTGAGGGCTAATGAAGTCGAGAGGGCTGTCCGTGCTATGTCCCATCCAAATTCCTCACCCCAAGAACTGTGAGAAAATAAAATGGCTGTTCTTTCAAGTCGCTAAGTTTAGGGTATCCTTAATGCAAGAACAGAGAACAAAAAACCCAAGTGATCAGTTGCTTTAAAAAGCCCTTGGGTTTCTTTGGGCTTCCTAGGCAGCGCTAGTGGTGAAGAATCCTTCTGCCAGTGCAGGAGACTTAAGAGTTGTGGGTTCAACCCCTAGGTCAGGAAGATCCCTCAGAGAAGAGAATGGCAACCCGCTCCAGTGTTCTTGCCTGGAGAATCCCATGGACAGAGGAGCCTGGTGGGCTACGATCCCTAGGGTCACACAGAGTCAGACACAACTGAAGCAGCTTAGCAGGCACACACATGACTTTCTTAAGCATAACCGAAATTGGCATGACTCTCTGAGAGTTGAAATTTCACATCTTGGAGTGTAATTTCTGCTTCCCTCACAGCCTTCTATAGTTTATCCAAGTCTTTGTGCATTATTGTTAAAATATATTTATGCGTATCCTTGATATACAAGTAAGTGTCACAAATCACCTTTGAAAAACAAGGCTAGTAAGTTCACATGACATAACATTTGTTGACATAATATTCAGGGCAACACATTGCATTCATTCCAATTCATTTAACATTTCTTGATGACTTATTTTAAACTTGCTCTGGGCAAAAATAAAATCCAGATGTTATGTTCTATACTTTTCTATAGTTCACAACTTGTCAGTGGAAAAAAATCTTGTTTTTATATTCTTTTACTTTTTATAGTTTTTATTTATAATGCATTAAAGCTATGATAGCAATAGATAGAAATTGTATTGAGGATTTTCAATGCATTTTTTTTTTCCAAACATGCTCTTTCAAAAGCCCAACTCAAAAGATCTACCTTAAACTTGTGCTGAAATTCAAACCAACTGGTCAAAGCTTTTACACTCAGTGGAGACACCTGACCCCAGGTCAAATTGATTGGATTCTCACATTTGTGACATTTTTATTCAAATTCAGGGACTTTTGTGTATCTATTGCACGCTTGTGAAGGCTGTGTTTGGTCATCTGCTTTGAGACCTAGAGAAAACTGGTCTTCAAAAAGAAGGAACATGGAAAAAGAGGCAGAAAGATTTACAGACAAAATATCCTATGGATCCTGAGAGAGAGGGAGAAATGGAGAGAACATATGGATGGGAGCTAAAGTTAGCTGCCATTCCTGGTTCTAGTCCCACTTGAGGTCTGAAAATAAATCTGCAAGCTACCCAGTGTCCTTCTAGCTCATGTCCCTTTTTTGCCTTAACTTGAGGAAATTTTCTTTTTGTATTCAAAATTGTATGCAAACAAAAAAACAAACAAAAAATAGATGCACAGATAAAGGAGAAAAGAGGTGTATTTCTTTTGGACAGCAAATCTAGGATAAAATTAACCAAGCCCATGAAGGTGAATTAGACCATCTAAGATAAAGAAAACTGGAGGATGAAGAGAAGTCGAAGCAGGAACTCCACCGTATGCAACTTTGGGAAACACAGCAGTGGTTCCTGCATAATCGGCTACAGGTCTGGGGCAGAGTGGCCAGAGGTGAGGCTGAAAAGCGCGACTGACACAAATTTGAAATGGATTATAAAAAAGCACGCTAAAGAATCCAGCTAATCCTTACTGGATCTGAGGAGCCACAGAAAACATTAAAGGGAATGGAATGACAGAGCATCTTCTGTTTTCTTGTAAGTCTAAAGTAAAGGTGACTTTTGAGGTTTTATCACTGTAATTAGTAGACATAAAACTCATGACATGATATGATTATGTCTATATGAGCTTCTCATTGGCATCTGCATTCTGAGCACAGAGTGGCTGGTTTGGGGTGTAAATACTGTGCAATGTCTCATGCAATACGTATAAACCAGAAATACTGCATTTTTCCACTCAAAGGCATGGTTGAAGATCTTATTTATTTTTAAGGGACTAAAGGGAATAAAGACCAATCATCTCTGATGCAATAACTTACTTGTGTCAATATGCTAGGCTTCAGCAATGTCTGTCTATGGTTCCTAACTGTGGGTATATTTATAATGCCTAGCATTACCTTTTCTTTTATTTTAGTATTAATAGAAAGAGGAAAGGGCTTACATTCTCAAGGACAGACAGCCCCATCCCCCGATAATAACTAAGGGTGTGATTTCGCTGAAGCACTCATTTGCCGATATGTGAGGAGTTATTTGTCACGTACTACAACAATGCAGTAAGCCAACGTCTTGCATTTGCATATGGTTCAACACCTATGACGGATAACCTCATTCTAAACAGCAAACTGAGCTAAAAGCACCATTTATCAAACTCATCATACTTTGCATTTCCTCCTTTCCCTCTTCCAGTTATTAACTTTGTAAAAGGAACAGCCTATTTTTTTTTGTAAGTCTCAACATTAACCTCAGTATAAATGTCTTCATTAAGTGTGGAAACAAAGGCGCTGCAGAGTTCTTGAATCAAATCATGATCTAGTAATGTTGGCAATATTTCTTATACCCTTGGCCAAAGAAGTAGTCTTTTTCAACTTTGTAGTAATGTCAGCAAAAGAACTGCTAAAGTAGAGAGCTTAGACAGTCAGATTCATCTTCGGCTAACACCACACACTTAGAATTAAGATCTACTGCAGGTAGAAATAAATTTCTGCCCCTAATCACAAGACAACTGGAGAAGAGAATGGAAATACCCACTCCAGCAATCTTACCTGGAGAACTGCATGGACAAAGGAGCCTGGTGGGCTGCAGTCCATGGGGTCCCAGAGTCAGATACAGCTTTCATTTCAATCAAGTGACACAGTTATACTTGGTTCATGTAACCCTTTAAAAGGGAAACAAGGTCTAATTTAGTTTTCTTTACTCTGTTTTCTTCTATATTATTTTCTTTCTTGATTTTCCTATTTCCTTCACCCAACTTTTAAAATTCACTGTTTTTATAATTGGCTTTTTCTATATTTCCTCTACAACATAGAAGTAAACTGGTTAACTTGCTTATCTTCATTCAAGTAAGTGCGGTTAAGTAACATGTTAATTCCCCAGTGGTGTCCGACTTTTTGTGACCTCATGGACTCGCAGCCCACCAGGCTCTTCTATCCATGGAATTCTCCAGACGAGAATACTGGAGTGGGTAGTCATTCCCTACTCCAGGGGAATCTTCCCAACCCAGGCATCAAATCTGGTTCTCACACATTGCAGGTGGACTCTTTAGTGTCTGAACCTCCAAGGAAGCCCTTATAAATGGTTAAGTCTAAGTTTAATAATATGCACTTAAAATTTTATGCAAATAACAATTAGTTTGCATTTATATATGAGCATTCAAAAATTTTGTTCCTTCTCATTTTGCCATGCTACCAGGATCATATTTCTCACAAACTATAGACTTTACACATTTATCTAGCAATTTCTATGGCAGCATATTGTGGCTATCCCTTAAGTAATGTTATATGTTAAATGATATTTAGTATAAGATTTCGCACTATAGACAAATAGTGTTAATACTGAAATTCAAAATAGCACACATTGATAAAGCTGTGTGAACATATCTTTATAATATTGTATTTTATGATTATTCCAATCACAGTTTTTTTAAAAAAATTGATAATTCAAGAAGTCATTAACCTCTATTGAATCTGCAGCTGATTAGGACAAATTTGAAAACTGTCTACAAAAACAGACTTCCTACAAAATAGAAACTATTATATTATAGATAATATAAAAGCACTGCCCATATAAACAGCACTAATGAATCAAATTCAAGATATGTCTCAAACTCTGAAGTACAGTAAATATGAATCTATCCATATATTTTCTTCCCAGACCTCTCGTGGGGCACAATAAACACCCAGCAAAGCAAATCTAATACAGTGCTTTGGACTTATTAAAATTCTCATTGAAATTCATTGACTATCTACAAAAGAACGTATGCTATGAGAAAAGAAAGTATGTTCTAGTTAGACATTATTTGTAAAATAATGGAAAAGTAAAGCAGGCTCTAATTTTAGCATTGATGGCCAAGGAACTCGGGGTATTTTAACTTCAGTGAAGAGGAAATGTGTTATTATTAAAGATATTTGAAGCCCCAGTTATGTAACTTTATTGCTTTACGTTACACAGCAATAATACTGTGGCTGACACTGAAAAATATTATAATAATACAAGAGGTTATTATAATATCATATTAATAAATGATAGCAATGTGTTGAACGCCGAACAAAGCAAAACTTATAGGCATTTTTTTTTTTTCAGCTGAAGGAATTTTTAGCCTACACAAAAATAGCTAAAATTTAGTTGGATAGATCCTATTCTAAAACTTTATATGCTTTACTTCATTTGTTTGTCATAGCAACTCAGTTTTTACCATCGTTTTAAAGATTTTTATTTATTTATCTATTAATTTGACTACAGCATGTGGGATCTTTAGTCGAGGCATCTGAACTCTTAGTGGGATCTAGTTCCCTGACCAGGCAGCAAATCTGTGCCCCCTGCAGTGGTGGGGGCGGGGGGGAGTCTTAGCCACCGAACCAGGGCGGGGGGGAGTCTTAGCCACCGAACCACCAGGGAAGACCCACGGTGACTCATGTTACGTGTGAAGATTCCAAAGTTCGGATCAGTGGTTTGCCTTAAATCCCACATCTAAAATGTGATGCAATCTCAGATCATAATAGACATAATTAGACAAAAGAAGACGGTTCTGCAGACACTCAAAAGAAGAAAAGGCAAAACAACAAAACCAATAAGAATTTTACTTGGTATTCAGTTTTTAACTAATCAAATTTGAAGATTCTAAGTGTCTTGATGGAAAATACTGTTTGTGGAGTAAGAAAGGCAGAAAGTTACTAGATTAGCAGTTTGTGTAGGATGGAGACCTTTTCATGGGAACACAGGCTAAAATGTAAATTTATAGAGAAATTTAAATCAAATGGGGCATAGGGTCCTAAGGAAAAAAAAATGAAGCTTTAAATGATAATTTTGTTCATGATTGTGAATGTCTAAGAGATCAACATTTTGGCTTTTTAAAACTATTACAATTTATATTTATTATAAATATTTATATATGTATAATTATATAATGTATTATATAATATGCTGTATGTTTATATTATAATTATAAATAAAATTTATAATATTTTAAAAAATATTAGGTGAGTAAAGTGTTTCTGAGAAACTTCTCATGGTCCCAGGAGACAGGCCTAGTCTCGTCTGGAGTTATCAGTAATGGTGGCGCCATCTTGCTGTCAGTCCAAGGATGAAGCCAGCACCCAGGGTATCAGGAAGGACTCAAGTCCTTCTGTTACATTATCTCTGAAGATGTCTTTCCTGTAGACCAGTGCTTCCCAGCATTCTTATAATATAGATAGAAAGTGGTAGTGTGTGTAAATCTCACTGCCATTGGGGATCCGCTCAGTAGAGCCAGCTGGCCATGGTCTGATCAGCTGCATGGCAGGCAGACAAGACAACTCTCCCATCACTTCAGTTTGCAGACCGTTTGTGTCACAATCAGAGACCACGAGATAACATTGTGCCATCTCTCAACTTGGCATCCTCTGGTCTGCTGCTGCTGCTGCTGGTGCTGCTAAGTCGCTTCAGTAGTGTCCAACTCTGTGCAACCCCATAGACAGCAGCCCACCAGGCTCCCCCCGTCCCTGGGATTTCCCAGGCAAGAACACTGGAGTGGGTGGCCATTTCCTTCTCCAATGCATGAAAGTGAAAAGTGAAAATGAAGTCACTCAGTTGTGTCCAATTCTTAGTGACCCCGTGGACTGCAGCCTACCAGGCTCCTCCATCCATGGGATTTTCCAGGCGAGGCCACATTAAATCAGGGGCAATCGATTTTATTTTTTTTGTTTATCCATGTGGTCACAAATGGTAAGGTTTTCTCACACTGAATAATATTCCACTCTATAGCCCATCATGGGCTTCCTAAGTGGCGCTAATGGTAAAGAATCCACCTGCCAAACCAGGAGACACAAGAGATGCAGGTTTGATTCCTGGGTTGGGAAGATCCCCTGGAGTAGGAAATAACAACCCACTCTCCAATTCTTGCCTAGAAAATCCAATGCGCAGAGGAGCTTGGCAGGCTACAGTCCACAGGGCCACACAAGGTTGGACACGACTGAGCAAATGAGCACACATCCAAAAATATTCCATCTACATTTCCTTTTTCTTTTGCATCTCTAGATGGACACTAAGGTTGTTTCCCTGTCTTTGCTATTGCAAATAAAGCCATAATAAATATAGGGGTGCAGATGATTCCTTAAGATATTGCTTGCAATTCTTTTTGATGTATACCCAGAAGTAGAATTGCCGGATCAAAGATGTTTTTAATTTTCTGAGGAACCTCTATATTGTTTCCAGAGCAGCTGTATCAATTTACTTTTCAACAGAGCGCGAGGGTTGCCTTTTCTCTACATTCTTGTCAACAATTGCTGTCTTTTGTCTTTTAGATAACCCCCGCCCTCCGATACTCTTGCCTGGGGAATCCCCATAGACAGAGGAGCCTGGTAGGCTATAGTCCATAGGTTCACCCAGTGACTAGCATGCACACGTCTTTTAGATAATAGCATCCTAACTTGTGTAAGCTGATAGCTCATTGTGGTTTTGATTTGCATTTCCCTGATGATTCGTGACACTGATTATCTTTTCAAAGAAGAAAAGATAATGTTGGCCAAGAACTGAATATACACTTCTCCAAAACATACCCAACGGCCAACAGCTCTATGAAAAGATGCTCAATAGCTTGCCTTTTCGAGTTCCACAGAAACTCACTTTTCTTCTATTTTCTGTAGCTGTTCCATATCTAGAGCTAAGTCTGCTGCAAAATATTGTCTCCTATTTTGTCTCTCCAATCTTACTCCATAAATGCCACACAAAATATATATCTTTCAACAAGTCTCTATCCTGTGGAAATTTCCTTATATCCATGCATGCATGCATGCCTGCTCAGTTGCTTCAACCGTGTCTGATTCTTTGCGACCCCATGGACAGAAGCCCACCAGGCACATTTGTCTTTGAGTTTCTCCAGGCCTGAATATTGGAGTAGGTTGCCACGCCTCCAGGGGATCTTCTCGACCCAGGGTTCAAACCCACATCCCCTGCACTTGCTGCATTGCAGGTGGAGTCTTTACCCACTGAGCCACCAGGAAAGCCCCTTATATCTATACCTGTCGTCAACATACTGCTAGGCACATCTAGACACTCTGCTGCTGCTGCTGCTGCTGCTAAGTCGCTTCAGTAGTGTCCGACTCTGTGTGACCCCATAGACGGCAGCCCGCCAGGCTCCCCAGTCCCTGGGATTCTCCAGGCAAGAATACTGGAGTGGGTAGCCATTTCCTTCTCCAATGCATGAAAGTGAAAAGTGAAAATGAAGTCACTCAGTCGTGTCCGACTCTGTGCGACCCCATGGACTGCAGCCCACCAGGCTCCTCCATCCATGGGATTTTCCAGGCAAGAGTACTGGAGTGGGGTGCCATTGCCTTCCCCAGACACTCTGGTAGTCAGTTTAGAATCCACTCAACTATGGCTCGCTTGCATACATCTAAGGAGCCCTATTATCTCTTGGGGGACAAATCCCTGCTTGATTAGGCTGACATATGTCATACCATCATTTAAGATGTATTGTGTATATCAGGGTGTTTTCCCTATTCGAGACGATTATATAAATATGATACATTATTGTCAATGAACACCTCAGTGTATAGTTTATTGGGGATTTTTGGTCACCATGTTTGCAATAGCAGGTGAAATTTGATGGAAGAGAAGAGGCAGCACTGATATAAAATTTTCTCGCCCACCTATATGATGCAAGCCAGCTCAGGCTACTCTGCTGGAGAGTCTGCCACAGCCAAATGCTCAAATTCACAGGCCTTGGCCCTGCATGTAGGTGGGATTGTGACATTTAGGTCTTTTCTGAATAAATTTTGAAAAAAAAAATAAAGTCATCACAGGTTTTCCTCTGAAATACTTTTTTCACTTTATGTTGGTTGATAACTCTCCAATTCATTCCATTTTACTTTGAATAATGGGATTCAAAGATCTTCACAATTCTAAAATGAAACACATCTGAAGCTGCCTGGTATGGGCCTGAAACATGAAAAGCCTTCTGAAACTTTTGAAATGGAAATGGAAAAAAAAAAAAAAAAAAACGAGCAGATCAAAATGCATTTCATGTTCAAAATTTTTCCAAAGAAACAGACTTCCTGAAACTACTTTTCATAAGTTAGCTTTTGGTTTCAATTGGTCAGTATAAGATAATAGAATCAAACATTACAGTGTTTATTACAGTTTTCTACACACAAAAAAGGAAAGACAAAGAAGCATTATGTCTTTCCAAGCAGTTCTAAAGGCTAAAATTGTTTACAACACCATTATCTTATATTTAGTGCAAAAGTGCTTTTTATTGTTTAATGATTGAAAGTTAACTCTCATTGACTGCTTTTTTTTTTTTTAATACCTCTGGATACAGCAGTCAGTAATAACGTAAATTGTAAAATAAAGTGAATGCTGACATTATATTATTGTGATGGCTAATGTTACATTTCCATGTGGCTGAGCCAAGATGCCCAGAAATGTGGTTAAATGATATTTAGGGATGTTTCTGTGAGGGTGTTTTTCAATGAGATTAACATTTAAATTGGTGGACTTTGAGTAAAATAGATGATCTTCCCTAATGTGGGTAAACCTCATTCAATCAGTTGATGTCCTGAATGGAGCAAAAGCCAGGCCTCCCTGGAGCAAGAAGCAGTTCCACCAGAAGACTGCCTTTGGATTCGAACTCCATAATTGCATGAGTCAATTGCTTAAAATAAAGCTCTGTGTGTGTATGTTTTTCCTGTTGGTTCTTTCTCTCTGGAAAACCCTGACTAACAGCTAGATAGGTGCTCTGTACAAGCAAAAAAGGAGTGATTCTTAGAAATTGAATGATTTATCATATAAAATCAGAACTTAGTTGAGTTCATTCAAAGGATTCAAAGGTACTTGAACTAATATAAAATGTTATGTCTTAATGACTCAATGTCTAGGGTTCACAAATATATAATCATGCAATTGATCTAGAAGGAATGTTGCTGCTGTTGTTTAGTTGCTAAGTCCTGTCCAAATCTTTTGCAACCCATGGACATAGCCCATCAGGCTACTGTGTCCATGGGGTTTCCCAGCCAAGAACCTTAACTGCCAAATACTAAGTGAAAGAAGCAAAGCCACTTTATTGATAATTGCCAAAACTTGGCAGCATTGTGTCAAAAAGAGAGCAACACGACTGAGCAACTGAACAACAATGGCATTCTACACAAATAAAAAATATGCAGTCAGTAAGAATATGTCAGTGGCTGCCAGAGGCTTGAGGAAGAGGATCCCTATGTAAAGCACAGAGGCTTTTTAGGGCCATGAAAATACCCTGTCAAATCATGTGGAATAAAATCCATTTTATAACTTGCAAAAATCATTCAGTTCCTCTAAGCCTTAATTTTCTGACTGTGTGATAAAGATTAAAGTGATCCTGCCCCATTACCCTGAGAGGTCAGTTTCTAGGTGTGAATTTGTCTTTTACTAATGTTTTCCATTTTATTTTATTTATTTATTTTTACTTTGGTGAGAACACTCAGCATTAGATCTACTTAACAAAATTGTAAGTGTATAATATGGTAGTTGTAAGTACAGGCTTGATGCTGCCCAGCAAACCTCTAAAACTTAATCATCTTTCATAATAGAAACTTGATACCCTTTGAGTGACACTGCCCTCACCATTTGCATTAATGGATAAAGGAAATGTGATAAGTATACATTGATGGAATAGTATTCAGCCATTAAATGAAGGAAGTCTTTGCCACTTGCAACAACATGGAAGCCTCTTGTGGGCATTAAGCTAAGTGAAACAAACAGAGAAACACGAACATTGTATAATCTCACTTATATGTGGAATCTAAACGAACAGACAAACTCACAGATACAGAGAACAGACGGTGGTTGCCAGAGGTAGGAGGGGGAGATGGGCAAAATGCATGAGGGAAGTCCAAGGATACAGACTTCCAGTTATAAAATGAATAAGTCATGGGACAGTAATGTACCATGTAGTGACTATAGTCAATAATATTGTATTGAATATTTCAAAATTGCTAAGTGAGTAGATTTTAAATTTTCTCTTAACAGGAAAAAAAATTATAACTGAGTGGTAACAGATGTTATGCACCTTAGCGTGCTGATCATTTTACAAGATATCAAACATCGAATCATTATATGGCACCCCTGAAATTAATATGATGTCATATGTCACTGATAAGTCAAGAAAACACACAAAAATAAAAACAAAACACAACCGAAAATCAGTCTCAGCGACAAAATCTTTTCGATACCACATTGTTTCCCTCTCATTATTCTATTCTTCTGCTCACCCTAAAGCAAACCTATTAAAATTGCTTGATACCTATTCGTTCTAGTTTTTCTTATTGTTCACTCAAGCATGTCTAACTCTTGATCTTGCTGACCACAATTTGCATGCCACAGCTATTCTCAACAACAAAAACGTAAAGTGAAAGTGTCTGTCACACAACCCTGTACAACTCTTTGTGACTCCGTGGACTGTAGCCCTTCAGGCGCCTCTGTCCATGGAATTCTCCAGGCAAGAATACTGAAGTGGGTTGCCATGCCCGCCTCCAGGGGATCTTCCAGACCCAGGGACTAAACCCAGGTCTCCAGCATTATAGGCAGATTCTTTAACATCTGAGCCACCAGGGAAGCCCTTTTCTTGATAAATCTAATTCCAAATGCAGTGCCTACATTTTTCTCCTCAGGAGCAAGTCTTCCATTGCCTACCTATTTAACTACAGTTCACAAGGCTCTGTTCTTTCTTGCAATCTCACTTTTCTTGGATTTTCTTGGATGCAGCCATCTCCCAGATACTTTTTCTGCTCTACATTGTCTCCATATTCTACCTTCCTTCTGCAGACTGTGATTTCTAAAGATTCTATAGGATAGGCTCCATCACAGATACTTCTTCCTCCTCTTCTCACCTCATTCTACGTGATCACATGCATTCTTATGCTTAAAACATGCCATTTATATTCTGAAAGAGAAGAACAAACTTGACAACTTAATTCCACATTGGATCTATTCCTTTTGCTCCAATTTTTGTGCTCTGTTGCTGTGCTTAGCCATACTGGTTCTGCATTTTTGTGAAAGAATACTGCCTATATCCGGAAATGTATGGATGTGAGAATTGGACCATACAAAAGGCTGAGCACCAAAGAATTGATACTTTTGAATTGTGGTGCTACAGAAGACTCTTGAAAGTCTCTTGGACTGTAAGGAGATCAAACCTAAACAAATAAACCCTGAATATTCATTGGAAGGACTGCTGCTGAAGCTGAAGCCCCAATACTTTGGCCCCCTTAGGTGAAGAGCTGACTCATTGGAAAAAGATCCTGATGCTGGGAGAGATCGAAGGCAAATGGAGGAGGGAGTGGTACAGGATGAGATGATTAGACAGCATCACCAATTCAATGGACACGAATCTGAGCTTGCATGATGTGGTCCATGGGGTCTCAAGAGTGGGACACAACTTGAGACTGAACAACACACTGAGTGGCCCTTTCTCGTGGCTCTGCCTCCTAGGCTTGACATTTAGAGGTGTAACACTTTTCATTCATATAGAGATAAAAAGCTGCATAATGAAAAATAACATTGGTCTTGTTGGAGGTTTATAGGAGCATTGTAACCAGACCTATGTGTTCAACTGCCAGAACAGAGATTATCACATCTCTACCAGGATTTGGAGGACTCCAGGAAGCTTGCAACAAGCAGTCACATCCTATCTTCCTTTAGCATAATAGAAGACTGAATTCTGACTTGGGTGAGATGGTTCTTTGGGACAATAACTCAGCGGCTGTCTTCTCAGTCTGCTCACTTTCCTAGTAAAGTCGCTATTCCTTGCCCCAACACTTTGTCTCTTGATTTATTGGCCTACGATTCTGAGAGCAGGGCTTCCCTGGTGGCTTGGATGGTCAAAAAATACACCTGCCAATACAGGGGATGTAGGTTCAGTCCCTGAGTGAGAAGGTCCCCTGAGGGAGGAAAGGCAACCTACTGCAATATTCTTGCCTGGCAGGCTACAGTCCCTGGGGTCACAAAAGAGTCGGACACGACTGAACAACTAAAAGTCAGCAACAGCAACTCTATGAGCAGTAGGAACTTAGACTTGGTAACACACTCTAGTCGACAACTCTTCTGAGTTTCAGACCAAGGTTTGCCACTGACTCCTCAGTGTTCACCTTGTAAGTCTGAAAAGCACTGCAGGGCTCCCCAGGCGGCACTAGTGGTACAGAACCCACCTGCCAGCCCAGGGGACTCAACAGAGGTTCAGTTGCTGGGTCGCAGAGACCCCCGGGAGGAGGGCCTAGCAACCCACTGCAGTGTTCTTGCCTGGAGAATCCCATGGGTAGAGGAGCCTGGGGGGCTACAGTCCACGGGATCACAAATAGCCGGACACGACTGAGGTGACTTAGCACCCATCCACACACAAATCTAACACACCCCACCTTCACTTCTTGATGGTTTTCCTCCGTCTCTGGTATGCTCCAACTCAATAAAATGCTTTGCTTCTTGTAATTTTTATTTTTCCACTTTTTAGTTCTCCGTTTAAGCAAAAACCTCGGGAGTCCTCCTTGATTCCATCTCTCCGAACACAAACAAATCCATGGCTAAAACTTGCCAAGTTGACTTTATAAATATGTATAACAATTTTCCACTTTGTCTCCTCTCCATTACCACCACTGAGGGTCAAAATACTGTGTTTACCACTTAGCTTATTAAGATAAACTATGTCTTTGTTGTATCTCCTGTAACGTTACAACCATACTCCATAATGTGATCTTTTACAAATGCATAATTAATCATATTACCTCTCTCTCTGAAACTCATCAGAGGATTTCCAACTCTCGTTTAGATTTAATTCAGAATCTTTAGAGTAGCTGAGGTCCTCAGTGAACTTAACTCTTAGATTTCCAAGTTCGGGTTAGGCAACGCTTCTTTGCCTGCTAACCATAGTTGACATTTTCACTTAACTTCTCAGAAAGGTCTCCCTTGATATAGTCTAAAGAGCCCCACTTTCCCTTAATTTATACTAGCGCTCCTCACCCTCAACCTTATTGCAGTGTATGCTAGAGAGCTCTTTCTCGGGATGGGACCTTCCTGTGCGCTATTTAACAGCACACCTGTCCTCTGACCACTAGAGGGCAGTAGCACTCCCACACCCCATCTCTGCTGTGGCTGTCAAAACGTCGCTGGAAATCGCCCTGTCTTTGCCGGCCAAATCACCCTTGCATTAGAACCACTGATTGATATTTTTAACAGCATGCAGATTTTTTAAAAAAATCAATTTTTCAACAGGGTTTGTTTATATTAGAATTTGATAATTTACTGTATACTGTGATGCTATCTGCATAAAAATATAGAAAATATTTTGTTCATTTTTCATGAGATCTCACAGTATCTTTATCACAATGATCTTTCACAATGTCTCACACATAGAAACACCACCTAAAATTATTTTTAGTAAATGAAAAAAAAAGGGAAATACCATCATTCCCTGAGAATTAAAGTGGATTATAAACCCAAAATATTACAAAGCTGATCCATGCAAACTCAACTGAAACAGAATCTACTCCCAGCAAACAAACAAAAATAGTAACAGTATTGATTTAATTAACATATATTAAAGGAAGACTGTGCAGAGCAGTTTAAGAACTGTGGAGCTAAGATAAAAGTTGAGAAACAAACATTTGTATAGAATTGAATGTGTTCATGTCAAAATAATCAGACTGAAAATTATAGTTTTCTCTCTACTCACAGCAAGAAATACATTTCAAGTGGACACAGATTTCTTTCATTTATTTCATTACATCGTTGAATTTTAAATTTAAACTGTGACTAAATAGCAAAGAGCCACGTGACTTGATGTTATTACACACTAATATGTGTTGAATATTTTGATGTATGCAAGTAAATATCATGCTACATAAATGTTTGTCTTTATATGGAAAATTACTGAGATACTAAAGAAATAGATTGCTTTACATTATTAAAATGTTTAAAAGCATATGGCATATAAAAGAACATCATTTTGGCATATCAATATAGAACGGCTAACAATATTCTAGAATTGCATTATATATAGCTTAAACTGGTATTTCAATTGTTCTCAACTCCATTTCCTGTCCTAACTGCAATTGCTGTCCTCAGGGTAATCACTTCATGTATTTTTGAGGTCTGTACTAAGCTGTCAAGCAGCTGGAGTCAATATAAAGAGAAAAGAAGCATTTTCCTTTCTAAAGGTAAAGATACCTTTAAAAAGTTCAATTTTTTCAGTTCTAGATATGATCATTCTATTTCATATTTTAATGGGATTGCAAGTTATTTTTACTCTATGAAGACAGTTCACTTTCTATATTTTTTTCAATTAACAGAAACATATTTAATGTCTCAAATAGCCATGCTTATAAATCAACCATGCAGTTTTCAGACCATAAAGAGTTTTAACTATTTTCTGCCATTTTATTCTTCTTAATTAAAAAAAGAAAAAGTCAAGTGAGTCAGAAAATCAAAAACTGTAGAAAAAAACTTAAGATTCACATTTGAACTTTGATGACTCTTGTGATTACAAGGGTCAAACCATCTCTCTCTCAAGTAAATAACAAACGTGGTGTGTTGTAAATCTGCTTGAGATTTACAATATGAAACGTTACTGTCATAATAAGGCTATGGCAACATACTGTTTTCCAATATATTTAGAATATGTGTAATTGTGGCAAAACAGGCCTAGTTAGTTTTCAATATTCTTCCTGGTATTAAATAGAATGTGGCATACATGGTATCAATATAAACTTTTAATGAATTACCGCCTCTAATATATAAGAGGAGCTGGATCTAGGAAATGGTGTTAAGAGTCTGCTGTTGCTAAGTCGCTTCAGTCGTGTCTGACTCTGTGCGACCCCTTAGATGGCAGCCCACCAGGCTCTGCCGTCCCTGGGATTCTCCAGGCAAGAACACTGGAGTGGGTTTTAACAGTCTAGAGCTGTCCAATCACTTCATCATTTATGGCTCTATAAATAGATGCCATCAGTGTCTTCTCCTCTCACTCTTTTTCTTACTATTTCACTGTGTTTGCGTCAACAATTACATGTTGGTCGTTTACCTTGGAACTAGGGACGGGAAGAGCTACAATGGGTCTGTCCAATGGCCACTGACCCTTCCAGCGTGCCTGGGCCCTTTTGCTCCCAGACCAGATGTTCTGCAAACATGTTTCCGGACTTGAGAGGCTGGCTCATCACTGTGAAGACTGTAGGCACAGCTCTGTACTCAGTCCTCACAGCTCTATACTTAGTCCTCATAAATGCTTTTAGGAAGATACTTCTGTCTGGTCTAGAAAAGTTATTAGAAATAACTTTGAAGTCTATGCATTTATGGGGCACAACTGTTAGGAGAATGGCCATTAATCATGTAGAACTTGTAGGTCAAGAACGAACAAGTGGTAAAAACAGAAATACTTCAAACCTCAGTGGTTTCCTCGTACCATCCTTTACTATATACCTCGCCTCTCATCACTCTGAAAAGGGACTTGGAAACTGCAGCTGAAACATCCAGGGTATGCTGCCTCACTTTTCTATGCCATCATTAGTAAATATTGTTGCTGAGTAAGACCTGTAATTTCATGTGAATCTGTTAAACAGCATGGTCCTTTGTAGTAATGCAAAAAATAATATTTTTTAAATGCTAATCTAAGAACATCACTAAGAGAAGACACAGATAGACAGGTAAATAGACAATAGATAGAGATAGATATTTTATTTCTAGACAGATAGGGCTTTTATTTTTAATGTGCTGTCATTTTTTTTAACACCATTAACAAATAATATGGTCTCTTATGTTTCACCAAGAATAACGTCTCCTTTTGGCAATTGGGAGAAGGAAAGTTAGATCTTGTTGTCTCTATTTTTCCCCTTTTAATTTATGCCCTATATTTTTTTTCTTTTCTTTTCTTTCTTTCTTTTTTTCTGGCCACATAGCATGTGGGATCTTAGTTCCCCAACCAGGGATTAAACTCACACCCCCTACACTGAAATTATAGAGTCTTAACCCCGGACCACCGGGGATGTCCCTATCCCCTGATATTCTTGGTGCTGTCTAGGCTTGGAGTCTGTTGTCAAGCACACTGTTTCACATAGGAATGAAGAGTAGCCGATTTTAGGTCCAGTCATGAAGCTTACCCTCTACCATGATGTGCTATTAGAGAGTGAGTGAGCATTTCAGAGGCAACAATAATCACATTCCAGAAGGACTGATGCTGAAGTGCCAATACTTTGGTCACCTGATGTGAACAGCTGACTCATTGGAAAAGACTCTGATGATGGGAAAGATTAAAGGAAGAAAGAGAGGAGGGCAAAAGCAGATAAGATGGTTGGACGGCATCGCTGATTCAATGGACATGAACTTGGATGAACCAAGGGAGATGGTAAGGGACAGGGAGGGCAGGCGTGCTGCAGTCCATGGGGTCACAAAGAGCCAGACACCACTTGGCATCTGAGCAACAACAACAAAAAATGAGACATGAAACTACTGTTTTGCAGAGGACAATAATAATGACATTTCCAGCTGTGCTACCAGTTTTCTGTAAATTATTGAGTTTTGACTTCTTAATATTCCTGAATTAAATTCTGTCATATGAACAAACAACCCTTCATCTTTAGCAATAATAAACTCAAAGAAAGAAGAGTTTACAAAATCATCTGGAAAGAAAGTGTACGTGGTGTTGTTTAAGTACATAAGTATGTCCTTATATTCAAGTGTTTAAAATAGATTTTTAGAAAATATTTTATTACCTGTTGGCCCTCTTGAGTGGTTTTTCTTGGTTAATAAAACTAGTCCAGGAGATTTTAGCTAAACTGTGTGAAATATACTAAAAAATATTAAAATGAAATTCTGTGAGGAAAAATGAAAAAATCTATATACTTGCAATTAGCTATGGAGTCCAGCCTCCAGCTGCTGGACATTCACAACCTGCAGTCACATTCCCACCAAGGACATACACTTCCTGCGCTGCGCTCAGCTGCGAACTGATCGCAAGGGGAATGGCAGACCTGAGTCACTTCCGGCAATAAAGGAGCCCTCTAACCGGCGATCTTTGATCGCGGCCTCCCCGTTGGTCTGTCCATGGAGATTTCCGCAGGACAACTCTCTAGTCTGCGGTCCTCTCTGGCTGCAACATTTTCCTCCTTCTCTTTCAAGAGTGTCAGACCGTCACGGTCTGATGGCTTGACCTACTCCCTCTGCTTACAGCTCACAGACGATCCTCACCATAAATGCCTTGCCCTTCTAGTTCTTCCTTGGCATTTGCTTTCCAGACACCACGAACTAGAATAGTTGGAGCCAGGAATGGTCCAGGAGTATAAAAGCCTGAGAAAAGTAGCAGCTTATAGTGGGCAAAGCGAATCCTAGAGAAAGATGATGCTGAAGTCCGGTTTGGTGGGGGTGAGGGGATGGCTATGCCATCTGAGACCAGAAGCTCTGCCAGAAGGGTTATGTTCCCCAGAAACACAGTTTTAGTGGTGTCAGCTTTCCTCTGCCAGAAAGATGGATGGTCCCAGAGTCAGTGTGTTGATAGTAATGAGGGTTATAGGGTTCCAAAGCAGTAGAGACCAGGTTGTGGGTTTAATTGTCAAAAGCCAATGGTCACAGTTATTGCCACATTGATCAAGGTCAAAGAGCAGCCAGAGAGTGTGGTCCCATAAGAGTTGTGGAGTGGCTGATAGAACACAGCATCACTAGAGGCAAAATAGAAAGGCCGCCAACAGAGATGGTGCTTGGCATCTACAATCACACTAAATGAAGAATGGTGGAGACCCAGGATGTCACCTTAATATGAAGTCTGGCTCAGTGCAGGACTTTGAGCCAGATTTCAAATGTGGCACCGCTCACTGAAGACATGGCTCTGCTTTCAAAAGAAAGAATCTTGCAAAATCACAGTAAACATATATACTGCAAAGATTTCCTATCAAGGAGTACACATAATTTGATTAAGAAAAAGATGATGGACATATTTACACTTCTATCAAACTCAAAGGGTCTAGTTTTAGACACCAGTGTGTAAGTAAGTAAATTAGTAGTGGAGCATATGAGAATCCCAGATGTACTTGGGATTAGCCAGGAACTCTTCTCAAAGGGTTGGTATGGGCTTTAAAGGATGACTGTGAGTTCACTAAGTAAATATGAGGTGAGGTGAGGTCTCTAGAGACACTGTGTGGCTGACATTTTGAATTTACAAATGGCTTCTGAAAAGAATTCATTTTGGAAATACTATTTTAGTTTTGCCCATCAGGACTGAAATATATTTTGCATAAGAAAAAAATGTAGGCTACTTTATGAACACAAAATTTACAAGACTTTTAGGTGCTATTCTCAGTTCTGTTGTTCTTTTATATACCTGATACCTACTCAACACACTTCTTGTTCAAAAGTAGCTGTTTGTTCTTGTTCAAGGGTATTGATGAAAAGTGCCATTTATGTACAAAGGAAAAGCCAGCATCATATGAAATATATTCTTCATGAACTACAAAAGGTAAACCTGAGTAGGTAGTTTAACCACTTAAAAATAGAGTGTTTCTTCTTTCTGTTACTAAGTTGTAGACAAAAACAACTGCATGGATTCTGTGTAGAATATGAAGAAATTACATTACTGTATAGTCTTAATTTATTTTCAGATTCTCTGTTCTGCAAATGTACATCTATGAATACAATTTAAGTAAAATTAGGCTCCATTGTATTTTCCCCTGATAATGCCTCATTACATTTCTAAATATATTTTGCTAAGATTACAAATTTCAATTCTGGCTTTACTAAAGATTTTGAATTGTTACTAACCCAATACATCTTTATATTTTTTTCTGCTCATATTCTCCCCTTTGGTAGATATAAGGACTTTGCATTTATGTGAAGAATTTTCTCCAATTCTATTAAGGATTCACTTGAAAACAAGTAAAACAACATGTATAAAAAATAGCTATCATACTTAACATAGAGTACAAACTGATGTTACTTATAAAACTTTCAAAGAAACAAAAAGTAATAATTTTATTGATATTTTGATTTAAATTTCTGCTTTATTCTACTTGTATATTTATGTTTATTCTATTATAAATTATGTAATACCAACCATTAATAGGGTGGGAATATATATGAATGTATGTATACATATCTATATACAGGTTAGGATGTTAAAAAGCTTATTGATAGCAATACAAAAAATAATTAAATGACTATAGTAATTTCTAAATATGATTTATTTCTTTGCTTCCTTGGTGCTAGTATTAAAAAAAGGAAAGACCCTGGTCTCAATGGATTTCAGGGAAAAGAAGCAAACTACTTTTGGCAATAAATTACAAAACGGATTTATTACATACATCCTTATAAAAATGAAAATATGGCACAACCCTATTAAAATCCCAGTAAACTACTTTGTAGATATTGACAATCTGATTCTGAAATGTACTTGGAAAGGCAAAAGCCTAGAATAGCCAACCTTATACGAAAGGGGAACAAAGTTGAGAGATTCATGCTATCTGATTTCCAGAATTATTATAAAGCTACAGTAATCACACAGCATGATATTGGCCAGAGAATAGCACGTAGATCAGTGAGACAGAACAGAGAGCCCAGAAATGCACCCACACAAATATATTCAACTGATTTTTGACAAAGGACATTGGGTACAGAAAGGACAGTCTTTTCAACAAGTAACGCTGGAACAACTGGATGTCCATATGCAAAAAATAAACCTAGACCCACACTTCACACTTTCTACAAAAGTCAGTCAAATCAAATTTGTATCTAAATGTAGCACTGTAAAATTTCCAGGAGAAAATCTATGTGACCCTGAGATTAATAACAACTGTTTAGATAAAATACACACACACACAAAATCATGCTACATGAAGTAAAAAAGATCATTATTTGGAAGTTATTAAAGTTAAAAAGCTCAACTTTCTGAAACACCCTGTTAAGAGAATGAAAACTCAAAGCACAGACTAGTTGACAACACTATAAAAAAATATCTGGCAAAGCATTTGTCCCAGAAATACCCAAAGCACATTTAAAACTCAGTAATGAAAAACAAGCAGCCCAATTAAAAATGGGCCAAAATCTAAACAGACATTTCACCAGAGAAGATATAGAGAATACAGAGAACACATGAAAAGATGTTTGATAGCTTTTGTCATCAGGGAAAGCAAATAACAATGATGAGTTACTACTATATACCTCCTAGCGTGGCCCCCATCCCAAAACTGACCGTACCAATTGCTGGTGAGATGCAGAGTAAAGGGAATATTCAGGTATTACTGGTGGGTATGCAAATGGTATAGGAACTTGGAAAGCAGCTTCAGTTTCACATGAAGCTGAATTCAATCATGGAGCACTATCCAACAGTCACGCTTCTGAGTATTTACCCTACTGATATGAAAATCTAGATCCACAACAAAACCTATTTGCAAATGTGTACAGTAGTTTTATGCACAATTGGCAAAAAACTGGAAGCAACCAAGATGTTCTGCAATAGATGAATGGAGAAATAAACTTTAGGATATCTCTAAAATACAACACCACTCAACAATAAAAAGGTGTGGGATATGAAGCCATGCGTTTATAGACATGGATTTATCTTAAATGCATGATGCTAAGGGAAAGAAGCCAGTCTGAAAAGACTGCATGAATTTATTTATATGACATTCTGGAAAAGGCAAAAACATAGAGATGGTAAACAGACCTGGGTACAAGATATTCTGAGTTTAAGAGGATGCTGCAGACTAGATAAAACACAGAATTTTTTCAAGACCAATGAAACTATTTTGTAGTCTACTGTAGGGCTTCCCAAGTGGTGCTAGTGGTAAAGAACTTGCCTGCCAATGCAGGAGACATAAGAGATATGGGTTCGATGCCTGGATCAGGAAGATCCTCTGGAAAAGGGAATAGCAACCCACTCCAGTATTCCTGCCTAGAGAACCACATGGACAGAGGGGTCTGGTGGGCTACAGTCCATAGGGTCACAAAGAGTCAGACACGACTAAAGCAACTTAGCACACACAGTCTACTGTAATGGTCTATACGTGACATCATGCATCTCTGGAACTTAGAATGAATCTTGATGTATACAAATAATAATATATATTTAAAAAAAAAACCTGTAGGAAGTTGGAGAATCTCTTGATAGAATGCAAAATGTGTCAGAATAATTTTACTGGATTAAAAATGTCTGAAACAACCTCCTCACTAAATGGGGTGGGGGAAAGAACTGTTACCTAACTACCATTGTGGAATCTGTAAGGCTAAATGCAAAAGGACCTTTAGTCAAGCACTACGTTGTAGGATATAGTTATGTACCGGGGGGTGGGGGTGGGGGGTTCAGGCTAGAGCTGCTTATACTTATACTTCTATATATGAATCCTGAAAGTGAACCATGAACTCAGTGGCCGGCAGAAAGTGGTGACCGGGTGTCTTCCTGTAGAGTGAGAGGTAACAGGTATTGGGGTAGATACAAGCAGTCTTTACATTTTTAAGGGATAATAATGATGAAAAGAAGAAGAAGAAGAACAAGCATAAGGAGAAGCAGCACCGCCACAAGGCTGTGTGGTCACAAAATCTAACATATTTATTATCTGACCTTTAACAGAAAACATTTGCAGATTCCCGACCTGGAGATGTGGTTTTGTGGTTTCACTTGTCTCTTGTTGTTAAATTATGACAACTCTGTCTATGAAGGTAGGATTGTGGTTTCAGGAAAACTAAAAATAAAAACAAATAGAACTGAAGTTGATAAATTGATGAGTAATACACATTAGAAAATCATAACATAAAAAAAAAATAGAGCAAAGATGTCTTAAATACAATGGGGAGAAATTATGCTTGAAGCTTAGAAATTGTAAAGTTAGTCACTATCAAGAGAATCATTTAAGGAAGTATCAACTTTTGGGGAGTTATTTCCCTGAGATGTCCTACAGATATATATAGATTCAAAAATGTCTTGCATCTTCTGTACTTAGAAAAACACTAAAATCATAACTGAGATATCCATTCTAGCAACCTGCTATTTAGATGTGTGCTTGACTGCACTCACCGTTTTGCAAAAATCATATATATACTGACCCCCAACCCTCTTCTCCAGGGTAGAGCTCCTCAAAACTATCTGCAAGGTGTTCTCCTGGGCTATAGTCCTCAATAAGACAGTGAAAAAGCTAACTTCAGAGCTCTTTACATTGTGCTTGTTTTTGTTTTTTTCCCCAAGTTGCCTTGGAGATACCATGTCTCTATTCCTGTGGATGCTACTGCTGATGGTAAAGTCTGTTATTTATGATATGTAGGGAGGAAAAAAATAAACTTCACTCTATCCTTCTAAGTCCTCAGCTAATACTCCTTTGTAATAAAAGAGAAATTAAAGGAGAAAAAAAAAAAACAGAAGTGTAATCACATGTTCACCTCCATTATACATGGGAGATCACCAGGAAAACTGTGCAAAACCCTGAAATGACCCAAACCATCACCTTAAATATTGTCACTGGATATAAGAAGATGTTGGAGTAGTGGCAGCCAAGGGAGGGAGGGGACCAGGCAAAGCCTAATGAACATAGACAAGGTTGTAATGCAGATTTAAATCCTTGCTTGCTGCATGGATTTGAATTTCTAAAGATATTGTCCTCCTCCTCTTCCTCTTGGTGCAGAGAGGAAGACACCCTTCCAGATGGAACTCTCTTGATAAATGTCAATTTCTCTTACAAACAGATAACTTGTACTCCACTTTCAGAGATTCTCTGTGTTTACTGTTTCTTAAAAATAATGAGCCTGAAATAATCCTTCTGCAGCAGAGGTGTATTTTGGGCCATCAAATTCTACTCTCCTTCAGATGGCCTAATGAAACATATTTGAATATGCCAGTTTTAAAAATAATAGATTTTACATAAAATAGGAAAAGATACTGTTAACACATTCTGAAGGGTTAATATGTAAAATTGAGATTAAAAAAAAGTATCACTTTTTCCTAGTGGAGTTTGGAAATGTATTTTACAAAAATAATCATTAAAAAACATACCATATATTCTGAGCTATTGAAAATTATTTAAGGCTGTGGGGCCCCTCATGACTAATACAATAGAAAGAATAACAGTAATAAAATATTAACATGTTTCTCTATTCCTGGCAATCTTCTTGTTTTGGCTCAGATTTGAGCCTCTTGAACATCCCTGAGCTGTAAAGGAAATGATTTTTGCATGATTCAAGCCCATCTGAGTAATGTAGATTTCAAACCTAGAAATGAGTTTAAACTCCCAGGGGTTTGAGTTCCATTTACAGTTGGCAAAAATCTACCTTTCAAAAAAAAAAAAAAAAAAAGGTACTGTGAGAAAAGCAAATTTCTACTACCTGAGCTGTTGAAAAATGTGATAACTGCTCTTTTGAAAGACCTGGAGCCTACATCAACCACCTGCTATGCAGCCCAGCACTGCCCTGAGAAATAAAAGAACACAGAGGCAAGGAGGAGAGCTGAAAGCTGAAAACTCTCTGCAAATTGAAATCTGGATAAGAAGGATGAAGATGTTCTCCAAGAAAAAACACTCTGCTTTTATAAGAGCTAATCCCTAGTTCCAAATTACCTTCTAATTGATTTAAAAGTTCAAAATTATCCCCTCTGCCCTCGGTTTATTAGCAGATTGAAGCAGGAGGCACAATTTCTAACCCAAATATTAAACCTGTGGAAATATCTTGTAAAAAGTTTGAGAAGAGTCAAAAATGAGTTATTCTGCTTTCAAAAATGATTTCATATTCTAGAACAAGTCTAGGAGATGATGTTGAAAACACAAGAACCTCAGTATCATAAAAACTTGGGACACAAAAGATGAGTTTCCAATACAATTTTATTCCTGAGTGCTCATTACCGAACATGGTGATTTAAAATACTGACCCTGGCTATGCTAAGCTATATCAATGAAAGCATACAAGAAAAACATGTTATAAACTCTGTGCAACTACCCTTAGGCAAGGCTGATGTTCAGCTGGGGTTCATTCTGTGGTCTTACCAATTGTTGATATCCACTGTCTATTCTTTTATATATTATTGAAGTATAGTTGATTTGCAGTGTTGTGTTAATTTCTGCTGTACAGCAACGTGACTCGGTTAGACATGTATATTCTTCATATTCTTTTCCATCATGGTTTATCACCGGATATTGACTATAGTTCCCTGTGCTCTACAGTAGAACATTATTTATCCTTTCTATGTATACTAGTTTGCATCTGCTAATCCCAAACTCTCAATCCTTCCCTCCTCTGCCCCCAAAGTGTCTGTTCTTAATTGCTGAGCCCCACATTGCTCCAGTTTTTAAACATTTTTATTACCTTTGCTTAATGGTATGTCCACTACCTCCTCTGTCTACTTGAGATTATAAAGTCCTTGATCAGCAAAAGCTTTACTTAATCACTGAGGAATCCTAGTCTGTGTGTGTTAGTCGCTCAGTTGTGTCTGACTCTTTGCAACCTCATGAATTGTAGTTGGCCAGGCTCCTCTGTCCATGGGATACTCCAGGCAAGAATACTGGAGTGGGTTGCCATTTCCTCCTCCAGGGAATCTTCCCAGTCCAGGGATTGAGCCCAGGTCTCCCACACTGCAGGCTGATTCTTTACTGTCTGAACCACCAGAGCAGTCCCAAGAAATCCTTATAGTACTGTGAAATGATTCAAATTTATGGAGTCTGTGAACTGCTTCTGAAGTAAAAAATTTCTCACTGATTCCTATTATTACTTTCCTGAAAAATACTGTTAAAACATGTAGAAATGTAAAACTAGGTACAAACACTTATTCCTAAAATTGGTACTCAGATGTTCCTAAATGGTATCTCATAGTCCCCCCAACCCATATTCCTCTCCCGGTCTCCCTCAGACCTGCAGCCTGCCCTGAAGCCCCCACCCACAGGGGCGTTGCAGAGAGCAGGGTCCTTGCTGGCAAGACCCTTGGTGTGTCAGCCGAAGCCTATTGAGGAAGATAGGTTTTGCACAGAAACAAAGCAGCTTACTTTTTTTTTTTCTTCTTCTTCTTTTAAGGCTAGAAAGAGTTTTCACAGTATGGGAGGTGGAAAGGAGAATGGGCAAAAGGCTTGTCTTTGGAGCCTGGAGACTCCTATTCCTCATTCTGGAAGCACTCCGAGAGAGATTGACCCCAAAAATGGAATGGCTTTTTCTATGATGCAGAAAGCAAAGAGGATCACATCCATTGGGGTGGAAAAAAAAAAAAAAAACTTTCTCGCAGTTGTACCACAGAAGCAATAGGGCCTTTAAACCTCACCAAAGAATAATTTCCAAACCATGATTTGTATGTCGATGATCGTAGAAACCTTATGTTTAATAATCCCAATGGGAGGTAGTTCAAATATTTGTCACTAAGTGAATGGACTAAAAAATAAATAAAAGCATGGTGTATTCAAACAATGAAATACTACTCAGCAATAAAAAGGAAGTAAATAATAATTAGCACAACATGAATGAATCTCAAAATGATAATAATTTTCTCAGTCAACTATAAAAATATTGCCATCTTTGTTTTCTCAGTACCATGTTATATGGGTGGTAATTCAGCTTTCCTCTGCTTCCACATTTACAGCATTGTTCACTTGATCTTCACGTGCTATGAGGTTATCACTTGGATACTAAATGCAGTCCCTTGTTTCTTGATTTGCTAAGAAGTAAAATATAGAATCATTTGGCTGCACAGTGATCATAAACACAGGTGCAAAGAAAAGCGCTAGACTCATATCAGCAATAAGACATTTGGTGGTCATTCTCACCATCCACAATAGGCTTATTAATCAGTTTTATATTATAATCAAAATGAAAGCATATAATTAAAAAAGAAACTTCTCAGAAAGAAAAATGAGCTGCAATACATCCTTGGAACCCAATTTTAGAATCAGTATTATATTGGGAAGAACACACATATAATCTGAAATGCATCTGTATAAATATATAATATAACTCCACAACTAAATAGCTGTATAACCTTGAGAAATTACTTACATTCTTTGAGAATTGTTATCCTTTTCTGTTGATAAACATAGTATTACCTATCTCCTCAGACTTGGTGTGAATTATATTAAACTGCATAGCCTTTAATTATATCAACTAGCTAAGCATTTCTAGATCCAAATACATTTATTAATATGCAAATTAGTGCTGAATTATCATTTCCATTCCAAAGTTAAATACCTATTTTAATAAATTATTATAGCATGAGACAATTTAAAATGTGGGACTATGGTTCATCTAACACAAAGGCTTTTCTTGGTGTTTCTTTTTTATTTTATTTAAGAAACATTTAAGAAATAATGGAGCATTGAGTTGTAACCTCAAATGCAGAAATTAGAATTTGCTCAATAAATTTTGGTCCTTAAATTTTAAGCAAGCATACTTCTTCCTACCTGGGGGAATAGTGATATTGGTGTGGTGGTTTAGAGGCGGCAGTGGTTTAGTCAGTAAATCGTGTCTGATTCTTGCAACCCCACACACTGTAGCCCACCAGGCTCCTCTGTGCATGGGATTCTCCAGGCAAGAATGCTGGAGTGGGTTGCCATTTCCTTGGGCAAGGGATTCTTCTTGACCCAGGGATCGAACCTGCAATGCCTTCATTGCCGGTGAATTCTTTAATACTGAGCCACCAGGAAAGCCCTTCTAGTGATATTATTAAATGTCAAATATATGTTTTGTATTTTTCTAATTTAACTTTACACACTTATAATCTAGAAAGTATGAGTATTTTTATTAAATAAAATGTTCTTTGAAACTCTCGAATAAACTAAATGAACTTAATAAAATGGAAGTAGTGTTTCACTGTTTTGTGTGTATTTGTCAAAAAATACTGAAAATAGGATATGATGTTCAAAGAGGAAAAACCAATCGGTTTCCAGAAAACTAACTATTTCCTGTCATTTGTCCTGTGGCATCTTTTCTTTAAATCCAACTTTGAAATGGACATTGAAAAAACACTAGAGGGAAAAAGCATCAAGGTGGAGTCAGTGTCTCAACCCTAGGTGAGGCAGACTGGACCAAGTGCATATTTAGTGCATCTTGTAGTTTATTGCAATGGTTATTGGAAGTTTAATACTTAATTTTTTCTTCAATAATGTTAATTTGTAGGAAATTATAAAAATATCCATTTGATAAATTTCATCAATGAGAAAATATTTAATGATGACAGTGCACTGAAATAAATCAAAGAGAGGCCACACGATAGTACATGAAAGTGTTAAAATCAAAGAAGTCTTATTATTTAGGATCTTTATGAGATGTAATGGAGTCCCATAACAGGCTTCATGAGTTCATGTGCATTGTTTTCGTTTGGGTGATGGGTTATTGGGTTATTAGGGCTGCTAGAAACAATTCTTAATGTTACTGTAATAATGGTACACTTTCATCTCAGAGGTGATATGGACACAAGTCTGCTTTGGGAGACAATTTACCTTCTGCCTACAGTTGCATTTTGTTACTACTGGATTTAAAATACAGGGAGGATTGATTGACTTAATTGGTCCCAGATTTTCTCAATAACCATACACACTTGGAAAATTCATTCAGCCTCTCTTGTTATCGTTTAGTCGCTGAGTCATGTCCGACTCTGCGATCCCATGGACTGCAGCTTGCCAGGCCTCCCTGTCCTTTACTCTCTCCTGGAGTTTGCTCAGATTGATGTTCATTGAGCACTATCTCATCTTCTGCGGCCTGCTTCTCCTTTTGACTTCAATCTTTCCCAGCATCAGAGTCTTTTCCAGTGTGTGAGCTCTTCGCATCATGTGGCCAAAGTATTGGAGCAGGCTTTATTTTTTCCCATTGCCTGTGTGAAATGGAATGACCTCTTAAGATGCCTCATAGATCTAAAAATTCTAAGTTATATAATTTTCCATGAAGTCATCCTGAATGATAAATATATTAGTCCAGGTGCCCCAACAAGCATGCACCAAGATGGAATTAAGTTTGCAATATATGTGGCAGGGGCTTGGTACCCATCTCTAAGATGAATTTGAGAGGAGACTAGAAGAGACCAGGAGAGCTATCAGACACTGCTCTGATTCGTGGGCAAAAGAAGGGAGGTCGATTGCAGTGCAGTCCAGGAAAGTCTTGTCAAGTTCAGTAGAGAGCCATTGAGTCACAGTTCCCCATCAGCAGGATCTCCTTTCTGCTGATGTGCTGTTTCATTGGCTGGGAAACTTGATCTGAAAGCAGTGCTTGCTGGATTTCAGAGCTCTGGAGCCCTTAACTGTACTCATCATAGTAGGCACATCCTAGAGGCATATGTTTATAACTGCTATAATTTCTTTTCATAAAAATAGTACTTTTAAGCAAAATTATTACCTAAATGTACTGATGAATGCATACAGAAACTAAATAAATGCAACATAGATATCACTCTATAGTCACAGTCCTGTCACTTGGTGAAAGTTGTTCATACAGACAATGTGTGTGTGCTTTGTGGCTGAGTCATGTCTGACTTTTGTTACCCCGTGGACTGTAGCCCGCCAGGCTCCTCTGTCCATGGGATTCTCCAGGCAAAAATACTGGAGTGGGTTGCCATTTCCTTCTCCAGGGGATCTTCCCAACCCAGGGGTCGAACCCAAGTCTCCTGTATCTCCTGCATTGGCAAGCGGATTCTTTACCACTAGGGCCACCTGGGAAGCCCATAGAGACATGATAATGCTTCTCAACACTAACGCTCATTCTGGTGAAAATGGTATATAAGATTATTGCCAATTGCAAATGTGTAAAATTTTAAACCATTTTTGATTCACACTCAGTAGACACTGAGTAACTAGACAAAAATAATTTCATAACACATGTTCTCAGGTCATAAACCCCTGGGGCGTACTTATGTATTTTATTAAATATGCAGTGTCCTTGATATGCAAAGTTATCACCTCAATTATGTTACTTGGTTTCTTTGTTAGGTTGCTAGAAAATCCTTGGATGTTGTCCATTACAACTGTTGTCATAGTTTACTTTATTAAGTATATGATGTTATATTACCCAAAATAATTTGCTTGAATGATCATGGTAAAAATGAGCTTAATTATAAGGATGAGATGATTTTTCTTCAGCAAAATAGTAACTAGAACTTATGCAATACCCTTTTATATTCATTTTAACAAGTTCTCTAAATGTCATTTCATTGGCATGCAACTAAGCTTCCAAAATCTTGTAAGACATTTTGTATTATTTTCCTCATTAAGCAGCTACCAAAAAAAAAAAAAAGAAAGAAAAAAATGATTTGACCTAGGTCAGACACTAATTGAGACTGGTGTCTTTATTTGAATAGATCTGCCTTTGGATAGCCTCAGCTAGAATAAAATGTAGGACATTTTTAAACCACATTATTTTCCCCAGGAAAATAATTGTCCCTCAGAATACTCTAGCAATGATATGTACTTATTAAAAAAGTATTTATAATTGATTTTTTTATTCTAGTAACTTTACATGTCCAAATAGATCATAATGTTTTGACTGCTTTGACTTATATATAATTCATATAATTAATATGAATATGTAGCTTTCCTTTCTTCTTCTACTTCTATATTTTTTTCTAACAAGACTGCATCTATTGACTATTATACAAAAGGATCCTTCACAGATTTTTAAAATTTATATATTAGACTACAGTTTTAACAGATCTTTTCTATGATGTCTAAGGGCATTTCTGTTAACACTGAATAATTTGGGTAACCTAGTTTTTCTCAAGGCATCTTTTTAGGCACTATAACCAAACTTTTCTAAAAAGTTTGCTGTGATCTCTCTTTTCTCCCTGCTTTTCACATATTCCTCCTCGTACTCAAATTGCCAACCATTTCTCTGTCAAAATAGCTTCCACTAAGCTGGGAATTTACCTACAAAAGGTAAATCATAATCAGGATTCTCCAGGGAAACATATATATATATATGAAGAAGTATATTATATACTATATACTATATGAAGATGTATATATGATTATGCATACAATCATATATTATGATTTACATATATATTCATGTTAGCATGTATATTATGATTCATATATACATATATGATTCATATATTCGTATTATATATATTTCATATATTATGATTCAGATATATAAATAAAGAGATTTATTATGAGGAGTTGCCCACAAGACTATGGAGGCTGAGAAGTCTCCCTGCAAGACAAAGCCCCAAGAGAGTTGGTGGAGCGATTCCATCTGAGTCTGAAGGCCTGAGAACCAAGGAGGCTGGTAGTGAAAACTGCAATTAAACAGCAGGAGAAGAGCCATGAACCTGATGAGACAGGCAAGCTGGAAATAGAACGGGGCAAATGCCTCCTTCCTCAGCCTTTTCGTTATATTCAGCAGTCTGGCATCTGGGGGAATACTAGAGGAAGCTAGAGGTGATACTAGCGGAAACTAGATACTAGGTGATCCTAGAGGAAATGAGCTAGAAACAGGCAGATGGGAACCCCAGCTGCTCTGTTCCTCACTTTCCTTGGTCAACTATTTCCTGATGGGGATTTAAGTTCTCCTAGGATTTCAAAATACATTAAAGGTTACCTTCAAAGCTGCCAGATCTCATGGATTTTAGTCCAGGCTGGGAAGTGGCAGAGACTGAGGGTGTGTTAGCTACTGGCCTAAATGACAGTCATTCAAATGGGGCCAGCATTCCCTGTATTTCAGACGATAAAGAATCTGCCTGTAATGCAGGAGAACCAGGTTCAGTGCCTGGGTCAAGAAGATCTCCTGGAGAAGGGAATGGTTACCGACTCCAGTATTCTTGCCTAGAGAATTCCACGAACAGAGGAGCCTGGTGAGCAACAGTCCATAGGGTCACAGAGTCAAACACAACTGAGTGACTAACACTTTCTTTCACTGTCACTATGGAACAGGTGATTGACAGTTCCATTCCACATTGCCACTGCAGTGCTCTTTGCAAATGGAAATCTGATTATGACAAAAAGCCTGCTGTAATTAATTCCCACTGCTTTTTGACCGAAGATCAAAAAGTTAAGTGGTCTGCACTGGTTGACAGGGGCCACCTGCTATTCAGTGCTTTCTGACACCACCTGGAATCCACCCCTTTTGTGCCCCACTGGCCATGGTCTAGGAGTTTCCTTGAATTAGATCACTTCCTGTTTGCTTAGTCACCTCCTGCCCTTCATTTTACTCATCACTTCCTCTGCAAAATTTCTCCCCCAATTTTTCTTACCTTTAGTCTAAAATGTATCATCATATGGTCTTAGAAAATACAACAACTTTCTGGGATATGATTTTCAAAGTTTAAGCTCTATATTTATTTGTAATATTCTCTGACTGGTTGCTTCTCTGATAGATCTTTCATAAGAAAGACCAAATATACCTGTTTTAACTCCTCTATTGAACTCAATGTGGTTTCACCACTGCCAAGCACAGTGAAACAGTAAAATTGAATACATGTCTTTGAATTAATAAATAAGTTAAATTCTCACTTTAGAGAGTAAAACTGAGATAAGCTATTCGACATTTCCTTTAAAAAAAAGCATCTTAAGAGCAAATAGCTTCTTCATATTTATTTCAACCACCAAATAAACAAAATGTGTTTTACATAATTTTTTCAAATATTTTAATGTCATAAAGGATAATTAATATCAGAATATAAAGGTGTCAACTATTAAGCCACCAATGTCCCAACTATTGGTTTAGATCCAGATAAGTAATATATTTTGATTTCCTCTCCTTCAGACAATATATCCAGCTAAGAATTTTAATTGAAGCTGGTAGTTGGTCAAACAACATAAACAAAATAAGAGTGTTCTTTTCTTTGACTTAGGAAAGAAAATATCAGACCACAGATGTGATTTTTAATGAAACTATTGTAAAGAGTTGGCTGCTGCCATTGATTTTTCCTAGCAAAATACCAATATATGGGCTGGTATAATTTGAAGCAATCGTGCTGTATTGTATTCCCCTTAAGAGCTTTTTCTCTGTCTAAATAGAAACTGAGTTTCAACAAGAAAATAATGTTTGAACAAATCATATTTGGAAATATATTCAAAAGAATAAAATTGATAATATTTTGGACCTAATGCTGTTTGTCTTGCTTCTGAGTACTACTTTGTATGCCTTTCCATATTTATAGTTATATTCTCTCCCCCCAAATTGGCATTTAACTCACTTGAAATAACAATAGCTCGGAAAATAAACCTTTTCTAAAGAGCATGTTTTCTACAGACAACTATAAACATTTGGAAAAAATTCATGTCTACCCTCTGAAATAAATACAATAAAAAATAAATGTGTTAACTGGATTTCACATGGTTTAAGAGTATGCGTTTGGAATTTATATTAAGCCTTAGCTAGACTCAAAATCATAAACTGACTTGTTAAGCAAGGTATTTCTTGGTATCTTCCATTTATTTTCTTATTAATAAAACTTAAACCATGTGTTAAACATATTCTGTTCTATAGGAAATATTTTTGCATGCTCCATTCAAGGTTTATCAAACTTCAGAAGTGTATTTAGTCATTTTACAGTAATATATCCTTTTGTGGAATAAGGCTTGAATATTACGACTAGTATGGGAATTGTATAAGTGTGATTGTCTCTAATATCTTTCACTATTTAAAACCATTAGTTACATGGGCTGTTCTTTCTCTTTCATCTATCTTATAAACTGTTTTATAATAAGAAGCAAAGAAGTATACTGCTTTAGTTTTATCTACTTTTATTAAAAACACTGCATTTTTACATGTTAGAAAGATTAGAATTAAAACTTTTTGCAATATGGATGGGAAGCAAACTGACAAAGCTATGGGTGTTATGGAAAAGAAAACTTTTTGAGTGCTTTGCTAAAGTAAAATTTCAAACTATGGGGACTACAGTCATCATCACTATCAGTAATATGCATGGGAGTGAAAAAGTTGGCTTAAAGCTCAACATTCATAAAACAAAGATCATGGCATCTGGTCCCATCACTTCATGGGAAATACATGGGGAAACAGTGGAAACAGTGTCAGACTTTATTTTGGGGGGCTCCAAAATCACTGCAGATGGTGACTGCAGCCGTGAAATTAAAAGACGCTTACTCCTTGGAAGGAAAGTTATGACCAACCTAGACAGCATATTAAAAAGCAGAGCCATTACTTTGCCAACAAAGGTCTGTCTAGTCAAGGCTATGGTTTTTCCAGTGGTCATGCATGGTTGTGAGAGTTGAACTGTGAAGAAAGCTGAGCACCAAAAAATTGATGCTTTTGAACTGTGGTGTTGGAGAAGACTCTTGAAAGTCCCTTGGACTGCAAGGAGATCCAACCAGTCCATTCTGAAGGAGATCAACCCTGGGATTTCTTTGGAAGGAATGATGCTAAAGCTGAAACTCCAGTACTTTGGCCACCTCATGTGAAGAGTTGACTCATTGGAAAAGACTCTGATGCTGGGAGGGATTGGGGGCAGGAGGAGAAGGGGACAACCGAGGATGAGATGGCTGGATGGCATCACTGACTCAATGGACGTGAGTCTGAGTGATCTCTGGGAGTTGGTGATGGACAGGGAGGCCTGGCGTGCTGCGATTCATGGGGTCGCAAAGAGTCAGACACGACTGAGCAACTGAACTGAAGCATGTTTAGAATTTTAGCTTATATTATCAAGCTAAGGTCATCATTTATCTAAAGATCCAGCTATTTTTTAATAATCTTTCAAAACAGAAATGTACTTTTGAAATCTTTGTATTAAAATACAGTCTTGGTATACTTTTACTAACTGAAATGATTTCAAACCACATGTTCATGACTCCCTTTTGCGCCCTGAGTTGGCTGCTTGTAGCTCCGCTATTCCCCAGGGCTCTGAGTGCTGAGCGCAGCTCCACGCTCAGAGATCTTTATCCTTCTGGGAGGGCCCTTCTGACCCATGAGCTCAAGGATTTGATCCGGTGCCACGTTGTCCAACCATGGGAATCATTTATCTTCCTCACTGAGCCGATTGGTCGGGTTCCCGCTTGTTCACCAAGTTTGGGAATAAAGTTAGTTCTTCCCTGTTCCTCAGGCTCCTCACCCATCAACACCATCTAACTAGGGCTCTGAGGGTCGAGACTGGGGCTAGAACAGAGCGATGGGGCTTTTGTCCGTGAGTTCTTATGTGTCAGTTGCTATGCTAGATGCATCGACATACCCCCTTCCCCTAACCTCTCTGAGCTTATACCTACTAAGCCCCTTCCTGTCACGGCTGTTGCAGGCTGCCTCACCTTTCTGGGACCCCGACTCTCCACCACAGTTCAGGGCCTCCTCCTGGGGGGTTTCTCCATGTCCCCATCATCCGGAGGTCAACTCTGCCACACCTCCAAGGCTTCCAGTCTCTGCTTAGCCCTCCCCTTCCGGCCTGGAGACTGCCATGGACTCTGTCGTCCATGGAGTTGCAGAGTCAGACACGACAGAAAGACTTTCACCGTCACTTTCCAACCTCTCTCACCTAATTTGCTTATTTGAAGGCCCAAGGTCATCACAAGGCCTGATCCGCGGCTCCTTCGCATCAGTCCTCTCTTGGCCCACTTTTCTCCGTGGACAGGCCATTTTCACCATCTAACGTCCAATATATCCCATGTATTTACTTTCTAAAGATTATGATGTGCTTCCCTCCAACCATAATAATAAAAAGGCTGGGGTTTTTTGTTTATTTTGTGAACTGCTGTTTCTCAGACCTGAAGCAGTGACTTAGAGCTACAGATGATAAACAGATAGTTGCTGGATAAATGCATTCCTTCAGCAGTACTAAAACAAATGATTTTGGCATCTAGTTAGCAAGAAAAATCTAGTTAAATAGAAGGACAGATGGTGAGTGTTATTGATTACACTGACCTGTGAGCCACATAATGAACCGTAAAGCTGTTGAGAGGGTATGGAATCTAGCATGGTTTGTCCTGAGCATCAGAGTTACTGATCTATTTGGCAGAAAATTTCCTCCAAATTGCTGTCACAAGAAGTGCAGACTTTCACATCATGACCCCAGGACTTCAGCCACTTTTTCTTATTTCACATTTCTCCCTGATATTGTTATGCCTGTATCATATTTTGCCTGGATGATGACAACAAATATTTGACTTTCTATCAATAAGATGGCATATTTGAAAACACTCAGTATAAAAATATGTATTTCAAAGTAGTTAATATAGGATTATGTTATATCAATCTATTTTCTAATAATTAAGCATAGATACAGAATAACAGTTTGGCCTTGCTATTTTATTCTTTTAATGTAGATCTCCATGGTTTATTTTACACAAAGTGACTAGATGACTGTTTTATTCAAAACTGTACAAGAAAATATACAAAATATTTGTATAACAAATATTCAACATAACAAATCTCATACAAATTTTTAATAAAGAGAAGTCAACGTTTATTAGAAAGGGATACAAATATTTGGTTGAAGTATATAAAATAAGCACAATGATAAAGGCAGAACAACAAAAGAGTAGTAATAATTCCCTACAAGCACTTTTATGTGACAAAATATATCATAAAAACTGAGAAAGAATTTAAAAAGTGGAGAAAGAGTAGTTCCAACATTGTAGTGAGGGCTGACTATTTTTTTCTTTTTTCACTTTATTTTACTTTACAATACTGTATTGGTTTTGCCATACATTGACATGAATCCGCCATGGGTGAACATGAGTTCCCAATCCTGAACCCCCCTCCCACCTCCCACCCCATATCATCTCTCTGGATCATCCCCGTGCACCAGCCCCAAGCATCTTGTATCCTGCATTGAACATAGACCAGCGATTCGTTTCTTACATGATAGCATACATGTTTCAATGCCATTCTCCCAAATCATCCCACCCTCTCCCTCTCCCTCTCCCTCAGAGTCCAAAAGTCCATTCTATACATCTGTGTCTCTTTTGCTGTCTCACAGGGTTATCACTACCATCTTTCTAAAGTCCATATATATGTGTTAGTATACTGTGTTGGTGTTTTTCTTTCTGGCTTACTTCACTCTGTATAATTGGCTCCAGTTTCATCCACCTCATGAGAACGGATTCAAATGTATTCTTTTTAATGGCTGAGTAATACTCCATTGTGTATATGTACCACAGCTCTCTTATCCATTCGTCTGCTGCTGGACATCTAGGTTGTTTCCATGTCCTGGCTATTATAAACAGTGCTGCGATGAACATTGGGGTACATGTGTCTCTTTCAGTTCTGGTTTCCTCGGTGTGTATGCCCAGCAGTGGGATTGCTGGGTCATAAGGCAGCTCTATTTCCAGTTTTTTAAGGAATCTCCACACTGTTCTCCATAGTGGCTGTACTAGTTTGCATTCCCACCAACAGTGTAGGAGGGTTCCCTTTTCTCCACACCCTCTCCAGCATTTATTGCTTGTAGATATTTGGATCGCAGCCATTCTGACTGGTGTGAAATGGTACCTCATTGTGGTTTTGATTTGCATTTTTCTGATAATGAGTGATGTTGAGCATCTTTTCATGTGTTTGTTAGCCATCTGTATGTCTTCTTTGGAGAAATGTCTATTTAGTTCTTTGGCCCATTTTTTGATTGGGTCGTTTATTTTTCTGGAATTGAGCTGCATAAGTTGCTTGTATATTTTTGAGATCAGTTGTTTGTCAGTTGCTTCATTTGCTATTATTTTCCCCCATTCTGAAGGCTGTCTTTTCACCTTGCTTATATTTTCCTTTGTTGTGCAGAAGCTTTTAATTTTAATTAGATCCTATTTGTCTATTTTTGCTTTTATTTCCAGTATTCTGGAAGGTGGATCTTCCTGTGATTTATGTCAGAGAGTGTTTTGCCTATGTTCTCCTCTAGGAGTTTTATAGTTTCTGGTCTTACGTTTAGGTCTTTAATCCATTTTGCCGGTGGTCCAGTGGTCAAGAGTTTGCCTTGCAAGGCAGGGAACACAGGTTGGACACCTGGTTGGAGAACTAAGATCCCACATGCCCCAGAGCAACTAAGACTGTGCACTGCAACTACTGAGCCCCTGAGGCACAACTAGACAGCCCACGAGCCACAAGGAAAGATCTCCCAGGGTGCAACTGAGACCTGAAGCAGCCGAACATTTAAAAGATTGTCACAAAAAAGGTGTTCACAACTTTGAAAAATCAGATGGTTGGATAGAAAGATGTAGATTTAGTGGTAGCCTAAGTCACACACACACAAAATGCAGATGTAAATAGAATAAAGGTACAAATGATGAGAAAAAGGAATGCATATTCTAAGGAGCTTGTGCAAAAGTTGTTCGACATCCTTAATCTTGTTGATACATGCAAGTAGAACCATGTTCTTTCTGATATTAGCAAATAAAGGTAATTCCATCAGAATGTTGAGAAACAGTCACTTTGGGGCACTGACAGAGTGCAAACTGACCTGTGAATTCTGAATGGTTTTCTTTCTATGATTTCTACTGATGCATGTTTTCTAGTCATTTGTTTTCAGTAAATAATCTCTGACTTCGTTAAGATTTAGTTAAATGGGAACACAAAGAATTGGACGTGACTGGGCGACTCTTTCGCATACTTTCATTACAACGTATTAGAGTAAATGTTTACTATTAATACTTCACAGTCACAGTTCTGAGAACTTTACATTATTAACTGATTTAATCCCAGAACAAAACTAAGGTATAGGTTTTATTGTTCTTATTATTTTATTAAAATGAAGCTAAAAGGCATAAAGAAGTTACTATCCCAAAACCTACAGCTAAATAACCAGAAAAATGGTGATTCAAATTCCACAAATTTGAATTAGAGCTTGTTCTATGAAATGGATAATGTTAGATCTCAAAGACAAAAAATGGATAAAATCTTGGTAACCTACTCCAGTATTCTTGCCTGAGAAATCCCATGGACAAAGGAGTTTTGTGGACTACAGTCCATGGGGTCACAGAAATTATGGGACATGACTTAGTGACTAAATAACAACAACAGTAATGGTACCTTATCAAACATTGGTTTGATCATAGGAGTTCTATGTAACTATTGAAGTTGTTTTACATAAGAATATGTATAAAATTAAGTAATATTTAAATAAATATTTTGAAACTCACCTTTACTGAATTCACTTATATTTAATTAAATTTAACTAAAATTATATATTGTATATGAGATTGTTTTTATTATTTTTTATATCTATTTTTGCTTTGCTCTCTAAAGTACAGATGGCTTCATTGGGATACAAGTTTTTTATAAAAGAAAAAATAAATTAATTGAAGTTTTTTTCCTAGGTTGTAGATTTATATTCTACTATTTTTAAAATATTCATAAGTCATAAGTTTATTTTGTAATTATAACTAACAGCCCTCTATAGGCTGGCAAACCTAGTAATGATTGTTATAAATAGAAGTCATCAAAGGTCTAAAATCTTTCTTAATTTTGCCTATAATGTTCATTGATTTATTTTTAAAATATTTAATTGAACTAAATTGGTAATTTCTATTGGTTTTGTAAAATAGAAAAGAATTCTCATTTAACATACCTTGAGGAATAAAAGTCATTTCAACATAAAACTGGAGTTATTTACAAAACCTGGAGAATCCCATGGACAGAGAAACCTAGCTGATTATAGTCCATGGGGTGGCAAAGAGTCAGACACGACTGAGCAACAAACACATACACACAGAGAGCTTTGATTTAGACTAAATAATATGATCAATTTTTACCTGGTAATATATCCTAAATATGTAAGTAAATTCAAGATTTAAACTATGTAAAAATTTATGAATTCATGCAGAATATTTTAAACAAGTGTTTGTTCAGATTAGATCTTAATTCTAATGAAAATGTTAAGGAATTTTGACCCACTGGCTTGTTAGCAATATGGAATAACTAATTCCAGAAAAAAAATTTCTTCAAGCAATCAATTCACAGAGGAGTTGGATGAGGACAGTGTAAATCACTGACTCAGCTAACAGGAGCACATCATAAGGTGTTTTTTTTAATATATAAATAATACACTTAATATTTTAAAAAGCATGGCCTTAATATTGTTAATATTAAGAAGAAATCATGCCTTCAAACTGTGGTGCTGGAGAAGACTCTTAAGAGTCCCTTGGACCACAAGGAGATTAAACCAGTCAGTCCCAAAAGAAATCAACCCTGAACATTCATTAGAAGGACTGATGCTGAAGCTGAAGCTCCAATACTTTGGCTACCTGACACCAAGAGCAGACTCATCGGAAAAGATCCTGATGCTGAGAAAGACTAAAGGCAAGAGGAGAAGGGGACAACAGAGGATGAGATGGTTGGATGGCATCTCCGACTCAACGGACATGAGTTTGAGCAAACTCCAGGTGACGGTGAAGGACAGGGAAGCCTGGCGTGCTGCAGTCCATGAGGTCTCAAAGAGTCGGACAAGACTGAGCAACTGAACAGCAACAAGAACACGCTGTTAAAATTTTGTCTATTAATTAAATTAAAACCAGAACAATGTACACTAATACATCAATCCTTTTGCTTGACTCAGTTTTCCATATTTTTAATTTATGGCAGGACTTATTTGAAAGTAAATAAGCATGATTTATTATATGATAAAGTGTTCTCTAATTACTAGATGGGCAGCTTCCCTGGTGGCTCAGTGGTTAAGAATTTGCCTGTCAATGCAGGAGACTCGAGTTCAAACCCTGGGTTCGGAAGATCCCCTGGAGAAGGAAATGGTAACCCACTCCAGTATTCTATTCTTGCCTGGGAAATCCCATGAACAGAGAGCAGTGGGCTACAGTCCACAGGGTCACAAAAGATTTGGAATGGACTTAGCAACTAAATAACAACAAAATTACTACATGAAAACATTTTATTTGCATTTATACACGTTAACCTAAATTTAAATTATAGGGGAATATTAAAATATCTATTTAAAAATATTTACATATATTCTCATACATCTTGGAAGAAATAATTGATTTTCATTTGTACCCTGCTATTTGAATTTATATCTACAGGAGTGGTAGGGGACAGCTAACCTACCCTCTTACTACTATTTCTCCTAGTTCTCTCATGTGATCTGTCTAGTGGTCTGTTTCATGTCATTGTACCTTAAGATTGCTTCCTGAAGAATGATTCTATGATTTCCAGTTCTCTCATTCCTCAATTTTGGCAGTGTTCTCACTTTAAACTAATCCTATCCAACCAGAAAGGTTTAAAACATCCCCCATTTCATGTATTATACAGAATATCTAGAAATTCCCTCCTAGGGCAGATTGCTAACCTCCAGTCTTCAAAATTTGCACAATTAGTGACCTAAGCAATGGACCAGGCAATAATGGTGATCAGGAGGCATACTGAGAGCAGAAAAATAATTTTAGTGCCACTGTGATTTTTCCATGATCTGAAGCTTTTCTGCACTAAACTCTTTTATTATGAGTAATAAAGAGAGATGATCCAAAGAATATCTTAATGCACTGACTCTGGGTCATTATAGCCACATTTCCACAGAGACATTGTTTCATTATAAGAAAGCACTCAGCTTCATATACATTGATTATAATTTCAAGTCCTTTGCTAAATCGCAGAAGTAAGTATGGGAATTTTATCACTTAAACAGTTTTAGCATTTTTTAAATTATTCAATTTAAAAAATTAAAGAGGATATTTCAAATAACCTGCCCTCTACAAAATATAAATCTTATCAATGATGTTAAAAACATTAGTAGCATCTCCCAGTTATTAAATATTTACTCCTTTTAAGCTTAGAGTCATTATATTATGCCTAAGTGGCTAGATGGTATCACTGACTCGATGGACGTGAATCTGAGTGAACTCTGGGAGTTGATGATGGACAGGGAGACCTGGTGTGCTGCAATTCATGGGGTCGCAAAGAGTTGGACACGACTGAGCGACTGAACTGAATTGAACTGAAGATTATCATTCAGCAAAATGATTATCCCTATTTTTAAGAGTAAAGAAAAAAAGATGAAACTAAAAAAAGTGACACTTAGAAACATTTCGATAAAGTGTTACAGGAAACATGAATCTGATAACCTGAACTTTGAATCTGCCTTCTGCATCGTGACTCTCTAAACACCTCAACCAGCTCTGACACATCCTCCAATTATTGGTTCAAGAATGCTTGGATGCTATGGAACAATGCATCAGAGACAGGGATACGCTTTTACTCAGCTCCCTATTCTTCCTTCATCTCAATCTTTTTTCAGCTTGTTGGAAGCTTACCACTCTAAGTCTTTACTAGCAGAGCGGTTCATACTTCCCCAAGGACTCAGCATTTCTCTCAAACAATTCAGTCCATGGGAGAATAGTACCGCTGAGGAAACTGAGGCACTGAGTTGTCATTTGTCCAGGGTCACCTAGCCAGGGAATGCTGGAGCTGAAATTAGAACCCGGGTAGTGTGAACTCGAAACTCGTGTTCTTAATCTCTCTGTCCTAGTTTTATCTCACCCCGTGCACGTCCATCTTCTTGCTGGGGAGACTCAGTGGACACTCCCACTAGTCTTTACTAGTGGAGCATTTCACACTTCCCCAGGGACTCAGCATTTCCCTCAAGCAAATCAGGCCACAGGAGCAAGTAATACAAGTAGGAAAAAAGTAGAAAAATAAAAGTAAAAAATATTTCCTATCTTGACTCATTTCCTTTCCTACATATCAATAGTCAATCCTTTCCCATAGTTATAAAAGTGATTACTTCAACTTAGTTTCAAAATGTTTTCTTTCCATCTAAACGTGATCACTAATATTTCCCAGCTCTTAAGGGGATGATAGGAGGTGCGCACTGTAATCTTTTCTTTGTCTGAGAATGGCGTTCTAGGGGGAGGGTGAACGTATTTTTCACTGACACTCTTACAAATTATGATTGTTTCTTTCTGTGTCAGTACTCAAAAGGAAGCCTGGAAATGATAGTTTTACAGATTTAGAAAATAATGAATAGAGTCTCCCAGAGGAGACTCCCATGGGGGCTGTTTGCTCACTTTAATGATGACATTTGACAGCAGTTTTGGTTTAGCATGAGTTTCCCTTGGCAACTGTTTTATTGGAAAACTGGAAACTTGCAGTGAAAAAAAAAAAACTGGGAAAAAGAAAGCACTGAAATATGCATTTTTATTTTAATAGCATTGTTTTTTTTTCACTCTCTTTTATTTTTTGCTCCTTTTTACTGTGGTGTAATAATTTAGGAAGATTGACCATTAATCTACCATTAATTTCAGCAAAGTATAGCTATATTTTTAAGGAATGAAAAGAGGCAGGAAGTGCTTTGGCTTCCATAAATTTACCTGGTGTGCATGGTTCTTCTTTAGGATTGCAGCTGTCATGATAAAAATGGTGGGAGGTCATGAGGTTCCCTACTTCCCATTCCAAGTATGATAATGCAGATTTATTTTTCACTGACTGGATGTGTGCTGTAAATAATCACTATGAAAGCCATACATGTCAGGGAGGATCCAGTCTTTTCTTTGAAAGTTGGATCACTGCAAGAAATTACTTCTTGTGTTAAAAAGAAAAAGGTGAAATGATTAATGAAGAGTAGAAGCAAGCATTGCACCATAAAACCTAAGCCGAAGTTTTAATGCGGGTATTAAGTCTCTGTGTAATGAGACTGCAAGCCAGAGTATAATAGAACATTTCTTAATTATAGTCAGTTTAAATTGCTTGCTGGTTTTATCTTCAGTCTCTATGTAAAATATGCTTGCCGATGCCCTAGGAAAATAAACTTCTTACAGCAGGTAGATGACTCTCTAGAGCGAGTGTATACACTCCTGAATCTAACACTTGAATTACATGCCTAAGATTCATTTGTGTTTGTTCAAAACATGCCTGTGTCAACTGAGTTCGTTATTTCTAATATTAACTGAATTAAATATTTTATAATATTATGAACTATACGTTCAATAAGAGATCATTATTTTCCATGAAAATTAAGTAGAATCTATTGGAAAAGAATCAGTTAATTCAAAACTCTCAAAAAGGCAGTTCTTAAAATAGATGTTGAAGGCACAGCCTTGGTGAAATCACTGGTAAGGATGTAAAATGATGAAACAGAAACTACCCAGGAACCAGAGCTGGGGTGGGAAAACCTGAACTTCAGTGGATGAGTTGCTATAGGTTCAGTATGGAAAATTTTGAGAGTTAAACATTCCTGGGGACTCAGGTGTAGGGAGGGCCCCACAGTGTCTTGAGGTTTAAGGCTAGACCTTGACCAGTTTCCCATGTAAATATCAGAGCAAAATCCCCTTGGGCTTCCTGAAGGAGGAGGAGAAAAGGAACCATTTTGAATACACCAGAGCACTCTGTTATTACAATGCCTTAATGTGAGCATTATCAAGTCATTTCTTCTCTAATTTTTGAAGAATTTTGTATCATTGAGAAACAATTTACAATAAACTATATATATTTGGAGTGAGTGAAAGTCGCTCAGTCATGTCTGAACCTTTGTGACCCCACGAACTACACAGTCCATGGAATTCTCCAGGCCACAGTATTGGAATGGGTAGCTGTTCCCTTCTCCAGGGGATCTTCCTAACCTAGGGATCAATCCAGGGTCTCCTGCATTTCAGGTAGATTCTTTAGCAGCTGAGCTACCAGGGAAGCTCATATATACATTTAAGGTGTATGATTTAATACATTTGAACATACATACCCATGTGTACACCAATGAAAATGAGTATAACCAAGCAAATGGTAATATTAATCATTCATAAATGTTTTCTCATGCCAATCTCTCTAGGTAATCTCTCTCTCTCCTCTTTCCCCCTCCCATCTCAAAAAATAAATATATAAAATAAAGGATATTTTACATCTTAAAGGTTTGATTTAAATGAAATCCTAGAACTCTTGTTCTTTCTGTCACGTTTCTTTCATGGAGCCTAAAGTTTTTGAAATTTATTTATGTTGTGTGTGGTAAGGATTCATTCATTTTCAATTATAAGTAGGTTCTGTTACATAGGTAAAGCATGACTCCTGTGTTCACTGACTTGTTGGTAGGTATTTAGGTTGCCTTTAGGTTTGGTTGTTACAAATAAAGTCATAACTTTATTTGTACATTTGGACGTGCAAGCACAGGTTATTGTATGGTCTGTGCTTTCATTATTTTCAGGCCCATAGGAAAAAAGTGTTGGATTATGTGTGTTTACCTTTTTAAGAAATTGCTAAACTGTTTTCCAAAGAGGTCCTCCCATTTTACATTTCACTAGCTGTGTTTGAATTTCAGTTTTTCCATATCCTCACCAATGTTGACATGGTCTGTCTTTTCAATTTTAGCTATTCTAATGCAGGTTCATTGGCATCTCATTGTTGTTTTAACTTTCATTTCCTTCCTGATTAATGATGTTGACATGCATTTTCGTGTGCTTATTTCCTATCCTTCAGTTCAGTTCAATTCAGTCACTTAGTCGTGTCCAACTCTTTGCGAACCCATGAATCACAGCATGCCAGGCTCCCCTGTCCATAACCAACTCCCAGAGTTTACCCAAACTCATGTCCATTGAGTCAGTGATGCCATCCAGCCATCTTATTTTCTGTTGTCCCCTTTCCCTCCTGCCCTCAATCCCTCCCAGCATCAGGGTCTTTTCCAATGAGTCAACTCTTCATATGATGTGGCCAAAGTATTGGAGTTTCAGCTTCAGCATCAGTCCTTCCAATGAACACTCAGGACTGATATCCTTTAAGATGGACTGGTTGGATTATGTATCTGATAAAAGGGCTATTCAAATTTCTTAACTGTTTTTTAATTGGGTTGTGTGCTGTCTTCTTACTAAACTTTACACATTATGAATACAAATCTTTTATCATATATATGATTTCCAAATATTTCTTCCAGACTCTGACAGGTCTTCTCATTCTCTTAGTAGTATCTTTTGAAGGGCACAGATTTTTGGTTTTGATAATGTCCAATTTACAGTATCTTTTCTATTTGATATTTTACCTTAAACGTATTTGCCTAGCCCAATATCCTATGTCTTCTTTTAAAATGCTTGTTATCTTAAATTCTACATTTAGTATTATGATCCTCTTTAATTTTTGCATGTATGGTTTAAAGGTTAATGTTCATATTTATACATAAAGAAGTCCAGGTTTTTAGCAACATGTGGCTTGAAGAGACAAACCTTGTCTTGAAAGAGGCATATGGATGGGCATGTGGTCGGGAGGACAAAGCATAAGCATCTTCATATCACATGACAAAGCCCGCTGGAGCATACCCACGAGAGAGGTTGACAGAAGTAACGCCCCAGTGATGCTCATCAGTCTATATCATCCACTCCGGGATTTTCAAAAGGGCCTCCTGGGTGTAGAAATCACACGGCCAGCAACAGGACCAACATCTAGGCCCAGTGATGCATGGCCCTCACTCACATAGGCTGACTTAGCCACTGCTGCTGAGGAATGTCCATGCTTCCAGCCATTTAACCCAATGCTAAGCCCTTATGTGACACTGTCCCACCAGGAAACCAAACCACTTTCTGGTGGCAAGTTGATAATGTCACGCCCCTTTCATCCTGCAAAGGGACAATGATTCACTCTGAGTTGGATATGACACCAGATCAATACAAGAACTTGTATTTCCTTCCTCTAGAGTCTCAACCAATTGGGCTGAGGATGTACAGAATGTTCGGTCCACTGAGTGTCAGGTCCTGTACGTCACTGTCTTTGGACCAAGGGATTCGCCATTACAGCACAATGGGGACACTGGTTCTCTAGGTAACACACCACTTAGTGATGATGGCCTGTTGCAGGCAAAGCACTAGCCTTTGAATGCTGAAGCTGAGACATCAGGTGCAAGATCAGTTCAGTTCAGTTCAGTCGCTCAGTCGTGTCCGACTCTTTGTGACCATATGGACTGCAGCATGCCAGCCTTCCCTGTCCATTACCAACTCCCAGAGTTTACTCAAACTCATGTCCATTGAGTTGGTGATGCCATCCAACCATCTCATCCTGGGTCGTCCCCTTCTCCTCCTGCCTTCAATATTTCCCAGAGTCAGGGGCCTTTAAATGAGTCAGTTCTTTGCATCAGGTGGCCAAAGTATTGGAGTTTCAGCTCCAGCATCAGTCCTTCCAATGAATATTGGAAGCATCAGTCCAATGAATCACGACTGATTTTCTTTACAACAGACTTGTTGGATCTCCTTGCAGTCCACAGGACTCTCAAGAGTCTTCTCCAACACAACAGTTCAAAAGCATTATTTCTTCAGTGCTCAACTTTCTTTATAGTCCAACTCTAACATCCATACATGACTACTGGAAAAACCATAGCTTTGACAGATGGAACTTTGTCAGTAAAGTAACATCTCTGCTTTTTAATATGCTGTATAGGTTGGTTACAACTTTTCTTCCAAGGAGCAAACATCTTTTAATTTCATGGCTGCAGTCAACATCTGCAGTGATTTTGGAGCCCCTCCCCCCAAAAAAAAGTCTTACACTGTTTCCACTGTTTGCCCATCTATTTGCCATGAAGTCATGGGACCAGATGCCATGATCTTAGTTTTCTGAATGTTGAGTTTTAAGTCAACTTTTTCACTCTCCTCTTTCACTTTCATCAAGAGGCTCTTTAGTTCCTCTTCACTTATCTGGCATAAAGTTGTAGTCATCTGCATATTCTGAGGTTATTGATATTTCTTCCTGGAATCTTGATTCAAGCTTGTACTTCATTCAGCCTGGTGTTTCGCATGATGTACTCTGCATATAAGTTAAATAAGCAAGGTGACAATATACAGCCTTGATGTATTCCTTCCCCAATTTGGAACCAGACTATTGTTCCATGTTAGGTTCTAACTGTTGCTTCTCTACCTGCAAACAGATTTCTCAGGAGGCAGGTCAGGTGGTCTGGTATTGCGATCACTTGAAGAATTTTCCACAGTTTGATTAAATCCACATAGTCAAAGGCTTTGGCATAGTTTATAAAGCAGAACTAGATGTTTTTCTGGAACTCTCTTCCTTTTTCGATGATCCAATGGATGTTGGCAATTTGATCCCCGATTCCTCTCCCTTTTGTAAATCCAGCTTCAGTTCAGTTCAGTCGCTCAGTCATGTCCGACTCCTTGCAACCCCATGAATCGCAGCACGCCAGCCTCCCTGTCCATCACTTTCTCCAGGAGTTCACTCAGACTCACGTCCATCGAGTCAGTGATGCCATCCAGCCATCTCATCCTCTGTCGTCCCCTTCTTCTCCTGCCCCCAATCCCTCCCAGCATCAGAGTCTTTTCCAATCAGTCAACTCTTCGTGTGAGGTGGCCAAAGTACTGGAGCTTCAGCTTTAGCATCATTCCTTCCAAAGAAATCCCAGGGTTGATCTCCTTCAGAATGGACTGGTTGGATCTCCTTGCAGTCCAAGGGACTCTCAAGAGTCTTCTCCAACACCACACTTCAAAAGTGTCAATCTTCGGCTCTCAGCCTTCTTCACAGTCCAACTCTCACATCCATACATGACCACTGGAAAACCATAGCCTTGACTAGATGGACCTTACTTGGCAAAGTAATGTCTCTGCTTTTGAATATACTATCTAGGTTGGTCATAACTTTTCTTCCAAGGAGTAAGCATCTTTTAATTTCATGGCTGCAGTCAACATCTGTAGTGATTTTGGAGCCCCCAAAAATAAAGTCTGACACTGTTTCCACTGTTTCCCATCTATTTCCCATGAAGTGATGGGACCGGATGCCATGATTTTCGTTTTCTGAATGTTGAGCTTTAAGCCAACTTTTTCGCTCTCTTTCACTTTCATCAAGAGGCTTTTTAGTTCCTCTTCACTTTCTGCCATAAGGGTGGTGTCATCTGCATATCTGAGGTTATTGATATTTCTCCCGGCAATTTTGATTCCAGCTTGTGCTTCTTCCACTCCAGCGTTTCTCATGATGTACTCTGCATAGAAGTTAAATAAGCAGGGTGACAATATACAGCCTTGACGTACTCCTTTTCCTATTTAGAACAAGTCTGTTGTTCCATGTCCAGTACTAACTGTTGCTTCCTGACCTGCATACAGATTTCTCAAGAGGCAGGTTAGGTGGTCTGGTATTCCCATCTCTTTCAGAATTTTCCACAGTTTATTTAAACATCTGGAAGTTCATGGATCATGTACTGTTGAAGCCTGTCTTGGAGAATTTTGAGCATTACTTCACTAGTGTGTGAGATGAGTGCAATTGTGCAGTAGCTTGAACATTGTTTTGCATTGCCTTTCTTTGGGACTGGAATGAAAACTCACCTTTTCCAGTCCTATTGCCACTGCTGAGTTTTCCAAATTTGCTGGCATATTGAGTGCAGCACTTTCACAGCATCATCTTTTAGGATTTGAAATAGCTCAACTGGAATTCCATCACCTCCACTAGCTTTTTTTATACCGATGCTTTCTAAGGCCCACTTGACTTCACATTCCAGGATGTCTGGCTCTAAGTGAGTGATCACACCATTAGGATTATCTGGGTCATGCATATCCTTTTTGTATAGTTCTTCTGTTTATTCTTGCCACCTCTTCTTAATATCTTCTACTTCTGTTAGGTCCATACCATTTCCGTCCTTTATTGTGCTCATCTTTGCATGAAATATTCCCTTGGTATCTCTAATTTTCTTGAAGAAATCTCTAGTCTTTCACATTCTATTATTTTCCTCTATTTCTTTGCATTTATTGCTGGGGAAGGCTTTCTTATCTCTTCTTGCTATTCTTTGGAACTCTGCATTCAAATGGGTATATGTTTCCTTTTCTCCTTTGCCTTTCACTTCTCTTCTATTCACAGCTATTTGTAAGGTCTCCTGAGACAACCATGTTACCTTTTTGCATTTATTTTCCTTGGGGATGGTCTTGATCCCTGCCTCCTGTACAATGTCACAAACCTCTGTCCATAGTCCTTCAGGCACTCTGTCTATCAGATCTAGTCCCTTAAATCTATTTCTCACGTCCACTGTATCATTGTAAGAGATTTGATTTAGGTCATACCTGAATGGTCTAGTGGTTTTCCCTACTTTCTTCAATTCAAGTCTGAATTTGGCAATAAGGAGTTCATGATCTGAGCCACAGTCAGCGCCTAGTCTTGTTTTTGCTGACTGTATAGAGTTTCTCCATCTTTGGCTGCAAAGAATATAATCAATGTGATTACAGTATTGACCATCTGGTGATGTCCATGTGTAGAGTCTTCTCTTGTGTTTCTTGCTGGAGGGATGGTCACAGGACCTTAAGACTATGTAAAGCCTTTTGTCTAATCTTGATGGACGTGTTTACTTTAGTCTGTTTCTTAGACCCAGTCACCTGCAGATAGAATAAAAGTATGATGTTGCCCCAAATTCCATGCACCTTAATTAAATGGGGAAGACTGACAGAGAGCAGAGAGTAACTCCAAATCTTTTGTCTATTAACTACAGGACTAAATTTCTAGTCAATCATTTTACATTAGGAACAAACAGATTTCAGCAGGTCTACTGTACTGTTGTTGATCATGATTTTATTTTCTACCACTGCTTGAAGAAATGTGATAAAAGTAACTCAGCAAGAATTGTTTCTCCTATTGATTTTTAAATGCCCTTCGATTTTGGACAGATTCTGACTATGGGCCAAGTTATGTCAAAATTACTTAGACTTTTCACTTAATAATGCTTTTGGAAATTAAGCTTTTACTACCATCAAGGATCAATGAAATGAGGTTTGCTCTTGTGCAGATAGAGAGATCAATAGATAAAATACATTTTAAAGCATCCTACATACCATTCCAAATATTATGTTAAATATTTTAAAACACTTTAGAAGAGTCAGACACATTCCCATCAAGAAAAGATAAAAGAAAGATGAATTTTCTCCTTCAATCTAATGCCATCCTTTTACTAATGTAAACCCAGCAGTGCAGCAAGGAAAAAGGTTGTCCTCAGTATTTTAGGCATGAAAGAAATCGCCAACAATATGACTCTCAAGTATGACATCCATAATTCAGAATTCAATTGATGGATGGGATTAGTTGTACCCAGTTAATTAGTGTCATCACTTACATTGTGCTGTCTTTTCCAGCTACTTGCCTCCGACGGCAAGCCAGAAACAGAGTGCCTGGGACGGTCTGTGGAAGCACTGCTGGGCTGGCCTGGACCACGTGACGAGATGCGGCTGACACCTGCTTTGATCTGTTTCCAGGCTTAAGTTCTCTCTCCCCTGCTGAATGGTTGCAACACAGGGGGCTCAATCAAGCGTTTGTGTAAGAGCTAGTGCAGCACACACAACTCCCGAGCAGACTTCTTGCCCTGCTGTCCCTGAAACCCCGTGGCCACACCTCTACACATGGGCAGTCTTTCCATTTTGGAAAGAAAAATAATCCTCCGGCTCGAGACAAATGTCAGTCTTACCAATTGCTTATTTACTTTTCCAAGGATAAAAGCTGTCACTAATTATTAATAGCAACACAGAATACCGGGGAGTTGTTTCATCAAAAGTATTCAATTGCTAACTCTAAGGATGTTATTTTATAACAAAGTATGCAAACTAGAATAATGACTTTATTTTTGGATTCCACAATCCTAGAAGTCATAAGTTATGGAGAATTTCATGATAAAGAAAAAAATATTCTTCATATAAACTGTGCTTTCTTTTATAGGACCTACTTCTAGAAGTAACTGAGGATTCCATTAAAAGAGACAGTTGATCAGAAAGTGAAAGCAAAAGTGTTAGTCTCTCAGTCAGGTCCAGCTCTTTGTAATCCCCATGGACTGTAGCCCACCAAGCTCCTCTGTCCATGGACTTCTCCATGCAAAAATTCTGGGATAGGTAGTCATTCTCTTCTTCCAGACTTAGGGACAGAACACAGCTCTCCTGCATTGCAGACATATCAGAAGGAAACCACATATTCTCTTCCAGAGTCAAGTGTTGGTGCTAGGCTTCACAATTGTCTCATATTTCATCACTCTGGTTCTTTTGGCAATAATGGAGAATTATTGCCAATTACTTAATTTCTCTGCACCCAAAAATGATGAATAACAAAACTTGCTTCAACAAAACACTTAATTTTTTAACCAATGATCTCAAATAACCTGGGTTGCAGTATTTTTTTTTTATGAATTTGCCATTACATTTTATTTTAATTTAGTATTTAAATTTAAAATAATTACTCAGAATATAATGTATTATTAAAAAAGCACAACTGAGCTTCACTGCACACGCAAAAACATACAATACCCTTTGGCTCCAAGTGGCAGTAGCTTTACATGCTGTCTCCTGCTGATATAGAAAAAAGATGAAATAATGGCTTTAATTTGCATCTTTTGCTGCTGGCGTCTTGAGCTCCAAACATGATATTAGTTAGTCATTGCTTTCAGTGTTTCATAATGAATTATTACACGCACATTGGATCAAATGTTATCATTTCTCCAGGAGAAGAATGTAAAAGTTAGGAGTGTGCCTGTCATTAAAAGACCTGAAGGACTCTTATGCAAATTATGTGATCCACAGTATTAAATGGATGCATATACAGCATTCACACTTTTCCTTGTTCTTCTCAAGTGATTATTAATATAAAAAGAAAGCATCAAAATTAGCATTGTATTGCCACACCATCTTAGGCAAGCTTTGCCATTGGTAAAATCATGTATTACTAATCCTATTTTAAAATAGTTACATTATTTTTAAAACTAATTTAAAACCAAAGAGTTATGACTAAAATTAGATTTTTACATTCAAAAATACATTTGACTCCTTATCTCTTTCCACTATTAACTGGTTCTGGAGAGCCTTCTAGCCTTTTCAAACTGGTTTCTTTGCCCGTAAAACAATGAGAATAATAACTGATTTTCCTTCATTAAGTACATGTTTAACATTCCCCATGGACAACTTGATAGTCACCAATACGGTGGAACAATAAGACATATTTCCTTTATAGCCACGCAGCTTAAAATCTGGGAATACTGGTCAGTAATGTACTATACAAGGCTTATAAACATGCATAAAATGTGAGTTAATATTATATATAACTATGTTGAGCCATCAGTAAATAGATACCTGTAGAGTAGTTGCTATGTGTTAATGAAACATCAATCAGCTGCTTCTGTGAAAAAAAAAAAAAATAGGCTACCAGATATTTTTCCAGAAAAAGTTGATATATTCAGGATCAGCAGAGAATGGCTATTCTGGGGTCTGCAATGATGGAGAGCCACATGCAAGTCCCCTCATGGGCAGGGAAGGAAGACAGTTTACATAAAGGACAAGGACATTGGGAGTGTCCCATCAAACAGAGTCCAGAATTCTTCATCGGCTGAGTCCTTGCCAGGAAAGATGAGTCTTTCTTCTTCCTATTGGGCTCACTTATCCTTATAGGATGGGAGAGTGGCCCTTCCTGGCAGAAAGCTCTATTTAATTGAGGTTTCTACTTATTCATTTTTTCTCAAAACAAAACAAAGATTATCCCTCTTGTGGCTGTTAACATTCTAGCAGAGAAAGGTCAAAAATTATCAATAGCCACTGTAATAAATAAAGTGTGGGCTTTCCTACTGGCTCAGTGGGAAAGAATCTGCCTGCAATGCAAGGAATATGAGTTCGATCCCTGGGTCAGGAAGATCCCCTGGAGATGGAAATGGCAACCCACTCCAGTATTCTTGCCTGGAGAATCCCATGGAGAAGAGCCTGGTGGACTATGGTCCGTGGGACCACAAGAGTCAGACACAACTTAGCGACTAAAACAACACCACCATAAATAAAGTATGTATTATGCTGGAGGGTGACGAATGCCACGTGACAAGACAAAGTAGATGGAAAAGAATTGAGACTGCAGAGGTTATGGCAGTTGACAGTGTTCAACAGAGCAGTCAGGGAAGTGCTCATTGAGAAGGCGATATTTGAATGAAATACTGGAAGGAGGTGGGAGAGTTACTCAAAAGATGGTTGAGTGAAGGGGGCTGGAGGGAGGGGAGAGCCTGGGAAAAAACTCTCAGGCAAGATTCTCACCTATGTGTCTCGGGAACCACCTGGGGGCCCGTGTAGCTGAGAAAGTAAGCAAAGTTCTGAGTAGTCAAGGTTGAGACTAGTGAGGTAGCTTGGAACCAGGTTGCGTGGGACCTAGAAAAGCATTGCCAAGGCTTTGACTCCTCTCTGAATAGAAACAGGGGCCCACTGTTGGATTTTGCACAGAGGAATAAGATCTGCATACATTTTGGACCACAACGCAGCAAGGGGAGAAGCAGGGAGAACTATTATCTCCTAAAAACCCAAGGATTGTTTCTTGAGATAAATTTGGGAACATTAGAAGATCCACATTGTTGCTGAGTCATCATGGTCTCCCCAGGTGGTGCTAGTGGTCTAAAGAATCCAGTTGCCTGCGCAGGAAACATGAGACACAGGGTCAGTCCCTGGATCAGGAAGATCCCATGGAGTAGGAAATGGCAACCATCTCCGGTATTCTTGCTTGGAGAATCCCATGGAGAGAGGAACCTGGCGGGCTACAGTCCATGAGGTCGCAAAAAAGTCGGACACAACTGAGCAGCTGAGTACACACACACACACAGACACACACACACATCCATTTTATGATCCCTGAAGAGAACACCAAAGTGACTGGCTTCTTAGATATGTGTCAAATACACGGTCACAACAAAAAAGGTCTTCATTGAAGTAGTATATAATGTAAACTTATTTTGGGAAAGATGAGAAAATCATAAAAATGGAAACGTGTTTTCGATTAATGGGAAATAATTCTAAATGTGTCCTTTATATATAACGCAATAAATAGAAGTTTACTCCAGTATTCATGGGATGCCTGGCACATCCCACGAACAGAGGAGCCGGGCAGGCTCACCAAAGAGTCAGACATTACCTACTGACTAAAGGAACAGCACACTGTTCTTCGGACATTGATTTAGGTAAAAGTCTCAGAGACAGTTTTCATTAGCTTTCCTTTAGATAATATAAAATAAAACACATTAAACAGACCAATATGCATTTATATAAATTCACTTAAGTTAATTCAAAACTCATTTTCTAAACATTTTGAAAGTCAGGTCAATTCAAATAGCACTCAGTGCCCAGAAACAAGCCACATGAGCGGAACAGTACTTGACCTCAAGGCCAACTTGAGAGACTCTGTACAGAGTTCTAATTTACTCCAAAGCTTGTAGCCTCATAGATTCGATTCAAGTTTTTCCATGCTTTTCAAAGAAGTCCTACATTCCATATCACTTTATTATTTTTTATTTTTGGTTCTTGAAGCTTTATTTTTTTTAATTTAAATTTTTTAAATTTTAATTGGAGACTAATTACTTTAAAATATTGTATTGGTTTTGCCATACATCAACATGAATCCACCACAGTGTACACGTGTTCCCCATCCTGAATCCTCCTCCCTCTTCCCTCCCTGTACCATCCCTCTGGGTCATCCCAGTGCACCAGCCCCAAGTATCCTGTATCCTGCATTGAACCTGGACTGACAATTCATTTCATATATATTATACATGCTTCAATGCCATTCTCCCATATCATCCCACCCTCTCCCTCTCCCACAGAATCCAAAAGACTGGTCTATACATCTGTGTCTCTTTTGTTGTCTCACATACAGGGTTATCATTACCATCTTTCTAAATTCCACATATATGCGTTAGTATACTGTATTGGTGTTTTTCTTTCTGGCTTACTTCACTCTGTATAATAGGCTCCAGTTTCATCCACCTCATTAGAACAGATTCAAATGTATTCTTTTTAATGGCTGAGTAATACTCCATTGTGTATATGTACCACAGCTTTCTTATCCATTCATCTGCTGATGGACATCTAGGTTCCTTCCATGTCCTGGCTATTATAAACAGTGCTGCAATGAACACTGGGGTACATGTGTCTCTTTCAATTCTGGTTTCCTCGGTGTGTATGCCCAGAAGTGGGATTGCTGGGTCATAAGGCAGTTCGATTTGCAATTTTTTAAGGAGTCTCCACACTGTTCTCCATAGTGGCTGTACTAGTTTGCATTCCCACCAACAGTGTAAGAGGGTTCCCTTTTTGCCACACCCTCTCCTGCATTTATTGCTTGTAGACTTTTGGAGAGCAGCCATTCTGACTGACGTGAAATGGTACCTCATTGTGGTTTTGATTTGTGTTTCTCTGATAATGAGTGATGTTGAGCATCTTTTCATGTGTTTGTTAGCCATCTGTATGTTTTCTTTGGAGAAATGTCTATTTAGTTCTTTGGCCCATTTTTTGATTGGGGCATTTATTTTTCTGGAATTGAGCTACAGGAGTTGCTTGTATATTTTTGAGATTAGCTGTTTGTCAGTTTTGAACAAAGGAAATTAAGTTTTCATTTCAAGAAGGACAATTTTTTTTAAGAGGTGGAAGATATTAAGTTTAGGATGTATTTCTGAGCACAATGTGCAAACTTTTTTGTTTGTTTGTTTAGCTTGATGCACATTTCAATTATTAAAAAAATTAATAAAAAAATGAAAAGTGCTAGTAGTTCAGTTGTGTCTGACTCTTTGCCATTCCATGGACTGTAGCCCACCAGGCTCCTCTGTCCATGGAATTCTCCAGGCAAGAACACTGGAGTGAGTTGCCATTGCCTTCTCCAGGGGATCTTCCCTACCCAGGGATGGAACCTGAGTCTCTTTCATTTCAGGTGGATTTTTTACCCTCTGAGCCACCAGAAAATGAAAGTGAAAGTCACTCAGTCATGTCCAACTCTTTTCGACCCCATGGACAATACAATCCATGGAATTCTCCAAGCCACAATACTGGAGTGAGTAGCCGTTCCCTTCTCCAGGGGATCTTCTCAACACAGGGATTGAACCCAGGTCTCCTCCATTACAGGTGGATTCTTTACCAGCTGAGCCATCAGGGAAGCAAAATATTAGTGCTAGTTACTCATTCGTGTCCAACTCCTTGATGGCTCAGCTGGTAAAGAATCTACCTGAAATGCAGGAGACCCACATTTGATCCCCTGGAGAAGGGAATGGCTCCCCATTCCAGTATTCTTGCCTGGAGAATTCATGGACAGGGGAGCCTGGTGGGATAGTCAGACATGACTGGGTGACTAAACAGTAATGAGCCACCGAAAAGTCATTAATTAAATTGTAGAAACCTTAATAAACAGACTCTTGAGAGTCCCTTGAACAGCAAGGAGATCAAACCAGTCAATCCTAAAGGAAATCAACCCTGAATAGTCATTGGAAGGAGTGATGCTGAAGCTGAAACTCCAATACTTTGGCCACCTGATGGGAAGAGCTGACTTATTGGAAAATACCCTGGTGCTGAAAAAGATTGAGAGCAGGCAGAGAAGTGGGTGACAGAGAATGAGATGATTGGATGGCATCACCAACACAATGGACATGAGTTTGGGCAAACTGCAGGAGATAGTGGAGGACAGGGAAGCCTGGCGTGCTGTAGCCCATGAAGCGGGAAAGAATAGACAAGACTGAGCAACTGAACAACCACAATAAACAGAAATGTGAATTAAATAGAGTGGGGGAGACCTTCCAGAAGGGGATACTTTCGTACCCTGTGAGGACAGCAGAGCCCAGCAGTTGGAAGAAAAACTTCCCTGGCAAGGACTCAGCCAGTGAAGAACCAAAACTCTCATCATGGTATCCCTCCCAAATCCCTTCATGAAAGTGTCATTCTTCCCTTGCCATGAGGGGACTTACATGTAAGTTTCCATGGCTGCAGACCCCAGAATTGCAATTTTCTGCTGATTCTGAAAATACCCATTTTTACTGGAGATATACCTGACAGTCTGTTTGCTTTAGATCAACAGTCTTGGAAGGAGTGAAATGCCGAGATCGAGAGAATAAGGGGCTGTACTGAGGTCTTGCTGGTCCCTATTATTCTTGCAATAATCTTTCATTAGAGAAGTGAATCATTGCAGCCTTTTTTGTAGCCTTAAAGGCATGAGTAAAGGCCATTGTAAGATTTGACAAGGACTCTCAACACTTTTAATAAAAGAATTAGCTGGCAGTTACTTGTGGATTTGTTAGTTCACCACTGGTTAAAGGCACATGACAATAAAAATGATGAAAATACATAGCAAGTCACTTTCAGATATGAGATGTACAGTTCTTACAGGAGGAAAATGGATTTCAGAGCTTATAAAATGACTCTTCTGAAATGGAAGCACCCTTCTTTCATCTACTGTGTTTATGGTAAATGGGTCATTCTTTTTTTTTTTTTCCTTTTTTCTCTTAACTAATGTGAAATAATGTTACTTTCCCCTGTTTTTCATATGGTGTCCCTTTTATTCTTTCCTCTGTTCAAACACCGTTAACAATTTCCCCTCCTCTTTTGCTCTGGGCAAGAGGGAAAAAAGAGAAACTGGATGACTGATAGAGGAACAGAGTTGATTAATAAAACAAGTACATAAATTAAATGCAATATTTCATTTTCCTATCACTCTTGACTATTTTGGCTTTGCTGTCAACCTATGGACATGACTATAAGCTTCTTTGAAAAAACTCAGGAAGATCAGGATCAGAATAGGTTTTGGTGTCCATGGTGTGTATAGGTGAGGGGTGCGTATTTGGGCACTTGTGTATCTGAGGTAGGCCAGCTTTAACCAGAAACTCTGAGTGAATTTTCCTGACAACTTTGTTTGCAGACTTACCAGTAACTTCAAGCTATGTCATTAAGCTGTCTTTATCAAGGGTGCAGTGTTTCCAGAGAATGATCTGAAAGCCAAAGTGTCAAGAGACGTTTCACACTCAGAGATTCTACAGTATTTCAGCTCCTCATTCGAAGTCCACTTTATTTTTGAGAGCTGCAAGTTCAGCATCTTTAACCAGGCCCAATTAAGAGAAAGCCTAAGGAAACCCTAAGGAAAACAGAGAACAGTGATGTAAGTAGAAGAAAGTTGTTCCCTTGGCAAGTTTCAAAACTGATCATAATTTAAGTTTGGAAGGAATTTTTACAAGTGACAATTTTTGTTGTAGTTTCTCAGATTTTTATAGATAGCTTGCAGTTACAGTTTTCACATAATAGACTGCAAAATAATATGTACTTGATATTTATAGAAACTGTATCATCCATTTTCAAAATAGCTTTATTGAGATATGATGAATATGCCATCATATTCATCATTTTAAGTGTAAAATTTAGTGTTTTTAGCACATTCACAAAACGGGCTAGCCATTGTCGCTATCTTATTCCAGAAGCTGTCAAACTCCAAAACAACCCCACACACATCAGCTGTCAGTCTTCTGTGCCCCAGATTTCAGCAGCCTTCATGTCATTTTTGTGTCTATGGATTTTTGCTCCCAGAGGTTCATATGAATCCTGCTTTTGCAGGTTGTCTTTTCACTGTATGATGTCTGAGGAAAGAAACTTTGTATCAAATGCCTTGGTAGTTCCCTAGATCAACTGGCATCTACTAGGTGCTCAATAAATGTGAAATGGACAATATAAATACAAATCATACATAGAAATACATCAAAATGACAACTATAATTGTAAAAAAAAATCACATTGGCTTTGTTTAAGTGTGCATATAGCTAGATCACATATTTCCATGAATATCTTTCCAATACGACTGGACTATTTTTCATTTGCAGAAATTTTAATTTGCCATAACCAATAAAGCCACATCCTGTTTCTTCTTTTTAAAGGAAACATTGTAAACATTTGGTGTAAGTCTGTGCCATCCCCTATCGGTGTGAACAGAAGACCTGCCTACTCTTTAAATAGGTAGGTCATTTGGGGGTAATTTCATAGAAGTATATGTATGTCTTTCTGTGTGTGTCTGATTTTAAATACTTGCATAACTATAATTTGACAAAGGCTTCAAAGAAGCACCTGCCTGACACAGCTCAGCATATTCCTAAAGATCCGCTTCTTGGGGAAGGCATCATGATTCACTACTACTGTCAGCTGGAGAGAGCATCTTCCATGGCCACCAACACAACGCAACTGGATAGCACACCCAGAAATGCCATCACAGGCAAATGTCTGTCTTTCAGCACTAAAACATTGTGTAAGTTCCCCACGGTGCTCTTCTTGCAATTGTCTGAGAAAGCGTAGTGGGAATTACTGAAGAGAAGAACAAACACTTCTCTTATCCTTGCGGCTGGAGAGAAGAAAGAACTCAATTGCTGGAAGATGGGTCTAGGAGAGCAAATGGGAAATCGCCTTCATTTATAACTTGCATTTTTCCAGATGCCCTCAGCTGGATTTACTTTGCATGTTTGCCTTTCCAGGTTTTCAAAGCATCTCATTTCTCTGTTATCAACACACGTGGAGTTCTTGTGAGAGCAGAAATTGTTATTTTTTAAAGACCAGATACGTGTCTTTTGTCAGTTTTGTATGTGGAAAGCTTATGTAAAGTGAGATCTCGGGTGGTGGTGTTGACTGTCAATGAAAGCTCTCCTTTGCTGCTGAAGTTTCAGGCTTAGTAAAGTGGGGTTTCAAGTATTTATTGTTACATGTGGCTGCTGTTATATAAAGACAAATATGAGAGAAGGGAGAAATGCATGTAGCTGCCCCGGGCCATTGCTAATGCCTGTGATTTGCATTTCTCTGTGTGTGTGTGTACTCAGTGGTGTCCAGTTCTTGGTGGCCCCATGGACTGTAGCCCTCCAGGCTCCTCTGTCCATGGGATTCTCCAGGCAAGAATACTGGAGTGGGCTGCCCTGCCCTCCTCCAGGGGATCTTCCCCACCCAGGGATCAAACTTGCTTCTCCTGCATGACAGGCAGATTCGTTACCACTGAGTCAGCTGGGAAGTGCTTTGCACTGGCATTAGTCAAATTGTGCATCACCCATGGTGATTTCTGTTCTGTGAAGAGATGTGTACATTATTGGATGGAGGAGACAAGAATGTCAGGAGTGAATGTGCTCATTGAATCAAATGCCTTCAATGTTCACATGACCTTCATCCCTGCTTTTTTGCTTCTCCCCATAAATGGCACCTAAGTGGGGTGGGGAGAAACACAGTTTCATGGACTAAAAATCTAGTCTGAGTCCACTTTAAAGTTTAAATATTGTCTTTGATCCAAGTATCTCCTCTTTCCCACCTCAGAAAAATTAGTAAAAGCAGAAAATAAGTGGATGGAATAGGAAAATGTTGTTGTTGTTTAGTCGACTCTTTTGTGACCCTGTGGACTGTAGCCTGCCAGACTCCCCTGTCCATGGAATTTTCTAGGCAAGAATACTGGAGTGGATTGCCAATTTCTTCTCCAGGGAAACTTCCCGACTCACGGATCAAACCTGCATCTCTTACACTGGCAGGCAAATTCTTTACCACTGAGCCTTCTGGGGAGCCCTGAGTATGAAAGTAGTCACATAATAAGTAGAATGTACTTCATTTCTAAAATATGGGGATAATTTGGCTAAGTGGAAATGGTCAGTTTTAGATTCTGGACAGTGAAGGATCATTTCAGTGGTCTTCCAGTCCAAATTCCTTAATGTATAGACAGGGGAAATAACACCCGGGGTGGGGGGTGTGAAGTATGTTTCACTCAGATCCTACACTGAGTTAGAGGCAAAGCTTTGGTGGTGGTTTAGTCGCTAAGTCGTGTCCGACTCTTGCAACCCCATGGACTGTAGGCTACCAAGGCTCCTCTGTCCATGGGATTCTCCAGGCAAGAATACTGCAGTGAGTTGCCATTTCCTTCTCCAAAAGGCAATGATAAAGGCATTTGAGTGGAACCCTGCGTCTTCATAGTGCTTAGGACTATGTTCCAGAGTCATGCTTTTTCCAGTGTTTTTATCCATTTTGTCTCTATTCCTCTATACATTTCCCAGTTCTCAAATTCACAAGGAAATAATACTAGATGGACAATCACAATGGCCCTGTTTATCAAGTGTTGTGTGTATGGTTAGTGATCCAAAAAAGAAGTTTACATTTGTCATTTCCTTATTAGTTTCCTTATTAGAATCTGCCTGCAATGCAGGAGACCCTGGTTTGATTACTGGATGGGGAAGATCCACTGGAGAAGGGATAGGCTACTCACTCCAGTATTCTTGGGCTTCCCTGGTGGCTCAGATAGTAAAGAATCCACCTGCAATGCGGGAGACCTGGGTTCTATCCCTGGATCCAGAAGATCACCTGGAGAAGAGAATAGCTACCCACTCCAGTATTCTGGCCTGAAGAATTCCACAGACAGAAGAGCCTGACAGGCTATAGTCATGGGGTTGAAAAGAGTCGGACATGACTGAGGGACTTTCACTTTCTTAGTTATGATTGAGGGCAACCTGTTAATAGAGCACCATTTATGTAAAAGCATAGCTGTACAATATGTGATCTCTTCTGGAAGATGAAGGATGGCCAATGTTCCTTTGATGCCATCTCCCCAAGGACAGAGAGGTGACCCTATGGTCTTCTTCCTTCAATCTGATTGGCCTGTGTTGGTTTGGTCAATCTAGTGAATCTCTTCCACTTTCTGGACTGTTTTGCAAACATACTAGGAGCTGCCTTTCCCTCTCCCTGAAAACTCTCACCCTGGCAACCCTGATCCATTGTGCAAGAAGTCCAGCAACTTCAGCGAAAGGATGGGAGTGGAGGAGAGCAGTCCAGCTGAGCTCAGGCACCGGCCACTTCCAACCAGGCACCAGACGTGGCTGAAGCCATCGTGGTGTCTGCTCTCTGTCCACCAGCCGTGTTCCATCAGTGCCCTATGATGGCAACGATGGCACTGAATAATTGCTCACTCTGTCCCTGGCCAAATTCCCGGCCTCTGCATTTGTCATGTATTTGCTTCCTAGGGGGCACTAGTAGTAAAGAACTTGCCCAGTATTGCAGGAGACATAAGGGACGCAGGTTTGATCCCTGGGTTGGGAAGATCCCCTAGAAGAGGAAATGGCAACCCGCTCCAGTATTCTTGCCTGGGGAATCCCATGGACAGAGGAGCTTGGCAGGCTACAGTCTGTGGGGTCGCAAAAAGTGGGACATGACTGAAGCGGCTTAGCACTCGTATTTGTCATGTAGGGAAAAATAACTTCATCTTAAGCAACGCATGTCCGGGGTGGCTGTGATGCAGCATGGACACCTAGAATAGCACATCCCGAATCACGAGGCTCTGGCTTCTGGGCTGGGGAACAGACAGACGCTCAAGGGCTCTGAGCAGATTGTCTGTAAAGCACTGTTATTTCTCCTACCTGGAATACTCCCCCGGATTTCTGGATGACTAATGCCTGCAGATGTTTACCTCAGTTATGCCCTCCTCTGTGTGATTTATTTCATTTATCACAATGCCCCCCAGGTTTATTCTTGCTGTCACAGACATCAGGATTTTTTTTCTAATGCTTGTATAGCGTGCTCCATTGTATACATACCACAGTTTCCTTATGCGTCCCTCCAGCAGTCGGCACTTAGGCCGTTTCTATATCTTGGCTATTTTGACTCATGCTGCAGTGAACATGGGAGTACAAATATCTCTTTCAGATACTGACTTTGTTATTTTTGGACTTTCTACCCCAAAGTAGGCGTGCTGGTAAGGTGTGTCTCTACTTTTGATTTGTTGCGGAAATTCCATACTGGTTTCCACAGTGGCTGAACCAACTAGCGCTCCCACCAACAGTGCATGGAGGTCCCCTCTCTGCACATCCTCACCAACACTTGTGATCTGTAGTCTTTTTGAGAACAGTCATCCTTACAGGTGTGAGGTGATGTCTCCTTGCGGTTTTGATTTGCATTTCTCTGTTGTTTATTGTTTATTTTATATCTAGGCTCCAATGGCTTTATCCCAGAACTCATGTGGCTCAAAATACTCCACATTCTTCTGTCTTTGATTTCCTGAGCAGCCAGTGTTCCTGTGACTGTCTCCACATGTGGCTGCTTTAATTGATTCTCAAAATATATCTGAGCTTCATGTAAGTGATTATTTTATCATGAGTGGGGAAAATAGAACCAAAACACCTAAGACAACACAATCTTTAACTAGAAGGTGTTAATGTCTAAGGATGAAGCTACACTTCTTCATTCATAATTCAGTGTCTTGCTCTTGTTTACTCACTAAGTCATGTCTGACTCTTTTGTGACCCCATGGACTGTAGACCTCCAGGCTCTTCTGTCCATGAAATTTCCCAGGCAAGAATACAGGAGTGGGTTGCCATTCTCTTCTCCAGAGGATCTTCCCAACCCAAGGATTGAATCCCGGTATGCTGCTTTTCCAGTGCATTCTTTGCTGCTAAACCAGGGAAAAATTCAGAGTCCTAAGCTTTTACCAGAAGAGATGGTTTGCTCCAATTATTTCCATTAATTTATTATGAATATATTTTAAAACATATTATTTTAGTTGATATTAAGTTAAAAATTAGAAATTAACTTGCTATTATAACAAGGTCAAGCAGTTGATTTTACCTAAAATTTATTTCCCTTCATTGTATATAGACACTGAGACCCTCCATCACAGACATGTATTCCATCCTCTATATGCTTGATAAGAAGTTCTGCTAGGATTGGGAAGATCCCCTGGAGAAGGAAATAGCAACCCACTCCAGTATTCTTGCTTGGGAAACCCAAAGGACACAGGAGCCTGGTGGGCTGCAGTCCATGGGGTCGCCAAGACTCAGACACAACGGAGTGACTGGCACAGTGGGTCTTTCTATATGTCTTATCGAAACCTTCAAATTGATTTAGAAGAGATCTACTTTAAATCCAGTCCAGTATCTATATTGCAATATCTGGGGTTTTTTGTTTGTTTGCTTTTTTTTTTTTTTCTCATTCCTATCCCTCTGAGTGTGTGCTCATCAATCATACTGAGAAGCTGACTTCTATTCTCCACACTTCGCCACTAACTGAGTTACAGAGCTGAAAAACTTACTCAAAGTTTAAAATGTGATAAACATAATCAAATTGCTCTAGTCAAATTCTAACAGTGCTGAATAGATGACACTAATTACCTTTTCTTATTATGCTACAAATGTGGTTTACTCCATCTTTATTCATGAAGAAATATCTTGCCTGCCACTAAGGGGATTGTAGCAGGATGCAATATTGGCTTATTTGTTTCCTTAGTTTTACTTCTTTCTTTTACCAGCATCCAAGAGATGTAATTTTAAGCTGTAATATATTTATATGCAGTAGTTTTTTTTACCCGCTTTGGAAGATAATTGTTACTCACTGCAAAGATTCACAGTTCTAAAGAGACAAGTGCTTTCAAAACTCCAGTAAAGCGATAACTTTGTGTGTGTGTGGAATCTTATTTTTGTTTTGGAGGGAGTGAGATTGTTTCCAATCAGTTAACGCAGAAAACAAATGTGGCCTTGGCAAGGAAAATGCATCACTAGGAGAGAAATGGTACCATTCTTTTCAGATAAAAATGTAAATATGCCACTTTTCAAATGTATCCTATATTATTACATGGGGAAATTTCTCAGTAATTCACCTTGAAAATAGTTTATGGAAAATATCTAATCAAACTTCCTTACATGAAATTTGGCGTAAATAATTTACTTCACTATTTCCAGTGGTCAAAATGGAAGTACTTTCCCAGACTTGTCACTTGGTGATTATACACTTCTTCTGCACATCAAATGCTATACAACGAAATGTTTCTGCGAATGCTTGTTTTTATTTGTCAGACAGCCAACCTCTGGTCTGATTGTTTGCAAGGTGAAACCACCTGAAATTTCCTCAGGAGTCTCCAAAACTTAATATTAAAACAATAAATATGATAACAGAAATACAGTTTAATCAATTTTGGAATCTTGGAATTTTGAACATGCCAGTGGGAAGTTCATTCGCAGTTCAGTGGAGAATATTTAAATAAAGAGGGAAATTTGGAAGTTATTAACACTTAGAAATTAAATGCGTGTGAGCGATTTGTGTTTCCCCTAGAAATAACTCACACAGGGATACAAAATAAGAACTAAAAATTAAACAAAACTTACAAAATGACTTGCAGGGTAGAGAAAATATACAACCAAAACACATAGGGCAACCTGGTTTTACAGTTTTAGACCTGTAGTTCCAGCTTATTACCAACACTTTCTTTCAGTTTTAAAAGTGACTTGATTGAGATGGTAAATTAGGCAGACACTCTGCTTACAGACAACTACAATGGAATCATATTTTGTTCTCAGAGGCAAAGAAGTCTTATTATGGCTCTTAAAAGGAAGTGACTTAATATTACCCATATTGCAAATCCCCTTGACTCTGCATAAATGATAGAGTGGATGAAGCAGAGAGCAGAATGAGGCCAAGAGTGAGAGTGACTCTAACATGGGGGGAGATGGGGTTAAGGTGTTCAGGGACCCTGGTCTTGTCATCCTTGATAAGCCATGATAGGAAGTTTGAGGGTTTTTTCCACTTTATATAGTGCAAAGGTTTAGTTAAGGATTAAGTAGATTAATAATAATATCAAAGCCATGTTTCTTTAAGGAATGATTTTGGTTTCTGTGTGGAGGTGAACTGTAGTGCCACAACTGTGAACAGTGTGTGGTTGACAATGATTGTGATGCTCCAACCAGAAGCAGCGGGGCTTGGACTGGAACCACAATCATGGAAAGCTGTGGATGGGTATGACGTGTGTGTTGGAGACAGAGTGGACAGGACACACTAATAGGGACAATAAGGCTGGTAAGGAAGCAGTCTCAAGGATACTCCTGGATGGGATGGATGTTCTTTAGATGATGGCGTAAGAATGTACAGGATTTAGAGATAAAAATGTGATCTGGTTGTAATGGTAACTGGTTAAGCAATGAGCTGAGTGGTGCCCACACATTACCTCAAACCTCCAGACAGGACATTTCTGAGAACAGACCACAGAAATGTCAGCCCCTTTGCAGAAGAAAAGAATGAATACTTGGAGGACACGTGGGTCCAGGTGCTTTTCTCCTCTGGCCACCAGCATGTGAGTCCTGATACTCCTTTCAGGAGCAGTTAGTCTAAAGAAGCAAGCAAACTATGTCAATGCCGGAGACATGGGTTCAATCCCTGGGTCAGGAAGATCCCCCTGGAGAAGGAAATGGCAACCCACTCCAGCATTCTTGCCTGGGAAAATCCTATGAACAGAGGAGACTGGTGGGCTACAGTCCATGGAGTCGCACAAAGTCAGACATGGCTTAGCAGCTAAACAAAAACAACAGAAACCTTACCACACAAAATAACAATTCCTGGTTGAGATACTTGGTGGTTTTCTCAGCATAGAAAACTGAATCTGTCCCCATAGTGACTGGACTCTTCCAAAATCAACTCATCTTTCCCACATCATCTCTGCAACATACCTTCCCCGCTCAGCATGTATTTCTTTATTACTATTTCCATCCTGTCCAAGACCCAACACATCACTCACCCCGTCCATCAGTTGGATTGGTTCCAAGTCCACTCCTGTCTGTCTCCTTCCCACTCTCCCTAAAGTCAACGCCAGGCCTTGAGGTCTCATCATGGCTTGAGTAAATTATCCCAAGTCCTCTTGATGTGACAATCTTCCCTAGGCCATGACAAAGCCCTCTGCTTACAATGTATGTCTATATGTAAATTCTGAGCTACAAGTGAACTGCACTGAGTCACACAAGAATACTCCCAATCAAGGACAACATAAGAAAGAGTCTACTGATCTCTATTAACTTCCAGGTTCTTTAGTCCAAATATACACTGAAAAATATGGCAAGAAAATGTATTTGGCAAAAATGTGAAAGAAGATTTCAGGGAGCAATAAAGGCTAAACAATACTGAATTGCCTATTTTCACTTTCATTTTGATAGAAAAATACTGATATACTGGAAAGCTTATGTTATACAAGCACATTTTTGTGCAAATATACTTTGTTCCCCTTAACAGTCTTATCTATAAAATATATGAAAGTAGAAATATAAGATACTTGCCCTCTTCATGGAAAGTAAGGCTGACAAACAGAATCACCTGGACAAAATGCAAATTGGATTCACAAATATCATAAATGCAATTCTACTCTTAAAAGCAGTACTTTTCTTAACTTAGACACAAATACTTAAAGGTTCCTCAAAATATAAAGATATCCATTCATCTTTAACTCTACTTTATTAAAAAAATAATTTTCTCTTAGTGCAAATGGGGAAAATAGATCCCATAGGTATTGAACCTTAACCAGGGTTTCTCATATGAGTATCTTTCATGACAACATCTGGCCTTGAGCAGGTAGGGGGAAAAACCCAGCTTAGGTGCAAAGTATACTTTAATTAACTGTTAACACTTCTCAAGGCCATCTTTAAATACTTGTACTTCATTGCAAGACAGAGAAACAGTAATTAATAAAAGAGTCTCTCTAGAAAAGAAATTAGTCAGGAAAAATTCTTTGTTAAAATTCTGGGGCTGATGACATCCAGTATGACAGGTGTTGGCCGCCTCCATCTGCTGTCGGGCCCTGTCTCTGTTCCCAGGACACTGCTCCAAGATTGCCTGGTACCCTCCTTCCATCTAGGTACAAAAGTAACAAGCAACAACTCCATCGAGTGAGTGGAGGTGCAGCTAGCATTGGATAGGCATGAATAGCTGGGTAAAATCATTGCTTGCGTCTGCTCTTTTTTTTTTTCCCTTTCTTTTGTATTTGAGAATATATATGTTAGACACAGAAATCACTTCCCCCAGTGACTGCTACATTGGATTCCAACGGCTTTTTCTGTTTCATTAGAAGTGGAAAAATGTGTTCACACTTAATGACTGCCCACCTAATTCACTATTTTAATCAATGAATATAAAATCCTGTTGACTTGATTAGTAAGTTATTGCTTACGACACACGAACCCTAAAAGTCACACTAAATATAATTTGCCCTAAGTTCCAAGAACACAAAGATGTCTCAGCATGTTCTGAATTGGTTTTAAGTTTATTTTATATTGAAGAATAGTTGATCCTTCTAAAGTGAGTAGACGACGACTCCTGTCTTCCTGAAATATTAAGATGTTCTTCTAATATGCATCAATTATAAAAAGAAAAAAAAACAGAACACTGAATATAGATAAATTTAGTCCAAAATGAATTTGAAGTGTTTCAAAAAATTTAAAAGCCTGCAGAGACCCTAACATAAAAATCTTCAATACATATAAGTTAGTTGTAAGAAGGGGAAAAAAAAGCATGGTAACCAGAAAGTTGTATTTTACCATAAACTTGAATGTCAAAACAGTCTTCTTTTAAAATTCTCACTTCTAAGGGTGTTTAAAATAACAGGTGTTGTGAGAATTAATATGAAATTGGCAACCCACTCCAGTACTCTTGCCTGGAAAATCCCATGGGCAGAGGAGCCTGGTAGGCTGCAGTCCATGGGGTTGCGAAGAGTCGGACATGACTGAGAGACTTCACTTTCACTTTTCACTTTCATGCATTGGAAAAGGAAATGGTAACCCACTCCAGTGCTCTTACCTGGAGAATCCCATGGACGGGGGAGCCTGGTGGGCTGCCGTCTATGGGGTCACACAGAGTCGGACACAACTGAAGTGACTTAGCAGCAGTAGTAAAGAGGGTTGAGTATACATTTTGAAACATCAGTTTTTACTTTATGGTGGCCATGCAGTAAAGGCAGGAGAGCCCTATGAACTTTGCGATCATGATATAATTTCAGTTCAGTTCAGTTCAGTTGCTCAGTCATGCCCGACTCTTTGGGATCCCATAGACTGCAGCATATCAGGCTTCCCTGTGAGTCACCAACTCCTAGGACCTACTCAAACTCATGTCCATCACATCGGTGATGCCATCCAATCGTCTCATCCTCTGTCGTCCCCTTCTCCCACCTTCAATCTTTCCCAGCATCAGGGGCTTTTCAAATAAGTTGAATTTTCATTGTGATCCACACAAAGGCTTTGGCGTAGTCAATAAAGCAGAGTAGATGTTTTCCTGGAACCCTCCTGCTTTTTCAAGGATCCAACGGATGTTGGCAGTTTGATCTTTGGGTGGCTGTGTGGCGCTGGAGTGGCTGTGTGGAGACACCCCATGTCCAAGGGAGAAGCCCCAGCAAGACGGTAGGTGGGGCAAAATCACATTTAGAATCAAACCCCATACCCGCCAGAGGTGCTCAGAGGCTTAAACAAACCTTGTGCACACCAGGACCCAGAGGCCCCACAGGCCCCATAGAGACTGAGACAGAACTGTGTCTGAGTGTCCCCTGTGGAGGCATGGGTCAGCGGTGGCCTGCTGCAGGGGCAGGAGCTCAGGGTGCAGCAGACCCGGGTGTGGCATAAGCCCTCGTGGAGGAGGTCACCATTAACCCCACCATAGAGCCACCAGAACTTACACAGGACTGGGAAACAGACTCTCAGAGGGCACAACAGAACCTTGTGTGCACCAGGACCAGGAGGAAGGAGCAGTGACCCCACAGGAGACCACCCTGGACTTGCCTGTGGGTGTCCAGGAGTCTCTGGTGGAGGTATGGGCCGGTGGTGGCCTGCTGCAGGGTTGTGGGCACTGACTGTAGTAGTGCATGCCTGGGACCTTTCGAGAGAAGTCACCATTACCTTCATTATCTCCATCATAGTTTGGCCCCAGGTAAATAACAGGAAGAGAACATAGACCCACCCATCAACAGAAAATTGGACTAAAGATTTACTGAGCATGGCCCTGCCCATCAGAACAAGACCCAGTTTTCCCCCTCAGTCAGTCTCTCCCATCAGGAAGCTTCCATAAGGCTCTTATCCTAATCCATCAGAGGGCAGACAGAGTGAAAACCACAGTCACAGGAAACTAATCGATCTCATCACAAAGATGACAGCCTTGTCTAACTCCATGAAACTATGAGCCGGGTCATTGTGGAGAGTTCTAACAAAAGGTGGTCCCCTGGGGAAGGGAACGGCAAACCATTTCAGTATTCTTGCCTTGAGAACCGCATGAACAGCATGAAAAACTAATAATTTACTGAGGGCTAGCTGAGTGTCAGTTACCCTACAGGACGCTCAGGATTGCAAACTGAGGATTATGGGAAACAAAGTTTCTGCCTTCACAGAACTGTATTCTAACCATCAAGTGACATAGAGACAAGTGAATACAGAACCAGCCAGGTGTATTCGTGTGTGGGGGGAATGACTCTAGGACACTGTGTGGAGGGCAGGGTATGAAGGACAGTGGTCAGGCAAGTTTCTCCAGTGACGGGGTGTTGAGCTAAGCAGAAAGACTAGGCGGGGAAAACATGGAAGGGAAAGAAACAATCTGCACACAATCCCCAGTGAGAAAATCAGTTTAAAATTTTCAGTAAGTAGTAAAGCAAACTAATGGATCCCTAAGTAAATGTCCCTGATTATTTACATATCAACTTTACATACTGAAACCTGAGTATCAATAGAAATGACCCATCCAATGAGGGCCCTCTGCTATTTGAACACTTCCTACCCGCTGCACGTACTAGATTTCTTAACCTCCAACCTCCATAATCATACCCTTTAAATAGATCATCACCCATTATACTCCAGCTCCAGATTTTCAAATTATGCCTTCAAGCATTTGACTCCATCCTACCTTCCTCCAAGGCTTCTCTCATAGCTCATTGGTAAAGAATCCACCTGCAATGCAGGAGACCCCGGTTCGATTCCTGGGTTGGGAAGATCTGCTGGAGAAGGGATAGGCTAGCCACTCCAGTATTCTTGGGCTTCCCTTGTGGCTCAGCTGGTAAAGAATCTCCCTGCAATGCGGGAGACCTGGGTTAGATCCCTGGGTTGGGAAGATCCCCTGGAGAAGGGAAAGGCTACCCACTCCAGTATTCTGGCCTGGAGAATTCCATGGGGTCACAAAGAGTCAGACACAACTGAGTGACTTTCATCATCATCATACCTTCCTCCAGCTTACTTGTAAATGCACCAAATAAAACCAATTATTTTAGTTTAGTTTATTGATGTATAGTTGACATACAATATAGTAGTTCCAGTATGCAAAATGATTTGAGTATTTTTGTAATTATGCATCTTATAAAGTTATAACACTATTATTAAATATATTCCCTGTGCTATATATTATATCCCAATGGCATATTTATTTAATACCTGGAGACTTGTACCTCTTAGTCCCTTTCACTTATATCACCATCCCCTAACCCTCTCCTCTCTGACAATCACTAATTTTTTCTCTGATCTGTGAGTATTTTTCCACTTTGATATATTTGTATATTTTATGATTCCCCATATAACTGAACACATATATTTCTCTTTCTCTGTGTGACTTATTTCAGTTAAAATAATATCTTCCAGGTCCACCCATGCTGTTAAAAATGGCAAGATTTCATTTTTTATAGCTGAGAGGTATTCCATTGTGTGTAAGCGGTCATGCAAGGTTTTGAGAGCTGAACTGTAAAGAAGGCAGAGTGCTAAAGAACTGATGCCTTCAAACTGTGGTGCTGGAGAAGACTCCTGAAAGTCCCTTGGACAGCAAGGAGATCAAACCAGTCAATCGTAAGGAAAATCAAGAATGAATACTCATTGGAGGGACTGATGCTAAAGCTGAAGGTCCAGTATTTTGGTCTTCTAATGCAAAGAGCCGACTCATTGGAAAAGTCTTTGCTATTGGGAAAGATTGAGGGCAGGAGGAAAAGAGGGCATCAGAGGATGAGACAGCTGGATATCACCAGTGCAATGAACATGAGCTTGGGAAAACTTCAGGAGATGGTGAGGGACAGGGAGGCCTGGCATGCTGCAATCCATGGGATTGCAAAGAGTCAGACATGATGGGCAACTGAACAACAACAATACATATGTAAACATACTCATCACATCTTAATCCATGTATTTGGGGACAGATAATCAGTTTTATGCCATTTTGTTATAGTATATCAACCAGTGCATTACTTTTCTCAAATCTTATTGATAAACAGGGCGCATTCTCAGGTAGAATATCACAGTGGCAATACACTGGAGGTGCAGTGGCTCCCCCAGTGGTTCAGTGGTAAAGAATCTGCCTGCCAATGCAGAAGCCACAGTAGACACAGGTTCAGTCCCTGGGTGAGGAAGATGCTGTGGAGAGGGAAATGACAAGAAACTCCAATATTTTTGCTTGGAGAATTCCATAGACAGAGGAGCCTAGGAGTCTACAGTCCATAGGGTCAAGAAAGTTGGATGCAACTAAAGCAACTTAGCACATGGAGTCATTCATTGCTGTGTTGATAATTTTATGGCTTTACATCATGCTTACAACAAACTCTGGAAAATTCTTAAAGAGATGGGAATACCACACCACCTGACCTGTCTCCTGGGAAATCTGTATGCAGGTAAAGACGCAACAGTTAGAATTGGGCATGGAACAACAGACTGGTTCCAAATTGGGAAAGGAATATGTCAAGGCTGTATATTGTCACCCTGATTATTAAACTTATACGTAGAGTACATCATGAGAAACGCTGGACTGGATGAAGAAAAACCTGGAATCAAGATTGCTAGGAGAAATATCAATAGCCTCAGATATGCAGATGACATGACGTTTATGGCAGAAAGTGAAGAAGAACTAAACAGCCTCCTGACGAAAGTGAAAGAGGAGAGTGAAGAAGTTGGCTTAAAACTCAACATTCAGAAAACTAAGATCATGGCATCCAGTCCCATCACTTCATGGCAAAGAGACGGGGAAACAGTGGAAACATGGAGAGACTTTATTTTGGGGGGCTCCAAGATCACTGCAGATGGTGACTGCAGCCATGAAATTAAAAGATGCTTGCTCCTTGGAAGAAAAGCTATGACCAACCTAGACAGCATATTAAAAAGCAGAGACATTACTTTACCAACGAAAGTCCATTTGTCAAAACTATGGTTTTTCCAGTGGTCATGTATGGATGTGAGAATTGGACTATAAAGAAAGCTGAGCACTGAAGAATTGATGCTTTTGAATTGTGGTGCTGGAGAAGACTCTTGAGAGTCCCTTGGCCTGCAAGGAGATCCAACCAGTCCATCCTAAAGGAGATCAGTCCTGGGTGTTCTCTGGAAGGAATGATGCTAAAGCTGAAACTCCAGTACTTTGGCCACCTGATGTGAAGAAATGAGTCATTTGAAAAGACCCTGATGCTGGCAAATATTGAAGGCAGGAGGAGAAGGGGACGACAGAGGATGAGATGGTTGGATGGCATCACTGACTCGATGGACACTCTGGCAGTTGGTGATAGACAGGGAGACCTGGCGTGCTGCAGTCCATGGGGTTGTAAAAAGTCAGAGACGAACAACTGAACTGAACTGAACTGAAATTATTAATTTAAAAAAGTAAAAAAAAAAATCCACTAATCAAAAATGGATAGCAACATATTAGTTGTGCAGTAAATGCACAGAAAACAAAAAAAAACCCAGGAGGTTAGAAGAAAATGATCATGGAAATTGCAAAATATAAGCATATAAAGATACGTGAAAAAAAATAATAAAGCTCTTTCAAACAGCTTCTCCCCATTGACTGTCCATATCCAGATGGTTTTATGGGTGAATTCTTGTAAAATCACTGGACTAGGTAATTCATCCTCTTTTTTATACCTTTTGGCAGCTCACCAGGATAAAAGATAACTTCCCAATATATTTACAAAACAGTGCTAGGCTGAAAAGGATGGCACATGGATGTTTTGCTTATAAATATTGATTCAAAGTCATAAATAAAACAATAACAGAGAATCAAATAAAACAACACATGAATAATACACTCAAACAAACAGGATTTATTTTGGCAAAGTAGGAATTATTCAGGACTAGGAAATTAGCTATATATATTTCACAATATTAACTGGTCAAGATAAGAAAGAAAAATTTTTACTGATGCTGAATAGGCTTCCCTGATGAAGTAGTCAACTGAAATATGAAAAGAGGAATACTTTCTTAGTACAACAAAAAGTGTAGACAAAAATGCAGAAAGCTTAACAGTAAGACATGGGAAGCATGCTAATTAAGAAATAGGAGAAAGATGAAACTCTATTTTTTAAAATTTTATGGTGTTCTGAAATTTCTAACCAATTTAATTGGACAGATAAATAATACAAAAGATATATATATATTTTTAAATGACTAAAAAGCCAATAAAAAATGAAAACATGAAAGAATTCAGTAAGTATTCTATTTACAAAATAATCCACATCAAATAAACTTCTAATATACAGAAAATATTAGGTCAGTGAGGAAAATTCCATTTGCAATTGTAAATACAATATAAATGGAAATAAACTTAGCAAAATATGCTCAGTATACATAATTATATGCAAAAGTACAGAGGGGGTGAAAAATTATATACATGGATAAATACAAATTTGAATGATAAAATATTTGTGTTAATTTTCTTAAATTTATTTGAATATTTGTGAAAACCACACAACTAAAAATAATTGAATAAATCCTTAATTTTGAAGTATAGTTTAAGCAGGCAATTAAGAAAGTTAAAATATAATGTGAGGCATCTTGTTCTACTTAAAACATTTAAAGTTCCAATAATACAAACAAAGGAATAATACATTATGTAGATGAAGGGAATAATAGAAAAACAGACCTAAGAGTATACAAATTTTGTATTTCATAGAAGTTAAATTTTGTATTAGTGGAAAAATAAAAGTAATGCTGGGATCATTGTCTCACTTTAGTCATTACTACAAAACAAACTCAAGATATCAATAAGTGATCAATAAATGATATGGAAAATATCTTCAAAGAATATATGCATGATACACATGTAATTTTGAGTTGAGGAAAACATTTTAATGATTACTAAGCAACCATAGTTGATTTATTTCAATATTCCAAACAATATTGATAGCAAAAATTAAATATTTGCCTAATTGACAACACAAACTTAGAAGGTCAGAAATGTTCTACTTAAGGTCAACATAGGATGTTGTGGCAAAAAAGATAAATTGCATTTAACGTACATTTCTGTGTACAATTATGTTCATACACCCATAAAAGAGAACCATTTGGGCCTGAAAAAATAAATCCAGCAATTGTGATATACTTAGATTCTGAGATGTGGTACAAGAGAGATGAAAAATACATTCAACGGAGCTCATAACTGGCTTTTAACTCCAGCTTAAAAAAATAACTAACATGTTATCCTGACAACAATCAGTTCAGCTCGGTCGCTCAGTCGTGTCCGACTCTTTGCCACCCCATGGATTGCAGCATGCAAGTCTTCCCTAGCAGTAGTGAAGTCGCTCAGTCGTGTCTGACTCTTTGCGACCTCATGAACACTAGCCAACCAGGCTCCTCCGTCCATGGGATTTTCCAGGCAAGAATACTGGAGTGGGTTGCCATTTCCTTCTCCAGGGGATCTTCCTGACCCAGGGATTGAACCTGGGTCTCCCACATTGCAGGCAGACGCTTTACCGTCTGAGCCACCAGCAAAGGCTTCCCTGTCCCTCACCAACTTCCGGAGCTTGTTCAAACTCATTTCCATTGAGTCAGTGATGCCATCCAACCATTTCATCCTCTGTCGTGCCCTTCTCCTCCTACCTTCAATCTTTCCCAGCATCAGGGTCTTTTCAAATGAGTCAGTTCTTCGTATCAGGTTGCCAAAATATTGGAGTTTCAACTTCAGCATCAGTCTTTCCAATGAATATTCAGGACTGGTTTCCTTTAGGATTGACTCATTTGATCTCCTTGCAGCCCAAGGGACTCTCAAAGAGTCTTCTCCAACACCACAGTTCAAAAGCAGCAATTCTTCGGTGCTCAACTTTCTTTATAGTCCAACTCTTATATCCATACATAACTACTGTAAAAACCATAGCTTTGACTAGACGGACCTTTGTCGGTAAAGTAATGCCTCTGCTTTTTAATATGCTCTCTAGGTTGGTCATAGCTTTTCTTCCAAGGAGCAAGTGTCTTTTGATTTTAAGACTGCAGTCACCATCTGCAGTGATTTTGGAGCCCAAGAAAATAAAGTCTGTCCACCTAAAAACAATGGTGGAGCATTAAATCATAATTTTGACGATGTAAGCAACATTACTGGAGAAGGAAATGACAACCCACTCTAGTTTACTTGCCTGGAAAATCCCACAGACAGAGAAGCCTGGTGGGCTGTAGTCCATTGGATCACAAAAGGTTGGACACAACTTAGTGACTGAGTATACAAAACAACATTATTAGATCTGTGCTCTTAGAAATATCATGCTGGCACTAGGGTGTTAAATAAATTAGAAAGAAAGGATGGGAGGCAATAAAATCAGTTAGCCTGCTGCCAAAGCAATTCAAGTAAAAAAATGATAAGAGACTACATTATGGTAGTGGCAGGTGGAATGGAAAAGTGGATAGGTATAGCTCACACTTTGTATTTTTATTTGGCCCAGCAATTGTTTTGCTTCTTTGCTTGTTTCATTTGTTATTGTTCATTCAGGCCTAGCTCTTTGTTGATCCTCTGGCTGAAATTGCCAACCAGAGACCTGCTCTCCTTGATACAGGGATGGCTACAGTCTCTATTTTTGACTCATTGAAATCAATCCCTTATGTAATTGTAATTGGTCATAAACGTGCATACATCCCAGGAGGGGTCAATCAGTGCCTTTATAATTGTCAGAAATTCATGGAAATCGGGGATAAATGCAGTTAACTTGCAATCTGAACAACAAGGTGATAAGAAGCTTATGTTAGTGTCATTATGCAGGTGAATAGTTTATAAACAGATATAATCTTGGCATATGAACATATAGGTCAAAGGTAGGAAGAATGATAATATACTCTCCACATATTTACACTTTGCAAACATAGCATCAAATACAAAACAAAACACATCATAACAACACCATCGAGAACCCCATACAGTATGCAATGATTGACAGATTTCAGTGCATATACAGTTTAAATGTACATGTATCTGTTGCTTTATAACAACCACATTGAAATATTAAGAAAGAAAACTCTTTGGAAATAGTAAAAGGAAGATGATAGGTGGGCATAATGTATCCTTGAAACATTTTTAAAATCTCTTAACTCCTAATCAGAAAAGATAAAAGTCTTCACAGGAAAATGACTAGACGACATGGTCATTCACAAAGAAGAAATGCAAGTGTAAATGAGAAGACAAAAAAAAAAAAAACAGCCTCATTAATAATGAAACTATTAAGTAAATGTAACATTTAATAAATAGTTTTTGTACAAAAAGGTAAAAAGAAAAAATGGAAAAATTACAACATCCGTTACTAACTGAAAAGTAGATGAAGAGAAACATGGTGGGAATATAATTTGCTTAAGTATTTGGAGTAAAGAACTATTATTAGCCCAACAGTACCTCTCAAAAACTCAGTATTTAGTATGCCTTTTAAGTCATAAATCTAATTTACCAAAAGGAAACACCTATGTGTAAAAATTACAAGAAGATTTTCATTATAGAGAATTATATTATCCCAGTTAATAATTGTCATCTTATTTACAGTCATCAACAAGGCTAAATTTTGTTTCTTCCATGCATTGAGATTTATTTCATTAATTAAAAATGATACAGTGGTAGAGTTTATGTATAACATTAAAAATGGAAATACTTTTTCTTGAAACATTGGCTTCCTACTGTTATTCATTTGAAAATATCTTCATCAGGGGAAAACACTTCATAATACAGAAATATATAGATTACATCAATAGTTTCACCATATAAAGACCAAAAAAATCCAGTAATTAAAGTAGCTAACATATGTCAGCAGTGACATACAAAAGCTTCACTAATGCTAATTTTCATTATTCAACCTAAAATGTCAAAGATAATTCAGTTGATTTGATATGAAGTTTTTGTGTCATCAGTGCTCTGTTTCATGTGACAAAACTTGCTGCCTTTCTCAACTTTCTCTCTATGTCACACATGCTTCCTAAGAGCTTTTATCTTTGCGAAAATTGGATTTTTATCTATCCTTCTACACACATATTCTCATTCTTTTTACTTTTCCTTCAAACTCTCCTGGAAAGTAAAATTGACCCAATGACAGTCATTTCTTTGGCAGAGCACTTGTACTGTAGCTAAATCATGTACATTCAAAACCCATGATGACTTATACTCAAAGAGCCACTGTTCAGTGATTTGCTATATAAGCATTAACTCACTGGTATCAAGATAAAGAGTCACGGAGAATGAGTACCTCTGTGAATAATGATACTATCAATGTAGATGAGACCTAGAAAGGACCAAATAAATTAATGATTTAGACTCTTCTTCAGTTTTCTACTTTGAAGGCTATATTGTTGTTGTTCAGTTGCTAAATCATGTTCGACTCTTTGCAATCCCATGGACTGCAGCACACAAACCTTCCCTGTCCTTCACTATCTCCCAGAGTTTGCTCAAACTCATGTCCTTTCAGTCGACGATGCCATCAAAATACTGGAGTGGGCTGGCATTTCCTACTCCAGGGGATCTTCCCAACCTGAGATCAAACTTGAGTCTCTTGTGTCTCCTGCTTTGTCAAGAGTATTCTTCACAACTGTGCCATCTGGGATGGAGAAGGCAATGGCACCCCACTCGTTCTTTTGCCTGGGAAATCCCATGGATGGAGGAGCCTGGTGGGCTGCAGTCCATGGGGTCGCTGAGTCGGACACGACTGAGCGACTTCACTTTCACTTTTCACTTTCATGCACTGGAGAAGGAAATGGCAACCCACTTCAGTGTTCTTGCCTGGAGAATCCCAGGGACAGAGGAGCCTGGTGGGCTTCCATCTATGGGGTCGCACAGAGTCGGACACGACTGATACGACTTAGCAGCAGCAGTAGCAGCAGCAGCAGTGCCATCTGGGAACCCCAATATGTGGCACAGCAGTACAAGTATTAGCCTTTCAGAGCTTGAGATTTTCAGGCTCCAACTTGAAACTTCCTTTACTGTGAAACTATTAAAGTTAAGTATGTATGTATCTGAAGTCAGTAATGCACTTTGAATATTTTTAGCCTGCCAATAAATACTCACTTTCTTTACTTTTCTTCTCATCTCATGACTTTGCAGTGCAGAGTCAGGTCAGTCTAAGAGTAGCAAATATGCAGATCATTATAGATCATAAGAGAAATGAGCATTTCTCATTATTCTAGTTAGAGATATCTCAGAGTAAATCCGTAAATAATGTTTGATTTTGGCTTTTTTCTACTAGTTTACCAAAAGAACTGAATGAATTGTTTCTTGTAAATAATTTCAATTTGTGCTATTGTTGCATTTGTCTTTGTTAACAATAAGCTGTTACTTTGATGTCAAGCCCTGTTGGTGTGCTTTTTAATTAATTTTAATTTTCCTTTGGGCTCAGTCATGTCTCTCTAGGCCTTGGAAGCAAAAGCCATGATAAAAACATGGCTTGATGGAGTTATTCTGAAAGCCTGAGCCCACCGTGCACCCCATCTTTCCCTGGTCCCATGATACTTGGTAAGTGCTTGGAATCCTGCAGTAGAAGAAGAACAAAGGGGGAAAGTATACATATGATGGATTTCACACCTCAACTAGTGAGCAACCCAGGTACAGGAAGAAGGAATTTGAAAAAAAAAAATCTAGCTGATAGCTCTAATAGAAATGCAAATGTCATTTTACTTTGAGGGGTTGAGGGATGTCATGAAGTTTCCCTGTGGTTAAAGTGGGTTCAGAATAAGAGCCAGCATCTAAAGAAGGTTGTTTATGGGGTTTTCAATAGCCCCCCACAAAAGATGTGTGACATTTTTCAGCTGATAATTTCAGCTGGCAGTGGAATGGGTCCATTCCTGTTCATGTTTGCGTGTGTTATGTTGCTTTGTAAAAGGGAATTTGGAAAAAGAAAGAGGTAATTAGGAATAAGTAACTAAAGAGGAAATATCAATTAAGAAAGAAAAATGGTCTCCAAGAGATGGGAAATAGAAGAGGTGAGCTCTATGATTACTGTGGATTATGCCAGGGAATTTTCCTAGCTGTGTCTGTGGCAGAAGCTGTGGAAACCAGGCAGAGCCCTGCAGTATCCCTGATTTCAGGAGATGATGCTGGAGAACCCAGGGGGCCAAGGGGACCAGAGATTGCAGGGTCTACAGTGTCTCCTCAGGGTGCTCAGTTGAGAACTCATCAGCACACTTGCAGGAGGAAACTACCTGAACTGGGCAAAGCATCACTCGAAACACCCAAAGACTACACAGGACCTGCAGGAGTATACGATCCCCAAACACAGCATGGACATTTCCATAACCCAGAACTCTCATAACTCAGGAGCATCAGCTGCAATCCTGATCAAACTTTGGGAGATGACCAATATATTACTATCTCATTTTGGTGACTGTTTCATGAGTATACTCATATGTCAATACTTATCCAACTGTATGATGAAGTGTATATAAATTACACCTCTTAATTTAAATAAAGCTCTTTATATAAAGACCAGAAGAAAGTTTGTCTTGCTATTAATAGCACTTAAGAAATATTTACTCACATAACAATACGAATATATTTTACAGAAATAATATTGAGCAAGTTTTCATTTATATGAAGTCAAAGAAAGAAAAAAAAAAGTAAAACTAACTCATTATGAGGGCTTTCCTAGTGGCTCAGATGGTAAAGAACCCACTTGCAATGTGGGAGACCTGAGTTCGATCCCTGGGTTAGGAACAACCCCTGGATAAGGGCATGGCAACCCACTCCAGTATTCTTGCCTAGAGAATTCCCATGGACAGAGGAGCCTGGTGGGCTACAGTCCATGGGGTTGCAAAGAGTCAGATTTGACTGAGAGACCAAGCACACAACACACAAAACAATATATATCCAGGTCTGATCTCTGGGTTGGGAAGATCCTCTGGAGAAGGGAATGGCTACCCACTCCAGTATTCTTGACTGGAGAATTCCATGGACAGAGGAGATAAGTACAATTTAACTAAAAATTTAGACTTAAGATTTGTACCTTTTATATATGTATATAATATTTCAATTGAAAAAAATCATCATCTTTATTTATTTAGTCTTTATAACAAATTGAAGATCAGTTCAGTTCAGTTCAGTTCAGTCACTGAGTCGTGTCTGACTCTTTGCCACCCCATGAATCGCAGCACGCCAGGCCTCCCTGTCCATCACCATCTCCTGGAGTTCACTCAGACTCACGTCCATCAAGTCCGTGATGCCATCCAGCCATCTCATCCTCAGTTGTCCCCTTCTCCTCCTGCCCCTAATCCCTCCCAGCATCAGAGTCTTTTCCAATAGTCAACTCTTCGTGTGAGGTGGCCAAAGTACTGGAGCTTCAGCTTTAGCATCATTCCTTCCAAAGAAATCCCAGGATTGATCTCCTTCAGAATGAACTGGTTGGATCTCCTTGCAGTCCAAGGGACTCTCAAGAGTCTTCTCCAACACCACAGTTCAAAAGCATCAATTCTTCGGCACTCAGCCTTCTTCACAGTCCAACTCTCACATCCATACATGACCACAGGAAAAACCACAGCCTTGACTAGACGGAACTTAGTTGGCAAAGTAATGTCTCTGCTTTTGAATATACTATCTAGGTTGGTCATAACTTTTCTTCCAAGGAGTAAGCGTCTTTTAATTTCATGGCTGCAGTCACCATCTGTGGTGATTTTGGAGCCCCCAAAATAAAAGTCTGACACTGTTTCTACTGTTTCCCCATCTATTTGCCATGATCTTCGTTTTCTGAATGTTGAGCTTTAAGCCAACTTTTTCACTCTCCTCTTTCACTTTCATCAGGAGGCTTTTTAGCTCTTCTTCACTTTCTGCCATATTTCTCAACCAAATAAACAATTACTATAATAAGACTGTATACAGGTATATTTATACAGTGCTAATATTAGATCTTTAAAAGTTAACTGCTTTTTCACTAAATTTAGAAGATAAAGTAAATGCTTTTAAAATAAAGAATATAATAATAAGTAGAATTGGCTATATAAAGATTAATTAATTTGAGAGCAAATTTTTTATTGCATTCCTTTGTGAACTATCATGAAAGTTCCAATCTTATTAATTCATTGGAGTTTATGATTTATTTTATTCTCAAAATGGTCAAGATAATCACATACCCAAGTAAAATCTTTGGGTATATCTAATTGATTTGAAAACTCTGTAATATATTTGGTGACGTTGATTATGGAATTAAAGTTATAGTGAAATAAAGAACTCACTCAAAAAGTATTTCCAGTTAAATTTGGTATGTTAAGCAAACTGCACAGGCAGTGAACCAAAAATTTCCTTTATTCCAGCAAGGCTTTGTTCATTCCCATACTTTGTACATTTTTTCCTTTTTATTTAAGGTCAGAGAGTTCACCATCATTGTTACTTTTATTTTTTAACTTTTGACTTGCATTTTTTCTTACTCTTTCTCTTCCTCCTTTTGCTGTATTTGCCAGATTTTCTATTGAAAAGTCTGAATAGAGCTGTGGCGGAATAGCAGGAAAAGTGTCTGGGATCTCCTCGCTTGTCAGATAAATTCCAGGGTGCCTCTGCTATGTAGCCAACATATTGATTGATTCCTTTACTCCTGAAAGTTAGACATTATTGCACCATTTAAGCTCCAAAATGAAAAGTTTTTGCCTTGAAGGTGCAATGTATTACGGGTACATTTCAATAGAATCCGTGACTGAATGTCACTTTGCAATTTGAAATATCGCTCAAGAAATATCACCCAAAGGGAAACACTGGCCAACAGCTTATTTGGATATATCCCATCTATCAAGTGGATATTAATTACCTAGTAACTTAAATGACAATTTTTTTTTTCTTTTCCCTCTTTTGTACACATTTTTATGTCTTTGGATTAACTAATGGTCATAAAACAAATGGGAGCATTATTTTCCATTTAGTGTGGCTGATATTTTAGAAAACATATTTACCTAAGTAGATTTTAATAGAGTAAATCTATCAAATGTTTTCCATTTAGTATGATTTTACTTCTTTAATACAAGGTTTTGTGCCATTCAGTGTTAGAAGCTTGAATAAGAAATCAATATCACATAGTTAAATAAACTGAAAGAAATTAATCTATCCATTTATTAAACTCATGTATAACATACATACAAAGTAATTTGTTCAAATCACTTTACAATGTAGCATTTTCCCTGGGGGATTTCTAAGTACATAAAGAACAAAAAAGAAATTTTAAACTTTAAAATTAATTCCAGAGGTTTATTTTTACTCTGAAATTATTATTTTATATAGTGTGGGTGTTTACATGCATGCATGCTCAGTTTATGTCTGATTCTTTGCAACCCCCTGGACTGTAGCCCTCCAAGATCCTCTGTTCATGGCTTTTCCCAGGCAAAAATACTGGAGTGTGTAGCCATGCTCTACTCCATGGGATCTTCCTGCACCCAGGAATCAGACTTGAGTCTCCTGCATTGGCAGGCACATTCATTACCACTGAGCTACCTGGGAAGCCCAATACATGTATTAGGAACACATAAATATATAAAAACTATAAAATCCTTAAAAATGTTAAGATTATAATATTAATGACATTTTAATTTACATCTCTTAAAACTAAAAAGAAAAATGTCTCAGAATTTCAGGAAATGTAAGGAATTTCAAAATGTACATGCTGCAATAGTATTCTCCAAATTTAACAACTCATTTAAAAACTGTTCATTAATAAGTATTTAAATAATAATAAGGATGAAGTCAAGGCAACCAATTATCATGCCTTCCTCTAACAATTGTTATATTATGGTTTCTCTTTCCATTCACAATCAATTAAATTAAACTTTGATAATTTTAATTTATGTATGTTGTTCTTTGTGCTTTAACAGATTAAACTGCAATTGTATAATATGAGTAATTCCGAGGTGGCTCAGTCAGTAAAGGATCCGCCTGCAATGCAGGAGACCACCTGCAGCACAGGAGACCAAGGTTCGATCCCTGGCTCTGGAAGATGCCCTGGAGAAGGAAGTGGCAGTCCACTCCAGCAGTCTTGCCTGGAAAATCCCAAGGTCAGAGGAACCTGTGGGCTGCAGTCCATGGGGTCGCAATAATCGGACATGACTTAGAGACTAAATCACACCCACAACAATAAAATATGAAGCTCATGTTCCAGATAATAAGAGTCAAACATTGAGCTAACATGACATGAAATGGTACAGCTGCATAAATATATACAGGTTATATATTTTTATGATGTGATAAAACATGCATAATGTAAAATGTATCTATCTAAACATTTTTAAGGGTACAGTTCTGGTATTAAGTCCATTCACATTGCTGTGCAATCATTACCACCATCTGGATCCAGAATAGTTTTCATCTTGCAAAATTATAACTCTGGACCCACTTAATAATAATTCACCATCCTGTCCCCCCACAGTCCCTGGCATGCCCCACCTACTTTCTACCTCTATGCGCTGATTATAGGTGGCATCTCATGTGCATGGCACTCTACAGTATTTGCTGTTTGTAATGGCCTGTTTCAAGGAGCATAATGTCCTCAAGTCTCACCCATGCTGTAATGTAGGTCAGTATTACCTTCTTTTCAAGATTGGATAATATTCCATGTGCATGTGTCCGCCATTTGTTTATCCATTTATCTGATGAAAAACACTTGAGTTACTTGTGCCTTCTGGCTACTGTGAATAATGCTGATATGAATATGGGCGTAGAAATACATGCTCCTGTCCCAAGAGCTCTAAATTCTTTGGGGGAATGTATGCCTTTTTACCATTCCTTTCTACTCACTTCTCATCAGAATTTAATATTTATTGAAATATAACTATGGCCTCGAAAATATATATTGAGTACATGCACTTTTTATGCTGGTCATTTGGAAATTCTTCCAAATTGATGACATACTTTTCTGGGCCCGCTTAGTCTTTTCTGTGCATTAGCTTGGACTCATCCCAAGGACATTCTATCAATACAGTATTTTCCTATAGCAATACAATGACAAAAAATTTTATCAGTATTTTAAATTTTAAAATAGTCTGAAGCCTCAATAAAGATATTCATATAAACATAAGTTACTAGCATGTTTTCCAGTTATTTGAAAACCCTACAGCTTCCTCCTCAAAAATGTACATATACTGAAATAGTTGCATAAATATTAATTCCTTTTAGATTTTAGCTGCATATAATCAAATTCCTGATTTATATACTACAATTATTTGCTCAATGATTATAGCTTATATTTTCCTAAATAGAAAATTATTTTATTTTCTCTTTATTATAATTTAAATAAATTTTAAATAAATGTAATGATTTACTGATATTATTGATAATCCATTCTATTTATTTAGAGGCTTACTTTAAAAAATTTGTCTATTTTTACTTTACCAGTTTCTTTAATATCATTAGTAAAGATTAACTCCTTGTAGTTTCTTCTCAGATGTCATATTTTGAAAATAATGCTGTTAAACTGAAATTAAAAAAAAAAAACAACTAGTGTTGTTGCCTTTAAAAAAGCATAAATTGGTAATATTTTTCAGTCAAATATATTATTTTTTCTCCAATTTTTTATCATAATTAAGGAAATTAGACATTTAGCCTCTTTTTAATATGTTGAGTTTTTTTTCAACTTAGAGACTAGGAGGATGGAGTTATTAAATAGTGGTATTCCAATTTACATCCACTACATTCTAATATGCTTCAAATTTGCTCCTTAAATAGGCTGACATGTGGCAAATGAAATTTAATGTTGATAAATGTAGATAAATGCAAATTAGCCTCAGATATAATCAGCAACAGATAAAAAATTATAGATAATTGAAGTGATTCACAAAGTCCTTGTAAAGACCTTCAATTGTTTACAAACTTTTAGGCATTTTCCTAATCGAAAAAAACTCTGTGCTCTTTCTTGAAATGTCAGAAATTAAACGCAAAAGTCCAAATGGAGCCAGCTACATACCAAGTAATGTTTAATCAGGTTACATTGTTACAAGTTGAAAAATAGTTGCATTATTTTTCTGGCCAAGTCATACATCTTTCAGAAAGTCAAGACAACTCTCTCCCTGTAATGCCTTCTAAAATATCTGAGCACAGAGTTAAGATATTTCTCATACTATCTGTTAACTTCTGGGGTGCAACTGTAGAGCTAAAGACAAGAACCATATTGGAAGAGTGTTCTGGCATCTCAGTCCAACTCATATCTCTGCCAGAGAGAAAGTAACTGCAAAACTCAGTGTCTGGTTGTCAAGGCACTGGTTCCCAGGTCCTCTGTTTAAGACATCTTGTGGTCTTAACCAGGTCAGAAGCTGGGTGTCTTTTTAGTTCAGTTCAGTGTCTTGGGCAAAAACATTTGATTAACAGGTGCTTTCACCTAAACAGCTCTTCAAGAAGCAATCAAAACCAACTGACCCATCACAAAAGAATGAAGTAGATATTGGAACATCAAATGCTTTTCTATTTTTGCCAGTTTCTTTAATCTTCACGATCACAGAAACCTGGAGAATATTCTCTTTCAATTATCTCTAGTCTTAAACTCAAAGACTTGGTCCAAAATCCTATTCACAGAACATATGTGTGTGTGTGTGTGTGTGTGTGTGTGTGTGTGTGAAAACAAAAGTCAAAGGTATGGTTTTTCCAGTAGTCACATATGGGTGTGAGTGTTGGACCACAAAGAAGGTTGATCACTGAAGAGTTGATGCTTTTGAACTGTGGTGTTGGCGAAGACTCTTAAAATTCCCTTGCACTGCTAGGAGATCAAAACAGTCAATCCTAAAGGAAATCAGTCCTAAATATTTATTGGAAGGACTGATGCTGAAGCTGAAGCACCAATCTTTTGGCCACCTGATGAGAAGAACTGATTTACTGGAGAAGACCCTGATGCTGGGAAAGATTGAAGGCAGGAGAAGGGGATGACAGAGGATGAGATGGTTGGATGGCATCACTGACTCAATGGACATGAGTTTGAGCAAGGTCCAGCAGTTGGTGAAGGACAGGGAAGCCTGGTGTGCTGCAGTCCATGGGGTCGCAAAGAGTAGGACACGACTGAGTGACTGAACTGAACTTATATATATATACATGTGTGTATATATATATATTTATTAGCGATATATATTTATATCTCATAATATAAATTAATTAGAATTTCTTATTTGATATTTTAATACTAAAATTAGACTGTGCGCTTGTACATATTTTATAGGTAAGTGCATAGTTGCGGTTGTTTTGCCACTCTGTTGTGTCCATCTCTTTTGCGACCCCATGCTCTCTTTTGCGACCCCATGCTCTCTTTTGCGACCCCATGCTTTTGCTGTAACCCTCCAGGCTCTTCTGTCTATGGGATTTCCTGCGTAGAATACTGGAGTGAGTTGCCATTTTCTTCTCCAGGGAATCTTCTTGACCTGGGCATTAAACCCACATCTCTTGCACTGAAGGTGGATTGTTTACCACTGAGCTACCTGGGAAGACCTATAATTGTGGTAATATGTACTAAATGTTTTTACTTGTTTAACTGCTTCCTTTGTTTTTAAAAACAAATGCAATTATTGTGTTATGGATACAATTTAAAATGTTACACATATACTCTATCTGAGTTTATGTCTTTGGCACACTATCATATATCTTTATAAAAGCATTAGAAAAACAGAAATTACAAAGTCTCCTGGCTTCCTGAGTTATAAGCAAATTCAAAAACAGAAGAAATTAACCTTTAAAGAATAAAGCTGCAAGTGACTTTCAATAATTTTTGTGTCAACCCACCTACAACTCTTGGAAATGATAGACCTCAGCTGGTTAAGAACTGCCCCTCTCTAAGTCTTCTCCATGACACTTAACATATAACTATGAAGCTCAGTACAAATATTTCATATAATTAAGAAAGGAAGTGAAGGGCAAAGGAGAAAAGGAAAGATAACCATCTGAATGTAGAGATCCAAACAATAGCAAGGAGAGATAAGAAAGCCTTCCTAGGTGAACAATGCAAAGAAACAGAGGAAACCAATAGAATGGGAAATACTAGAGATGACTTCTGGGATACTATAGATACCAAGGGAATATTTCATGCAAAGATAGGCACAATAAAAGACAGAAAGGGTATGGACCTAACAGAAGCAGAAGATAACTAAGAAGAAGCGGCAAGAATACACAGAAGAACTAAAGACAAAAGAACTTCATGACCCAGAAAGCCACAATGGTGTGATCACTAGAACCAGACATCCTGGAGTGTGAAGTCAAGTGGGCCTTAGGAAGCATCACTATGAACAGAGCTAGTGAAGGTGATGAAATTCCAGCTGATCTATTTCAAGTCTTAAAAGATGATGCTGTGAAAGTGCTGCACTCAATATGCCAGCAAATTTGGAAAACTCAGCAGTGGTCACAGGACTGCAAAAGGTCAGTTTTCATTCCAATCCCAAAGAAGGTCAATGCCAAAGAATATTCAAACCACTGCACAAAAGCATTCATCTCACACATTAGCAAAGTAATGCTCAAAATTCTCCAAGCTAGGCTTCAACAATATGTGAACTGTGAACTTCCAGATGTTCAAGTTGGATTTAGAAAAGGCAGAGGAACCAGAGATCAAATTGCCAACATCTGTTGGATCATCAAAAAAGCAGGAAAGTTCCAGAAATACATCTACTTTTGCTTCATTGATGACACCAAAGCCTTTGATTGTGTGGGTCACAACAAAGTGTGGAAAATTCTTAGAGATGGGAATACCTGACCACCTGACCTGCCTCCTGAGAAATCTGTAAGCAGGTCAAGAAGCAATGGTTAGAACCAGACATGGAACAATGGACTGGTTCCAAATTGAGAAAGGAGTACATCAAGGCTGTATATTGCCACCATGATTATTTAACTTCTATGCAGAGTACATCATGAGAAATGCCAGGCAGGATGAAGCACAAGCGCAAATCAAGATTGCTGGAAGGAATATGAACAACCTCAGATACGTAGATGACATCATCGTTATGGCAGAAAGTGAAGAGGAACTAAAAAGCCTTTTGATGAAAGTGAAAAAGAAGAGTGAGAAAGTTAGCTTAAAACTCAACATTCACAAAACTAAGATCATGGCATCTGGTCCCATCACTTCATGGGAAATAGATGGGCAAACAGTGGAAACAGTGTCAGACTTTATTTTTTGGGGCTCCAAAATCACTGCAGATGGTGATTGCAGCCATGAAATTAAAAGACGCTTACTCTTTAGAAGGAAAGTTATGACCAACCTAGATAGCATATTCAAAAGCAGAGACATGACTCTGCCAACAAAGGTCCATCTGGTCAAGGCAACGGTTTTTCCAGTGGTCAAGTATGGATGTGGGAGTTGGACTGTAAGGAAGGCAGAGCACCAAAGAATTGATGCTTTTGAACTGTGGTGTTGGAGAAGACTCTTGAGAGTTCCTTGCACTGCTACAAGATCAAACCAGTCAATCCTAAAGGAAATCAGCTCTGAATATTCATTGAAAGGACTAATGCTGAAGCTGAAACTCTGATATTTTGGCCACCTGATGCAAAGAGCTGACTCATTAAAGAAGACCCTGATTCTGGGAAAGATTGAAGGCAGGAGGAGAAGGGGACGACAGAGGACAAAATGGTTGGGTGGCATCACTGACTCAATGGACATGAGTTTGACAAGCTCCGGTGAAGGACAGGAAAACCTCGCGTGTTGCAGTCCATGAGGTCGCATAGAGTTGGATACAGCTGACAAACTGAACAACAGCAAGGTAGCTCAATGTACTTAATAAATGTTGTTGATCAAAATGGCATGCTTACAGGAAACTTCGGTTTATTACTAGAGACAAAATAGTCAAATGTTTAGGATTATGTACTTCACAATGTACACGTTGGATATCCCATTTAATCTTAAAGAACCAGACAGCTAAATTAGATATTACTATTCTGTTTTACAGTACATCACATATGAATACAGAGCATGGTTAATTTCAATTTGAACACAATTACAACTGTATAATTAATTATGTAACTTCATTCAGGGATTTAAAAGAGATGTTTGTAACTCTTTGTAAGTCATACACATGTAAATGTGCATCAGTGTTTACAAACCATGATAACTGAAAACCAAATGTATAGATACTTTTGCAATCATGACTAAAATAAAAGAAAGTGAAGTCGCTCAGTTGTGTCCGACTCTTTGGGACCCCGTGGACTGTAGCCCACCAGGCTCCTCCATCCATGGGATTCTTCAGGCAAGAATACTGGAGTGGGTTGCCATTTCCTTCTCCAGGGGATCTTCCTGATCCAGGGGTCGAACCCAGGTCTCCCGCATTGCAGGCAGATGCTTTAACCTCTGAGCCACCAGGGAAGCCCAAATCACATTATTAATTATATAATTAAAATTATAACTGAAACGTAGACATTTATCCACACTATTACAGATGAAGATACTCATGAATAAAATGTATTCATTAAATATACAATAGAGAACCAATATCCAAACTATATTCAGAGAGTTTAGTTCAAAAACTGTTTTTTTCCTTTGTAAAGCCTTCATTAGGTTGAATTTTATGTCTATTTACAGTAGAATAACATTCTTCCCAACAGACTTGAACAGAGGAGTGCTAATCTTTATTCATAAGGCCAATAAATTTGTTCAAAGAACACATCTGCTAAAGGCTAAAATGACTCTGAGCAAGATGAATGGTGACTTTGTTTCGCTGTCTAGTGACAGCTATTACACAAGGTGTAGGTTATTTATTTTTGGCTTGCTGCTAAAGACTGTGGTATGGCAGGTGAAATACCATATAAAAATGCTTTCAGGGTTGGCTTTTTAATTATATCCCCAAGAGGAAAAAATGAACTGTACGTATACATACACACAATTTCAGTTCAGCAAGGGAAACATTTCAAGTTTTATATAAGTCCATGTGCAATATTATGATTTCTTTGGGGAATGACAACCAACCATTCACAGTTTATATTGTTTTACTTTATTACTAATGTTTCTAATAATTTTATTATCTAGGTTTTATGATGCATTATCCTGAAAGAAGTTACTGTGTTACCCAGCAAGAATAGAAAAGTTTTTTACTTTACATCTAACAAATCAGTGGAGACCCAAAAGATTAAGTAGCATTAAAATAAAAGATATTTTCATGAATGGATTATGGGAAAGTACTTTCACCCTTAGAGAAAATAAAGTTGCTTACTGTTTGTGATACTTGTATATAATTGTATGTTTCTTTTTGTGTGTCCATTGTTTATGGACAATGTCTTTGTGTCCACTATTTCCATTTATGGACAAAGAATTGGACGCAACTGAGCAACTGAGCAACAATGTTTATGATTCTTGTGGCTTGCCCAATAGAAAGGCAACCTATACCTTCATCCAATTAGGTAAACAATTTAATCCCCCCTGCAAATAATTTTTGTTTTATTTTGCTTTGGCGTTAGTAATTGGGAGTTCTTCATTAGTTATTAATATTTGCATAATATGCTTTAAGCTAAAATTGGAATCTAGGCATTTTCTCCCTGTTATCTAATTCAGGTTTCATAATAAAGTTTTGAAAATGTATGGTTTATAATTCAATATAAATGCAGAAATATATCCCAAAGTAATAAGTACATACTGGGTTATAAATTGTTACAAATTCCGTTTATAATAGTTAATATTAAAATATTCAGGCTGAGCGCCAAAGAATTGATGCGTTTGAACTGTGGTGTTGGAGAAGACTCTTGAGGGTCCCTTGGACTGCAAGGAGATCCAACCAGTCCATTCTGAAGGAGATCAACCCTGGGATTTCTTTGGAAGGAATGATACTAAAGCTGAAGCTCCAGTACTTTGAATACCTCATGCGAAGAGTTGACTGATTGGAAAAGACTCTGATGCTGGGAGAGATTGGGGGCAAGAGGAGAAGGGGACGACTCAGGATGAGATGGCTGGATGGGATCACGGACTCGATGGACGTGAGTCTGAGTGAACTCTGGGAGTTGGTGATGGACAGGGAGGCCTGGCGTGCTGCGATTCACGGGGTCACAAAGAGTCAGACACGACTGAGCGACTGAACTGAACTGAACTGAAGCAAAACATTCAAATTGTGACAATAATACAGGACTATTAGGTAGTGGGTACTTTCTGATCTGTGCTTGGGGTGCTTGCAGTCACAACTCATATTTGCTCTCCTATTTAAAGGAATAGCATCTCATTTTTACATGCTGAGCTTTTTGTGTAACAACATATCATCTTGAATCACGGTGCTGAACTATCATTCTGGTCTCTTTTGTTGATATCTGATTCAGGATCCGATTATTGCCGATCAAGAACTCCATCTAGTCACCACTAAATCATCTTAGCTTCAGTTGAACTATTACATTTTTTAAAGTCCTGCTATAGCCTGATAAATAAAAGTGTGTGAAGATTGAAATCATCATTAAACTATTTTCTCCATTTTTTGTACTTTGGGAAAAAGCAGTATGTTTCAAAGAAGTATCATTAGATCAGAGGAGAGAAGGAAGAGGAGGGTGCAGGAAAGAAGGAGAAGGAAAATGGGAAAGGGGGTGAGAGAGGGGAAAGAGAGAGGAAGTCAGAAGACAGGATGGAAGGAGACAAGTTGCTCTAATTTTCTGTTCAAGAGAAGGAAGAGTCAGAGGCAGAGTAAGATCATGCATTAATGAATGCTCCTGGAGCTGCCTTTTTTGATTTATAAAGCCTATAAAAATATGATTGCCTTAAAAGATTTGTGAGAAAGACCAAAATCCACAAAATTCAGAGCCAGAAAAGAAAGAAACTTTCCACACTCTTACATGCTTCCATTTGTAGGAAATACTCGTATAGCATAGTCAAAAACATCGAGATCACACATCACCTTTCCTTTGTGGGCTCTCCAAAAGAAATAATTGCTGCAACTTTTGTATTCATCTGTATCTTCCTGTGGGCAAATGATTGCTATTTATCCATTTAACAACTGTTTATTGAACTTCTGTCTTGCCGGGTACAGTGTACATAGCTATCAATAAACTGCACTAAAATTTTCATTCTCTTTGAATGAATATTATGACAGAAACATGTAACAAACATAATTTTAAAAGAAACTAGATGTTAAGTGATAAGAGGAGAATCTGGAGGGTGAGAGGGAATGTCACATGGGGGTAGGGATTTTCATTGATGATCAAGAAGGTCTCATTGAACTGACACAATCTGAAGAAAGAGTGACTAGTGGGAGGCATGACATCATGGACACATCTGATAGGAGAATGAATCCAGCAGATATATTAAATGCAGAGCCTGATGGCTCAGACAGGAAAGAATCTGCCTGCAATGCAGGAGACTCAGCTTCAAAATTCCTGGAGAAGGGAATGACTTCAGTATTCTTGCCTGGAGAATTCCTTGGACAGAGGAGCCTGGCTGGTTACAGTCCATGGGGTCACAAAGAGTCTGACATTGTAGTGGGAAGCCCTACTAATGTACTTTCACAGCCTTGAGAAATTCTACATAAATAGCACCTGGGAAGATAGCATTTATTAAGAAACTATGTTAATGATTACCTTTCATGTTTTTCTGAACAATAATCTCCTTGTTACAAACCCCAGGGCCAGACCCAGAAGAGAGTATCGCAGGGATCATGAAAGCGTGGGCCTTGGAACACCAGGTCGGCGTCAGGCATGGACGCTGCCTGAGCACTTGCTGGTTGGTCCTGAGACGAGCCAAGGGGGAATGGCCTGGGTTGTAATAGCAAGGAGATCTGCGCTGTGTCAATATAGTGTCTTGGGAAAGATGAGATCAAAGAAAGTCTTGTAGTGTGCAACTAGGGGTAAAGGCTGGACTCAGAGTGGACTCTGCCTCTCAGTGCAGAGGCTGGAGGTCCCCTGACCACTGCCCCAGGTCTCTGTTCTGTCTTCATTCTCGTCGCTTGCTCCCAGACCAATAGGACAACAGGAGATGACTGAGCTTTCCTTTCACTCTTGGAACAGGAAAATGGTCATTCAAAGCATGACCGGAAAGCACGGAGTGGCTGAAGAGTCAGAGCGGGGACAGCAGACATTAGAGATGCACGGAATTTGGGACATTTCTGTAGGAACGCAGGGAGCACTGCATAGACTCTGGCTTTGCTCTCACTGAAAACAGGGGGATTTGCAGGCATGACTGACTTGGGGATGGAATGTGAAAATGACAAGCATCCAGTGTGATCTCTTGATATGGGCTTTGAGCACTGGACACAGAGAACCATCGCTGAATGAGATGAGACATTCCTTGTGAGGTCTACTGAACATCTGAGTGAAGAGCCTGCCTATGAAATTGGATACATGAGTTATGTCCAAGCTATAGATAGAGTTTTCATGTATTTGGCAAGTTCCATTTTTAAAGAATGTGCAATATCCATGGAAACCAGTTACTTCTGGTGTCTTATTTGCAAACATTGAATTTCACCAGATGCTTTGAAGAAATTTCTCATTTCATTCAAATATTATGCTGCTTCTAAAAATTAGAATTTTTTTAAACCTTTCATTTAAATAATGAAGTAGACTTATTTGTTGCTGGAGGGCAAATTTAGCCATTAGAGAATATTTCCTCTCGTATAATATGTCTCTTATGAGAGGTGGAAATGTAGAATAGCACATAACATGTTTACAACCTCTATCCTTTATCCACTCACCAAGTACATTTGGACTAACAAGACAGTAAGAAAAAAAACAATGGCTGTCATTGCCAATGTCAAATTTCCATAATTGTGTCTGTGAGCCTTTCCACTCCTATGTAAAATGTAAATGCTTTTTAATGAAGGGTTTCAATAATTTTCAAAAAGATCTAGAGAACTCATAGATGCTATTTTTAACATTAGAAAATTCACTTGCTTTATATGATGATAAGAACCTACAAGGCTCTGGTCTTCCCAGTGGTCAGATATAGTCGTGAGAGCTGGATCATAAAGAAGGAAGAGTGTCAAAGAATTGATACCTTTCAACTATGGCAAGAGGAGACTCCTGAGAGTCCGTTGGAGAGCAAGGAGATCAAACCAGTCAATCTTAAGGGAAATCAACCCTGAATACTCTTTGGAAGGACTGATGCCAGATGCCAATTTTGATCATCTGATGCAAACAGCTGACTCACTGGAAAAGTCCCTGATGATTTGAAAGATTGAGGACAGAAGGAGAAGAGGGCATCAGAGGGTGAGATGGCTGGATAGCCTCACCGATGCAATGGAGAACTTGGCAAACTTCAGGAGATGGTGAGGGACAGGGAGGCCTGGCTGCTGCAGTCCATTGGGTTGTAAAGAGTCAGGTGACTGAACAACAACAGCATAACTTACTGTGTGTCTCTCTGTTAAAGATTATGATTGCTAATGGTTTTTGAGTTTTGAGTGGCCATCATGTCCCAGAGATGAATCTAATAGCCTTAGAACCTCATCTTATGGATTATTCGGTAAACACATAGCCTAAGTAACATTTTACCAATGGAAGAATCTGGATTAAGAAAGTTTAAATAACTTGCTGCCAGGTAAAAATGACTAACTGTTGAAGATAAATTTTAAACCAAGAAAGTAAGGATTCAGAGCATGTTCACTAAAGTTGATTTGCTACAATCTACTAGATGGAATCGATTTAGGACTTATTTAAAGCAGAAGTGTCCGGAAATAAAGACCACAAAAGAAGAGCATCAAAGGGTCTATTCACTAATAGGAGCTGGATTCGTCTGAAAGTCAGCAGAGGTTTTAATGTCACAGACACTTGGATTGGTTAAAAAAAAAATGAATGTAAGAATATGATGTATGAAGTACAGAAAAGGTTCCATTACCAGTTTTTACAAGTGGATGGCTTCAGGACAAGCAGTCTACAAAGTGCATTCTATATGTTTGATTTTCACAAGAAAAAGGGTGTATGTAAACAAGTGTGGGACAGTACAGTCCACAGTTTCAGGCTCAGGAAAAAAAAATGTCCAATGAGGACAGTAAATGAATTGCTTCCATTTGTATCCATTTCTCCTTGCTCAAATCATATGCAATAGTTATGGAAACTGTATCTGAAGCTTCTTAAAATCTTTAGCCTCAGACTGTGAGACATAATTTTAGTTCAATGATCTTGAGCTCTGAAGTAACTAAATAACACTGTCAAATTAACCTCTTTTAAATATAAAAGCAATATCTCTAAGTCCCTAAGACAGAATTTGAGAGACTATTGACTAGAGACAAAGTATCACTTATTTCATCTAGTTATCAATTTCAATTATCAATTTCTAATATCCTTTTTTTGTGTCATTTTAGTTTACTCTTTCTCGAGGAAACATGTAGACATTTTATATAGAAAATTTACTCTCTTTAGTCAATGAAGTTCTAATCTGTTTTCTAGTAGTAATGGCATATTTTATTCAAATCAGAAACATGCATTGATTCCCTACTGTTGAAAGAACTGACTGTAGCCAGTGTGTGGCATACTATGATGAATGAGAAATAGAAGCTCAAATTCAAATAGATACATACAGATTTTGTTTATGTGAATGGAACAGTAAATGTTGTTTTATTACACAGCATGGATCCATAAATTCCATTTAGTCTGTGTAAATTCTTGAGTGTAAAAAAACATCATTATTAGTAATAAGAAGAGATATGTGAACATATGAGGCACAATTTAAAAACTGTAGTTCTAATTCCGGAGTCCAAGCATGTAATTTACCTTAATAAGCTCTCCCTGCTCTGAAGCGCCTACACGTTCAAACAAGTACACGAATTCAAGATTGTCAAGATGCTCACGTAGAACTTTCATATGGGCCACAGGCAAATTTAAGTTATCCTATACACATAATTTCATGTAACAGGGAAATAGTTTCAGAAGCAAAAGGAATAAAGCTTTCTCTTGGTAAAGGTAGCTTCTTACTTCTTAGGATTTCCATGTGGCTAATAATTTTAAAACAGCTCATAGCTACCTCCTACTTTAAATTTCTTGGAAGACAAAAGTAAAATTCAAGAGAGAGAAAGCATGACGTGCACAGTTCATGGGAAGTCCGAGTTTGGCTTCCCAGAAAAGTGGGTTTCTCTTTGAGTACCTTCTCATGTTTGGAAGGATAAGATATAGCTATTCTCCAACTGTTTTTTTTAATCTACCCATGGGAGTTAAGCTGAGAAGACAAGCCCGTTAGAAGAGGCAGTGAGGGTTAGAGCCAAAGTTCAGGATTCAAATAAACAGCTCCATTTTCCCAGTTCATCTTCATTTTCTTTTGTCTCAAGATTTCGTGGTAGGGAATCAAATTTGGTCAACATTTTATACATACATCATCCTATTGCTCGTCTCAATATTTTGAGATAATAGTAGTACTCTATTTAGGGAAATTTTATCTTTTAAAATATTATTTGGTAAGTTAAGCATAGTAAATATAGATTTGAATTATGTTTTAATCACATAAGATATATAAAATCAAAGGCTTTCAATTATTATTAATGTTAAATAATATTATTTAATATATCAAAAATAAACTAAGAACAAAAAAGGCCATAAAAACATACATTGTTACAAAATATATGGTATTTAAAGATGTATGGATACACATTAAAATGGGGAGGGAAATGATAAGCTACTCCAGTATTTTTCCTTGGAGAACCCCATGGACAAAGGAGCCTGGTGGGCTACAGTCCATGGGGTCACAAAGAGTTAGACATGACTGAAGCAACCAAGCACATATATACGTTAAAAATGCATTACAAACAGAAGAATGAGGAGTGATTACAGCTCCTTTCCTTATAGTCTGAAAACCTATTGAGTGCTTTGAAAAGCACTCTTCTAAGAAAGACAACAGAATCCAAACACTCCATCACGTATCATTCACAAAGGACCATTTTCTGATAAAAGCAAATAAATAATAAAAGCACTAGACAAATCATGAAACAGGAAAACATGCTCTATAGACAGTAAAAGTAACAGCTGATTAAAAGTGAATACAAGATGGCCTGGATGTGGGATGAAGGAGACCAACATTTGAAAGAAATTCAAAGAACCAAAAGAAAATGTGTTCAGATAAGTAAATAAAATGTGTTCTTAATAGGGAAAAACTCAATAAATCTTAGCAAAGAGGGTGAATTTTGAAACAGTATTAGAACCAAGGGTCAGCTTATGGTCAGGAAAATGTCATTAGGGAAGGATTTTTTTCCCACTATTAACAGCTGAAAAACTCGACAGATATGAGTCAAGAGCTTTAAGACATTGAGTCATTATGAGGACAACACTATCCTCCTGAAAGAAGGAAAAGAAATGTGGTGATCTTTTTGATCGTTGTGGCTTTTAGCCTGGAGTGCCTCTCTAGATCCTGGTTCCAGGAGGGCTATCATGAAACAGAGCACAGCCTCTGCCTGAGTTGGGGGGACAGAGATCATAGTTCAGGAACCATAGCAGCTGGAATTTGCAAAGAGCTGCAGAAATCTTCACAGAGCCCCCTTGATTCTGATAGTTAAGCCATGCATGTATGATTTGAAAATCTACAAAATGGACGAAAAATAACCAGATTGCTGTTACGTCAACAGTTCAGAGATGACACATGACAGAGATACTTGGGAGGTCCAACCAGTCCAATGGACCCACTTCTTAAGGCTCTGAGTCTGGTTCCCACTGGAGCAACCCTGCCAACCTTGCCAGGGGTGATAACATATCATCACTTGGTCACTGTAACCCCAAGATTCTATCATTCTCGTAAAATTCCAGCAACCTACTTGGATGTCATTATCCTTTCACATCTCTCTTGGAGGTTCCCAAGGTCCCTGGGCCCCTTGTTAAGAATATATTTCTCCAGCTCTCCAGAAGGGAATATCACCTGAACAATAGTAAAGGACAAATTTAGGGCATCTGTAAGTCTTACAAGATATGTCTACCTTAACATTCTAATCTTCATAAATCTTCGGACACTTTTCTTTATAATAAACCAAGGTTGGCATTTTAAATTAATTTAGTGTAGACCATTTTTAGATTCACATTTCATTCCATGGAACAATCAACCATCATAGCCACAGTCAGATTTGTAAATAAACCCAGTGAACCAAGAATCCCTGTTTAGTAAACTCGTATAGAGATAATTTCATCTTGATAAACCACTGCATTCCCATAACACTGACCCAATGCACTTAGGATCTACTTTCAAATGATTTAATCAGTTTTCTGTCAATAAATCATCAGATGAGTCTTCAGTTGTTTCTCACACTTGGTTAGACTCTCACATTACAGAATCTCACAATGACCCTCTGGGATACACTGGGAAACAAATTTATTTATAGGACTAGGAGTAATGGGAAATTGTAAGAACAGGTCCAGAAGAAGCTCAGGTTTTTTGCAAGAAGCACCTACTGCAGGAGAGATGACTGCAACTTGAGGCAAGATTAGACAGCTTCCTCAACCAAAGAAGGCTGCGGTCTCTTCTGTTGTTAAAGGGGAACTGGTAGCACTGGGGCTTTAAATGCTCCCAAATTCAACAGACTCTACCCAGCTCCCACCTGGGTATTAAGGGTCTCACACCTTCCAAATCAATAGTCTTATGTCCTAATACAACAGATCCCGTGAAATCGAGGATTAAGTTTTTGTTTAATTCAGCCACCAATAGGATTCATTTTGCATCATGTTCATGCAAATCATGGCCACGAGGATAGGGAAGATAAGGTTTTCTTTTTACTGAAACCATAGAAGTTGCTGGTCTCTTACCTGGATGTGGAATTGCTGATGGATGCTCTTATTTTTTCATTGGTTTCTCTAGTACATCTGGAAACAATTAAACATATTACATTTCTTGTTTTAATTAAAGAGTCCCATCATGGCAACTATTTTGTCACCCAAACGAATTTCTCTCTTGTCATTTGATGTCAGTGTATCTACAGGTGAAAATGTAAGTAACGGTTTTATTACTATATGATGTATAAGTAGGAGAGTAGCAGTAATGTTGGTCACTCAGCCATGTCCAACTCTTTGTGACCCCTTGGACTGTAACCCGCCAGGCTCCTCTGTCCATGGGATTCTCCAGGCAAGAAAACTGGAGTGGGTTGCCATGCCCTCCTCCAGGGGATCGTCCCACCTCAGGATCAAACTCACGCCTCCTGCATTGGCAGGCGGATTCTCTACCTGTGAGCTGCCAGGGAAGGTTGGAGGAGATACTGGACCACTAATATGCTGAAAGATAGACTTCTGGCTTTAATTGCAGGCTTTAAACAAAGATTAATCCCTTTCATCCTGTCACTGTATTTGTCTGCAGCATCACTCACTCCTCTAACTCCCAGATGCCTGAGACATTTACTAATCAAGACCTTGAGAATGAAGGTTCCTTCAACCTGAGAAAGTTCCTGGAGAGGGACTCAGCTGAGGACAGCCCTTTGCCCTTTGAACTTTGCCCTCTGAACTTTCTCGTCAAACTTGCCCTTTGAAGACTTGTATGAGAGCCTCAGGCTTATAAAAGACATGGGCTTCGGCACAGAGCACAGACTTGTTTCAGAAAATTTACAAGAAGGAACACTTCCCAAGGAGTCATTGGGCCTGCAAATGTTGTCACAAGAATTAGAAATTACAGACTGATATCCATCATGAATTCTTAACAAATATTACCAAATCAAGTCTAACAATATATAAGACTAGATGCACTGTAACTGCGGAGCAGGCTGTATAGCAGTTTGCTTTAATATCCAAAAATTAGACAATCACCATGTAGAAAGAAGAAAGGAGATGATTCAGATGCTCTTTTCAATAGATACCAAGAATGTTTTTGCCACAGTTCAGCACAAATACATAAATAAAGATGCATGGAAAACTAGAAAAAGGAAAAAGTAATCTCCTCCCAATGAGTTACCTGTGTGAAACCTACAGCAAATATTATACATAAATGTGAAATATTAAACAATGTATCCCTTGTGATTAGAATTCAGTTAATGGTGTCTGCTCTCACCACTTCTGCTCAACACTGCACTGGTGCTTCAAGGGAGCACAAGACAAAAAAATGCATATGGTCTTAAGATTGGAAAAGAAGGATAAAGCTGTACTTCATCACAGATGCCATGAATAATTTTCAGGAAAGGATTCTAACATATCAAAAAAATTGCTTAATCTAATAAATAAGTTTAGCAAGGTTACTGTATATAAAGTAACATTGATACATGAATCTTATTTCTATATGAAATCCACCAACAATTAACAAATGAAAGTAAAGCAATTACCTTTAAAATAAGAGCTGACTCATTGGAAATGACCCTGATGCTAGGAAAGGCTGAAGGCAAAAGTAAAAGAGGGGGAGAGAGGATGAGATCATTAGATAGCATCACCAACTCAATGGGATAAAAGTCTGGGAGATAGTGAAGGACAGGGAATCCTGGTGTGCTGCAGTCCAGGAGGTGGCAAAGAGTCAGACACAACATACTAACTGAACAACAACACAACCTTTAAAATAGTATCAAAATGATAACAGCATTGATAGCTATTAACAATTCCATAATATAAACTTGAAAGAATATTAATGATGTGAATAACAGAAGACATATAAGTAAAATATTTTTTTTTATAAAACTATACAACCATTCATGAGATTTAAATATAGTCATTAATATCAGTGGATTTTTTACAATAAGTGTACAAGTGTTATTTACTTTTAAAATTGTTATTTTACTTTGCCATGAACATTATGAACCTTTTTTCAGGCAACACATTCAATTGAGAATTTCTTTGTTATCGTTTCTTTCTCCTTCACTGTTTTCTCCTACATAATCCCTCCTTCTTCACCATATTGCTGCTGCTGCTGCTGCTGCTGCTGCTAAGTCGCTTCAGTTGTGTCCGAATCTGTGGGACTCCATAGACGGCAGCCCACCAGGCTCCCCCCATCCCTGGGAGTCTCCAGGCAAGAACACTGGAGTGGGTTGCCATTTCCCTCTCCAATGCATGAAAGTGAAAAGGGAAAGTGAAGTCGCTCAGTCCTGTCTGACTCTTAGCGACCCCATGGACTGCAGTCCACCAGGCTACTCCGCCCGTGGGATTTTCCAGGCAAGAACACTGGAGTGGGGTACCATTGCCTTCTCCAATCTTCACCATACTCTGGACATATAAATCACTACCTGTATTTTGTATTTAGATATCATTCAACAAGTTCCTAGTTACTGATATACTTTACTCTCACTAATTCAATATCTATCAAAAAATCTATTATATAAAGTATTGTATCAAATTTCTAGATTTGAAAGCAGGAAAAAAATTATAAATATGATGAAGACAGCCACGCTGGTAAGTGGAAAAATGAAAATATAATTGTGTGCTTCTGTTACTTCGAAAGCTGGACTAATCTGTGCACCATTTTATACGTAGGCTGAAATTTTTTCAGCTATTATAATGTATATCCAGAATATGTCATGGAAACAATGAAAACAGAAGAAATAAATATGTTACTAGACTATAAGTGTCCTAATTTGAAGCATTAATAGACATATTTTACACACATTAAAAAGTTTGTGTTAAAATTTATTTTCCTGTTGTCATGATAATATCAAGTTACTTGATAACGTCCACATTAGCTCCTTGCCTAGTTATGAAAGTACAGGTATTTTGACTAATCCAGCTGTTCCATAAGTTTTGAAGTAGATATATAACATATATGGATCAAGGTTAATTTTTCTTCAGTTTTTTAACAGTGACGGTGATAGTAATTCAATACCCTAACATACTAAACAAAGATCCTTTCCAAAATAGAATGCCATTTTAGATTATAGAATACTCTGAAAATGGTAAAGTTTTAAATTAACATTTTAGAACTTGTCAGGAAATCTGTAACCGAATCCAATTTTTATGCTAACTTCAAACAGCAATTGTAATGAACATAGGTTCTTTTTATCTTAAAGAGTTATATAAGTATCTTGAAATCTATATTATGAATTTATGCTGACAAAAACCAAGAAGAAATTAAGGAAGGAACATTTTCTTAAGTAGGACCAGACAGATTTCTAAACAGTTTTAGAAGGGATCACACTGAAGTAAGGAATCAACATTAACAGATTGTGATACTTTTTCATGTAAAGACTATCATGAATATTCTATGCTGTCTTAATTTTAAATTACTTATGTGTGCAATTTATATTAAACGGCATTAAATCAAGATGCTCTCTTTTTTATACTCATGTTGTGCCTTAGCCCAGTTTCTCTTGTTTTATTAATTCATAATGCATGACTGTATTCTGCAAGTCTAGGAGTGCTGCAGACAATTATTAGTGTTCCCCACGTCTGCCCTGTGGGCATGGTTTCATTTACTTCCTATCTTACTGCAGTGTTTTCCGAATAAGTGGCAGGTTAATAAATGATGAAAATAAGAGTCTATTGGTTAGTAAACTGTTCCCCCTTTTCCTGGATTAGGCATCATGGGGAATTAACTAAACTTTTTACATCCTAACTGAAAAAAAACTGTTTACCTTGAACTTTCTTGGGACCACTGATCATGTCAAACTGGCAAAATCTCATTTTGTTCAGTTCAGTTCAGTCGCTCAGTCGTGTCCGACTCTTTGTGACCCCATGAACCGCAGCACGCCAGGTCTCCCTGCCCATCACCAACTCCTGGAGTCCACCCAAACTCATGTCCATCAAGTCAGTGATGCCATCCAACCATCGCATCCTCTGTCATCCCCTTCTCCTCCTGCCCTCAATCTTTCCCAGCATCAGGGTCTTTTCCAATGAGTCAGCTCTTCGCATCAGGTGGCCAAAATATTGGAGTTTCAGCTTCAACATCAGTCCTTCCAAAGAATACCCAGGACTGATGTCCTTTAGGGTGGACTGGTTGGATCTCCTTGCAGTCCAAGGGACTCTCAAGAGTCTTCTCCAACACCACAGTTCAAAAGCATCAGTTTTAGCTCTCAGCTCTCTTTATAGTCCAACTCTCACATCCATACATGACCCTGGAAAGTAATAAAAACAACTTCAAGAGCTTCCAGGGGGAATCCCTTTCCTTCCTATAAATTTAGAGCATTGTGAGATTGCCATAGTGGGGCAGCTAGAAAAAAAAAAATGTGTGGTCCCAACATAAAAGCTCTAAAAAATGGTCTATTTGTGACTTAGCTGTTGAAGGTGTGAATAGTGGAAGCAAAGTAGAAAGAGAAAAGTTCTCTGAAAAACAAAACAAAACAAAACCAAACAAAACATGGCAACCCTACTTATGGGAATGTCAACAGTGAAGATCTGGCAAGAATGAAGCTGAGTCATTTCTGAAAATAGAAAATGGCATTCTCAAGCCAAATATTGTGATAAGGACAGAGAAGTAGCTATCATAACACCTGTGTAGGGGAACAGAATTTGCCAGCCTAATATATCACTGCGGCATGCAGATTTTTTGAGCTGAAAACCGTCAAGGCTCAAAAGTCTCAGAAAGAAACCTTAACCACCCCCCTTGCTGTCACTAGACTGTACATCGCGGATTTGCTCCTGGAAGGGGGCCATCACCATAACCTCTAGTATGACCTAGGTGTGGAGACAAGGGGGGATCTAACCAAGTCTGCTCCTTAAATTTCCTCTGTGTCCCATGGTTTCTGCCAGACCCTTTTGTTACCAAACATTTGCTTTCCCATCTTCACGAAATTGCCTTCCGGCCCCTTTGAAACGCCAAACCATTACATCCGCATCTTCTTTTGTCTTTAGCTGAAGATGTTATTTATGGTGAAGAGTTTCAGCCATTCTGATGGGCTAACTCAGTTTTCCTGGGTCTCTCTCATGTATAATTGCTGTGACACTTTTGCCTCACTGTCTCCTGTTAATATACCTGATGTCAATTTAATACTTAGACCAGTCAGAGGAACCTAAAAGGGCACACAGGCAGTCTACCGCCCTGACTGTAGGTTGTACCGTGAGACTCATGAGGGAGCGAACACATCAACCCAGACGGCAGACCACACCTTCAAGTCTCTCCCCCAGATCTGACCTTCCGTCTTTGCTGACCCACTCTCGGCCCTTCCACCACGCTCTGTTCTCCTGCAGGTCTGCAGTCACATGTGACAGTGGGGAGTTTAATTGCGCTACTGCCATTTGGATTCAGACACCTGTGAGGCACTGACAGACGGGAAAAGACAGCCAGCTCCCGTGACCCTTCGGGCACAGTCCTCACAGTCTTGGGAAGGGCGACTGCCTCATAAGGAGATACCAACATTCCTCAAAATCTACCCTTATCACTTGTTGACCCCGAGTCACAACTTGAGTTAGATCCCAAGTTTGCTAGACAGTGAAATACAATGTCTCATACTAAAGAAGATAAAAACATTCAGTCTTTTATTTCTATGTTATATGCATAATAACCAGTTTACACATAAAATTTTAATATACTGTTTTCATGCATTCATTCATGTATGTGTGTGTGTATAAAACAATTATATGGTAACAGAGTTGCTTGTGGATATGTATGCTCCTCTTGGTCATGGGTGAAAGTTTAAATGGACCAGAATCGATGTTTTAGCCATCCCCGAAGAGTACACATAATACAGAACATTTAGTGCAGTTTTGCAGTAAATTCTTATAGAAAAAAATGACATTAATGTGAGTTATTATAGCTCTCAACCAGATTCAATTCTAATTATTCTTTTCTTGTCAAGCACTGTTATGAAGAATAATATTAATGGTAATACCAAATTCAGTTTGGACAGCATGTTTTAACTTAAACTATTCACTTTAAATATAATTCAATTAAACTGATCGCTTAGTTTATATGAACACATGGTTAGGTTAAGAGTAAAAACTCATCTTGTCATCTAATATGGCGGGAGGCCAGTAGCAGGCACTCAGTAAGCACAGTTCTTTCTGCCCATAACCACTTCCTACTCTGTACTATGTGAACTGCCAGGCACAGCCAAACCATTGCCCCTGCTATGTTCTGGATTTTCTCATACATAAACAGGCTCTTTTTGAAAGCAAAACTCTACCTTTTGCATAAAATCAGAATAGAAATAAGATCTATTGGCCACAAAAAAGTAGTACACTGTTGCATTTCCATTCCCACCATGGTAAGCGTGTAGGTGTTTGAACAAACCTTGAACTCTGGTGACTTTATATTTAACCTACGTGTGGAAAAGAAAAGTTATACAACCAGCCCAGCTATGGAGTGGTATGAGCATTAGTTCTAATGTCACAAATTATTTTTCCTTGTATGTTAATTTTTCTCAGCTATGTACTTACTTCTAGTAGTTATAGTCAGTCATGTCAATGTATTATTAAAAAGTGCAAGATAATTGGGATATAAACAGATGCATGGTAATAAAACAGTGATGAATCCTTTGCCAAATAAGTTTGTTCTGAATATAAGACAAATAGAAAAACAGAAAGATACTTTATTATGATGCTATAAAATATTAAGAGGCTAAATAATCTTAATTGGGTCATCATTATACTGCTAATCTCCATCTGATAATTTCACAGTTTTGAGGGTGCAGACCCTTAGTGTTATATATGAAGGTGAGGTAAAATCGCTCAGTCGTGTCTGACTCTTTGCGACCCCGTGGATTGTAACCTACTAGGCTTCTCCATCCATAGGATTCTCCAGGTAAGAATACTGGAGTGGATTGCCATTTCCTTCTCCAGGGGATCTTCCAGAGCCAGGGATCGAATCTGGGGCTCCCGCATTGGACGCAGACACTTTAACCTCTGAGCCACCAGGGAAGTTACATATGAAGGCTGATACCAATTGGTTTGTTTTTCTTCATAATTCATAATCCATACTGAGTAGTTTTGAGAAGGGCGTATGCATGTCGTAGTCCCTGGAATATGACATGGGCCGTCTTTGTCCACTCTCTCTATAACTGAAGGATGACCTGGGGCTACATGGCCATTTTGGGACCATGCTTTTCCTAGGAACTCTGTACCTCCTCTGCCACTCTATCTGGTGCTGAGGTTTTAAACAGATAATTATGAAGCTGTCTTCCACAGTCTTTTTCCAAGTCATGACTTACATTTAAACATCTACTGAAGCCAATCATTTAAAACAGTTGTTTCAATATAGCAATACTAGAAAAACATAATTTTCTGTGGTCGGTTTTAACCTAAAATAATCATAAAAAGTTGTTCTCCATCCTCCTGAATTTCTTCAACATTCCTTTATATCACTGATTATGGCTGAAATATTAATAATGTATATGCTTATAGAGAGCTTTTACTCTGCACCAAGGTAAACAGTATATTTATTACATTTATTCACACTATCTAACACCTTTAAAAAGAGTAGGCACTCAATACATATATTTTTGGAAAAATTGTAAAATTTCACTGTTCACATAGAGAGCTATTGATTATTTCTGTGTATTCATAAGCCACGTATCCTGGTTTGAATATGCTCCCAGTACAGAAAGAATACTATCTCACCAAATAAGAGAGAGGCTCTTTAGCTTTACATGCTATGAGAACAGCAAGATACATACAAAGTGTGTACACCATTAAGACCTCCTTCTCCCGATCAATTTCCTGTAAAGTAAAATAGAAAGATAAATTTTTATCTACACTGTCAGGAAAACCAGACTAATGTGACTGTCTCACTATAATCTAAAATAAGACAAAGCATTGAGAGGGAATTCAGAGTGCAACTGGATGCCCTGTTAATTTCTATGTCCATTTTAAGCAAGAAAAGGAATACAGGCAAAATACAAATAGAGAATCCAACCAGCTGATGAAGTCTAAAGTGTCTAAAAGAATTTTGCCTATGTTTCTGCTCAGCTATAGAGACTTAAAAGATGACTTCCCTAAGAATCTCAGCTCAGAATGGACTTATGATGTAGCACACCGCAGATCGTTCTGTCCAGGCTTCTCCACCATTCAGTGTAAGTTTCACTAGACTGTGGACTTTGCCCTCATGTGTTCTCAGAGCCTCTCACTGTGTCTGGAAGCTGCTACTGCTACTGCTAAGTTGCTTCAGTCGTGTCCGACTCTGTGCGACCCCATAGACGGAAGCCCACCAGGCTCCCCCGTTCCTGGGATTCTCCAGGCAAGAAAACTGGAAAGGGTTGCCATTTCCTTCTCCAAGGCATAAAAGTGAAAAGTGAAAGGGAAGTCGCTTAGTCTTGTCCAACTCTTAGCGACCCCATGGACAACAGCCTACCAGGCTCCTTCGTCCATGGGATTTTCCAGGCAAGAGTACTGGAGTGGGGTGCCATTGCCTTCTCCGAATTTGGTTTGGAAGTTGGTAGTTGTTATTTCATACATCCTTTGAAACTAATGAATACACTGTGGAAAGTATCAGATAAAGTGACATTGTTATGTTATTGGTGATAAATTGGAAATATAGCTTCTTGACAACTAAGAGCATATGAATTAAAACAAGTAGTAAAATGCATCAACCAAGACTGTATAGTGACTAAGGTGATTACAATTCACTATAATTTATAAATCAAATTCATTATCTATTCAAGAATTGTTGAGGAATGTGGAATTATTTTGCCAAGAATATTGTTCGTAAAATTGACAAAGAATATTAATTTTCTGAATTATATAAAGTGCACAAATATTTTTATGTGTGTAAAATATATTTTCTACAGAGATTCTTATAAAAACATTTAAATTGAGAAAAAATTTATCCTATGTCATAATCAATAGGAACAAATTTCACAGCTTTAAATATGCCAAGAATGATTGAAAGTGAAAGTGAAAGTCATTCAGTCATGTCCGACTCTTTGCAACCCCAAGGATGTACAGTCCATGGGATTCTCCAGACCAGAATATTGGAATGGGTAGCTGTTCCTTTCACCAAGGGATCTTCCCAACTCAGGGGTTGAACCCAGGTCTCCCTCAATGCAGGTGGATTCTTTACCACCTGAGTCATCAGGGAAGTCCAAGGATACTGGGGTGGGTAACCTATCCCTTCTTCAGCGGATCTTGCCAACCCAAGAACCAAACTGGGGTCTCCTGCATTGCAGGTGGATTCTTTTCCAGCTGAGCTAACAGCGAAGCCCTCAAGAATGTTTAAAAGCATTCAAATATATCAAGTGCTTCATTAACTTAGAAGGGAGTAAATATCTGAACCGACCAGTACATGAAAAGTAAATAATACAATTGCCTAGGAAACAAGCCATTTAGAGATTTAATGTAAAGCAAAAATTAT